>NC_059102.1:14616277-14947527 GCF_020740685.1 Jaculus jaculus | reverse complement strand
AGTAGATTTCTTGCTGGAAGATTTGAAGTTAGAGGGCAGTGGGCTGATACAGTCAGAATGCTAAAAGAAAACTAACAACAAAAGAATCTTATATGTGAAAAAACTCTTTCAATAATGAGGAAAAATTTGATACTCTGACAACTACAAAAGCTGAGGGACTTTGTTACCCCTAGACTTGCACAGCCAGAAATACTCAAGAGAGTCCTCCTACATGGGAAAATGAAAAGGCACTACCCATTAACTTGAAACCTTATGAGAAATCAATACTTCAATAAAGGCTCAGCCAGGCCTGGGGACCTCTCATTTAGAGCAACACCTCCCACATCCACAGTCTGAATTGCTGAGGTTCAAACCCAGCTTGGACACTGACTTGAGGGGCTCTTGGTCACACCTACACCCCAGGACACCAGGTCCTTCCACCACCAATTCAGGGTCTTTGATCCCACTGGAAGCTTTTAGTGTTTTGGTGGTCAGAGTTCCTTTCATGAATCTGATAAAAGCAAAGAGCTGTCTCTCTACAGAACACACACAGACACACACACACAGAACATAAATTTACCTACAACTTGGGTGCCTTCACTGATGCAGCCATAAGGCCCTACAGCTCTCACTGTATGACTCTCTGAACAACCTGACCAGTCCATGAGGCATGCTCTGCCACCTCAGACCCTCCACGTCATGAATGCTGTTGTTTGTACCAGTCCCCCTAATGTCTGTAACATTGCAAACACCAAGACCAATTCTCTCGTGGCAGTGCTACAGACAGAGATAGAAGGTTGCATCAAGTACGGTTATTAAATTTCCATATTTAGATGTGCAAAACAGTGCTCCTCAACGGTCCTTGGAAGCCATTCAGTTCCTGCTAATTTGATTGGCAGCTGCGGTGACAATGTTCCACATTGTCACTCAGGTGAGTGACGGAGGGTGAGGCTCTAGTCCTGGGAATGATGGAGACTCAGGCCCTGGTCCTGGGAGTGATGGAGACTGAGGCCCTGGTCCTGGGAGCGATGGAGACTCAGGCCCTGGTCCTGGGAGTGATGGAGACTCAGGCCCTGGTCCTGGGAGTGATGGAGATTGAGGCCCTGGTCCTGGGAGTGATGGAGACTCAGGCCCTGGACCTGGGGGTGATGGAGACTGAGGCCCTGGTCCTGGGAGCGATGGAGACTCAGGCCCTGGTCCTGGGAGCGATGGAGACTCAGGCCCTGGACCTGGGGGCGATGGAGACTGAGGCCCTGGTCCTGGGAGCGATGGAGATTCAGGCCCTGGTCCTGGGAGTGATGGAGATTGAGGCCCTGGTCCTGGGAGTGATGGAGACTCAGGCCCTGTCCTGAGAGCAATGGAGACTCAGGCCCTGGTCCTGGGGGCGATGGAGACTCAGGCCCTGGTCCTGGGAGCGATGGAGACTCAGGCCCTGGTCCTGGGAGTGATGGAGACTCAGGCCCTGGTCCTGGGAGCGATGGAGACTCAGGCCCTGGTCCTGGGGGCGATGGAGACTCAGGCCCTGTCCTGAGAGCAATGGAGACTCAGGCCCTGGTCCTGGGAGCGATGGAGACTCAGGCCCTGTCCTGAGAGCAATGGAGACTCAGGCCCTGGTCCTGGGGGCGATGGAGACTGAGGCCCTGGTCCTGGGAGCGATGGAGATTCAGGCCCTGGTCCTGGGAGTGATGGAGATTGAGGCCCTGGTCCTGGGAGTGATGGAGACTCAGGCCCTGTCCTGAGAGCAATGGAGACTCAGGCCCTGGTCCTGGGGGTGATGGAGACTCAGGCCCTGGTCCTGGGAGCGATGGAGACTCAGGCCCTGGTCCTGGGAGTGATGGAGACTCAGGCCCTGGTCCTGGGAGCGATGGAGACTCAGGCCCTGGTCCTGGGAGTGATGGAGATTGAGGCCCTGGTCCTGGGAGCGATGGAGACTCAGGCCCTGGTCCTGGGAGCGATGGAGACTCAGGCCCTGGACCTGGGGGCGATGGAGACTGAGGCCCTGGTCCTGGGAGCGATGGAGATTCAGGCCCTGGTCCTGGGAGTGATGGAGATTGAGGCCCTGGTCCTGGGAGTGATGGAGACTCAGGCCCTGTCCTGAGAGCAATGGAGACTCAGGCCCTGGTCCTGGGGGCGATGGAGACTCAGGCCCTGGTCCTGGGAGCGATGGAGACTCAGGCCCTGGTCCTGGGAGTGATGGAGACTCAGGCCCTGGACCTGGGGGCGATGGAGACTGAGGCCCTGGTCCTGGGAGCGATGGAGACTCAGGCCCTGGTCCTGGGAGTGATGGAGATTGAGGCCCTGGTCCTGGGAGTGATGGAGACTCAGGCCCTGTCCTGAGAGCAATGGAGACTCAGGCCCTGGTCCTGGGGGCGATGGAGACTCAGGCCCTGCTCCTGGGGCGATGGAGACTCAGGCTCTGGTCCTGGGGGCGATGGAGACTCAGGCCCTGGACCTGGGGGTGATGGAGACTCAGGCCCTGGTCCTGGGAGCGATGGAGACTCAGGCCCTGGTCCTGGGGGCGATGGAGACTCAGGCCCTGGTCCTGGGGGCGATGGAGACTCAGGCTCTGGACCTGGGGGCGATGGAGACTCAGGCCCTGGACCTGGGAGTGATGGAGACTCAGGCCCTGTTCCTGAGAGTGATGGAGACTCAGGCCCTGGTCCTGGGAGTGATGGAGACTCAGGCCCTGGTCCTGGGAGTGATGGAGACTCAGGCCCTGGTCCTGGGAGTGATGGAGACTCAGGCCCTGGTCCTGGGAGTGATGGAGACTCAGGCCCTGGTCCTGGGAGTGATGGAGACTCATGCCCTGGTCCTGGGAGTGATGGAGATTGAGGCCCTGGTCCTGGGAGTGATGGAGACTCAGGCCCTGGTCCTGGGGGGTGGGCTTATGGGTGTTATAGCCAGTGTCCCTCTTGCCAGTGTTTGGCACACTCTCCTGTTCCTATTGTCCACCTTATGTGGGCCAGGGGGTGATGTCCACCCTCTGCTCATGCCATCGTTTTCCCCTGCCACTGTGGAGCTTCCCTTGAGTCCGTAAGCCAAAATAAATCCTTTTTTCCCAAAAGCTGCTCTCAGTCGGGTGATTTCTACCAGCAATGCGAACCTGACTGCGACAGGGTTCAAGGACTGTCCTGGACCCTAGTACCCCGTTACAGCCCCAGGCACAGTGCTCCTTGGGTCTCCAACAGCAATTCGCGTGTGCCGGGACTGCAGGATGGACGTTGTCTGGCCGTTATGATGGTTTCTGGTGTGCCTGCCGCCTCCCCTCCCCCACGGCGTGATGAACGCCGTGTCTGAATCATTTCTGCATCCGTGCCCGGCAACCGCAGAGGAGAGGGCGGAGAAGAACAGCCTGCTCTTCTGCCTGCTGCCTCTCCTGAGCAAGGGCCCCTCTCAGCTTCAGGGCTAGCCACGCCAATCCCTGGCTAGTCTGTTCCACAGCCAGCCATGGTGATAGGCTCCAGGATAAATCATGACTTGAGATCAGGAAAACTCAGTCCTGGGATTTTTGTTTTAATTATTGACAACTCACATAATTATAGACGATAAACCTTGATAATACCCTGCCCACACTTTCCCCTTCACAACTCCACTCTCTATCATAGTTCCTCCCCGTCTCAATCAGTCTCTCTTTTATTTTGATGTCATCATCCTTTTTTTTCTTTCTATATTGCTTTTCTCACTCTAATAATTTTTTATTTGATTTGACTTGATTTTCAAGCGGAGAGAGAAAGAGAGATAAAGAGGCTACAGACAGAGAGAGAGAATGGACATGGCAGGGCCTCCAGCCACTGCAAACAAACTCCAGGTACATGCGCCCCTTTGTTCATCTGGCTGACATGGGTCCGGGGGAATCGAAGCTGGGTCTTTTGGCTTCACAGGCAAGTACCTTAACCTTTAAGCCATCTCTCCAGCCCTGATATCATCATCTTTTTCTCCTATGATGATGGTCTTATGTATTTAGTGCCAGGTACTGCGAGGTCAAGGATATCCAGGCCATTTTGTGAGTCCTGGAATTTTTGATGATTCTGTCAAAGAAGACGCATCACCTTCTCTCAGGCTGAGGACTGGATAGGCCCCTGGATCTGCAGGTGGCTTCTCATCTAAGAGGCTGAGGCATGAGCTCAGAGGGAAGCCAGCTCAAGAAATAGCAGAGCCGAGAGTCAGACACAAGGGCAAGGTCCAGGCGGTCTTCTCAGAGACTCTGGAGTCAGCCACGGCTGGACTCAGGGTCACACTTTACAGTTGCATTAATCAATTTCCTGTCTGAGCTAGTTTCAAGTCACTTGCAATCAAGGGTCCTGGACAAGCCTCCAGATCCCCTCACACGTACTGCATACTTTCATGATGGGTACACGCTGGCCTTGGGGGCCAATGGTGACTTGCTTGAGGTCACAGAGCAGCTTAGAAAGGGGCTGAGACCAGAATTCAAGTCACAGGATACTCTCAGCCATTCTCCACTTGACACATGGCTTCTGCCCTCTGCCTGGGATCCAGCATTGCACCACACCGACGTCATCAGAGACATGCTCACTGGGCAGCACCCAACCCCACCCAGCATGATCCAGGCCCCAAGAGCAAGGAAGCTGCAAACTGAGCCAGCCCCCCCATTCCCAGCAGTCGGTGGGTGCAGACCCTGCCTCAGCCTGAACAGGGGTTCTCCAGCCTAGTGGAAATTCAGTCGGTGGGAAAACTAGGGGAGAAGCCAAAACTAAGGGCCCCGTGGAGTCATCTCCACTTGCCTAACCGCTTGGTGACTATATCACTGTGGCTTCTGGAATCAGTCTGAAGTTCCAACCCCACTTCACGTGCCACTGAGTTAGTTACCACAGGACGTGTTCCCAGTGCACTTAACAGCCCTGGTCCCTCACTCCAGCTGGAAACACAATTTGGTTCAAGAGGAACAGAGCACGTGTCTTCACAGCGCTGACTACGTAATGGGGGGGGGGGGGGCTTAGACTGTGCCCATGAAACTGAGCACGGTTGACAAGTCTTGGCTATAAACTCCCACAAAACTTACTGGCATCTTTATTATATAGTCCCATCGTCTTCTGGCCGCTGCTGTCATGATCTGCTCACGCCTTGGTCATTGTTCTTTTGTAGGTAATCTGTCTATGTCTGGTTCAATTAAGTTCTCTCTCTCTCTCCCTAACCCATGCTCAAATCTATATTAAAACCTCGTTTTTTACTTTTTATTAACTTTTAAATTAGCAAAGTAATGTGCCATTATACTTTATTCTAATCCATCCCCTGCCTCACTGTCCTCCCCTGTGCCCACTGTACTTTTATCTATTTACTTACTTATTAGAGAGAGAGAGAGAGAGAGAGAGAGACAATGGTCACACCAGGGACTCCAGCCACTGAAAATGAACTCCAGACGCACGTGCCGCTTTATGCAGTTGGCTTGCATGGGTGCTGGGGAATCAAACTTGAGTCCTTAGGCTTCATAGGAAAATGCCTTAACCACTAAGCAATCTCTCCAGCCCCATTTTTTAAAAATATTTTATTTTGTTTATTTGACAGAGAAAGAGACAGAGAGAGAGAGAGGGAATAGGCGCACCAGGGACTCCAACTGCTGCAACTGAACTCCAGACGCATGCACCCCCTTGTGCATCTGGCTTATGTGGGTCCTGAGGAAACAAACCTAGGTCCTTTAGCTTTGCAGGCAAGTGCCTTAACCACTTAACCATCCCTCGAGCCCTCTCCAGCCCCTTTTTTATATTTTAGTTATTTGAGAGAAAGAGGCAGAGAGAGAGAGAGATTGAGGGAATGGGCACGTCAGGGCCTTTAGCCACTGTAAATGAACTCCAGATGCTTTCACCACCTTGTGCATCTGGCTTACATGGGTCCTGGTGAATCAAACCTGGCTTCATAGGCAAACGCCTTAACCACTAAGCCATCTCTCCATCCCAGCCCTTTTTATTTATTTACTAGAGAAAGAGTATGAGGCAGATAGAGGAGGGAAGGAGGGAGAGAGAGAGGGGGGTGGGGGGGAGAGAGGGCCCTTTACTTTTTATTATTTTGAAACGGTCTCCCTCTGTAGCCCAGGCTGGTCGCAAACTCTGGCCTCAGCATCCTAGCTACTGGAATTACAAGGGTACACCACACCACCACAACTGGCTTAAAACCTTTTAATACATTCCAAATTTGCTTCCAAAAATTATATCTATTTGTCTTTGTTGAGATGGAAGTGTATCTCAATTGTAGAGAACATGCCTAGTATAGATATGCAAAGCCCCCTTAGGCATAGAAAACAGGTTTTTTTGTGTCTTGAAATTTTAATCATTACATGTAAGCATATGTTGACTTTACTTTCAGAGGAAAAGCATTTTCTTTTTTCGCAACTTTTCTTACGTATAGTACGTGTGATGTGGTGTGTGTGAGTTATGCACATGTGCAGAGGCGTACAAGAAGCCATAGGAGAACATTGGGTGTCCTTCCCTGTAGCTCATTCACATATTTCCTTAAGATGGGGTCTCTCTGAACGTGGAGCTGCAGCTTTTGAGAGCCCCAGTGATCCATGGGTCTCTGCTTCCCACAGGACTGGAGTTACAGACCTTCATGGTCATGCCCAGCTGTGCCCACGGGTCCTGGGGATGGCACTCAGGTGCAGGTCCTCTCAGACCTCGTGCCTGTGAGAAATGTTCTTACCTGATGTCCACTCCTTGTCCATTCTTTTGTTTATTTGAGGTAGGGTCTCACTCTAGCTCAGGCTGATCTGGAATTCACTACGTAGTCTCAGGGTGGCCTGGAACTCATGGTGATCCTCCTACCTCTGCCTACCAAGTGCTGGGACTAAAGGTGTGCTCTACCATGCCAGGATGCCCATCCTTTTTTAAATTTTTTAATTTATTTAAGAGAGAGAGGCAGATAGAAAGAGGAAGAGAGAATGGACATATCAGGGCCTCCAGCCACTGCAAATGAATTTCAGACACATGTGGCACCTTGTGCATTTGGCTTATAGCGATCCTGGGGAATCAAACCTGCGTTCTTTGGCTTTTCAGGCAAGTGCCTTAACCATTAAGCCATCTCCTCCGCCCTCTTGTTTTGTCCCCTCTCTTTTTTGTTCTTTTTTATTTTTTTGTTTTTCAAGGTAGGATCTCACTCTAGCCAGTCTGACCTGTAACTCACTCTGTAGTCTCTGGTTGGCCTCGAACTCAATTCTCCTACCTCTGCTTCCCAGAGTGCTGGGATTTAAGGCGTGTGCCACCACGCCCAGCTTCTTTTGTCCCCTCTTAACAGAAATGCTCAGCCATTGTAGCTGCACTTCCCCTGCTGTCCCCATGCAATCCCTCTGGGTTGCTGCTAGATACATGTCCGTCCTTCTCATTCTCTCTTCCAGGTCTCTTAACGTCTCTTCCGTATTTTCCATCTCTTCGTCATTTTACTTGCATTTGAGAGAATTTCCTCTCTAACTTTCTCTCTGTTTAACCTGCTATTAAGTCTACCCACTAAGCATCTCAGTTTCAGGGGCTCTTTTTTGTTGCTACTATGAATTCAGCACAATTCTTTTTCTTTTGTTATGTTATCATGTTCTTCCTTTCTCATTTCTTAAAATGTTTTATTTATTTACTTGAGAGAGAGAGAATGGGTGCACCAGGGTCTCTAGCCACTGCAAACAAACTCCACATACATGCACCACCTTGTATATCTGGTTGACATGGGCTCTGAGGAATTGAACCTGGGTCATTAGGTTTCACAGGCAAGCACTTTAACCACTAAGCCACCTCTTCAGCCCTTCCTTCATTTTTTGGGCTGACCTGGAATTCACTATGTCGTCTCAGGGTGGCCTTGAACTCATGGTGATCCTCCTACCTCTGCCTCCTGAGTGTTGGGATTAAAGGCGTGCGCCACCATGCCCGGCTCCAGCCCCACTTTCTAAAAGTATTGTTTGCTGGGCATGGTGGTGCACGCCTTTAATCCCAACACTCAGGAGGCAGAGGTAGGAGGATCACCATGAGTTCAAGGCCACCCTGAGACGACATAGTGAATTCCAGGTCAGCCTGGACCAGAGTGAGACCCTACCTGGAAAAAAAAAAAGTATTGTTGCAGTCAGGTTCGCATTGCTGGCAGAAATCACCCAACCAAGAGCAGCTTGTGGGAAAAAAAGATATTGGCTTACAGACTCAAGAGGAAGCTCCATGATGGCATGAGCAGAGGGTGGACATCACACCCTGGCCAACATCAGGTGGACAATAGCAACAGGAGAGTGTGCCAGACACTGGCAAAGGGACACTGGCTATAATACCCATAAGCCTGCTCCCAACAACACAATGCCTCCAGGATTAATTCCCAAATCTCCATCGGCTGGGAACCTAGCATTCAGAACACCTAAGTTTACAGGGGACACCTAAATCAAGCCACCACAGTATTTTTATTTGTTTGCAATCAGAGAGAGAAGAGACACAGAGAGAACGAACATGCCAGGGCCTGCAACTACTGCAAATGAACTTCCGATGCATGTGTCACTTTATGCATCTAGCTTTATATGCATACTTGGGAATCGAACCTAGGTCATTAGGCTTTGCCAGCAAGCACCTTAACTGCTAAGTCATCTCTCCAACACATGGATCACTTTTTATGGCCTTGTTTGAGCGTCCAAGCAGCATCACCTTTTCTGTGTTGTTCTATGTTTCAGGACTAAACCCAGCTGCTATTTAAAGAAAGAGGCACAGACCCTGGTCTCATTGGATCTCCCATCAGATCATGAGAAGAGCATGTGAGGTGGTCACATGCACTGCAGCTGTGATTGGAAAACACAATCTACCTGTCCCCTTGTGAAAGAAGTCTGCTTATCACACTGGTGCAGCCCTCCCTAAGGTGACCCGCAGCCCTGGGTCAGGTTCCTGGGCACTGGAGAAGGAACAGAACTAGATTGCTATGCTCAATTGTGACACCAACCAAGGGGTGGTGACATGATGGATGGGGTCACATGTGGACTCAGCAATCAGGTTTCCTAAAGACCCAGATGGCAACAAATTGGGCTCATCCCCCAGGGGGACCCTCCACAGTCCATGGCAAGTGGAGGACATTAGGTCACTTCCACCATTTTCTAATTGGAATAGAATCTGCAGGTATGGATTTGTGTTCTCTCCTAGCCACACTCCTGCTAAAACCACTTTGCACAGACTTCCCAAGTGCTTCATTCACACTCGTGGTACTTGCCCAAGACCCAGTGTAAGGAGAAGGTGAGTCACATTGATCAAAATAAAGCGTGGAAGCCAAGCGTGGTGTCACACGCCTTTAATCCCAGCACTCGGGAGGCAGAGGTAGGAGGATCACCGAGAGTTCGAGGCCACCCTGAGAGACTACACAGTGAATTCCAGGTCCAGAGTGAGACCCTACCTGGTCCAGAGTGAGACCCTACCTTGAAAAACAAAATAAATAAATAAATAAATAAAGCGTGGAAACTGTAAAATCAGTACTTCACTGTGTTCAGCTTTAGGGTTCTCAGGGGTCCTTTCTGACTTATGAAACCAACAGGTGTAATGTTTCAGGAGCACAGCCAACCCTGCAGCCCCATGACTCCAGAGCTCAGCGGAGCCCTTCAACAAAGTTAAAAATAGTTTCTGGATAGATTTCCAGACAAGATTATGACACATTCAAACCCAAAAGACTCAAAGATTGGCATGGACAGTGAAAACTGAAATATCAGCCAGCTCCTCAGGTTTAAGCAGCACTTTGCTCCATCGTCAAGAGAGATTTGTCCATTGAGAACCAGCCAGATCTGCTGAGAGAAACGGAGCGCTGGTCAGTGCCTTGAATAGCCACGGCTCATCTTCACATACACTAAAATGCTACATGGACCTGGAAGGAGTCTAAGACATGTAACGAAGACAGCAAATTTGTAGAAGATATGGGAATCTCAGACACAGTCGATTTTAAAAACATGTGTGCACCAAGATAGGAGGGTCAGCATAAGTTCAAGGTCAGCCTAAGTGACAGTAAGTTCCAGGTCACCCTGGACTAGAGTAAGACTCTGACTCAAAAAAAGGGAGAGGTTCTAAAGATGGCTCAGCGGCTAAGGTGCTTGCCTGCAGAGCCTAAAGGCCTAGGGTCGATTCCCTAGTACCCATGGCAAGCCAGATGTATGAAATGGCACATACAACTGGAGTTTAATTGCAGTGGCTAGTGGCTCTGGCGCACCCATATTCTCTCCTTTCTCTGTCTCTCCCTGCTTACAAATAAAAAAAATTGAAATTAAGAAAATGCATGCACAGCACTCGACCACATGCCCAGCTCTCGTTGTGCTGTTTACTTCAGGCTCTTCAAAATTATGTGGGTTATGTCTAGCTTCTAGTTATGTTTTTCCTATTGTAATGTTTGTGAAATTACCCAATTTAGTAAAAAAAAAAAAAAATCGTACATGAAAAGAAATGCATGCACATGTGTGAATGCACAGATGTGTGCAAAACCTCCTGGCGGGCCTCACACCCAGCTCTGTGCACTACATGAGCCCCTCCGAAGGCCCTGGCAGGTCAGCTACCTGACCACAGGGCTCATAAATTGTGGAACTGGGATAGAAGAGCAATGAGTGACAATGAAATAATATACACGGACTCATTCATTACCAAACAATGAACAAGGTGACCGCTCTGTGCCCGGCACCAGCTCCGCCCCTGGAGATAAGTGATATAAAATGAAGTCCCCGCCCGAGGCACTTACCTTCCAGGGGTTCCTCCTAGGAAAGGAATGACAGACACAGTGGAAGGGAAATATTAGTGTTGTCTATGTTGTTCAAATTGTAACAGGAATGGTCCTGGTATTTGAATAATTTTGTTGTTGTTGTTTTTCTAAATAGGGTCTTGCTCTAGCCCAGGTTGACCTGGAATTCACTATGTAGTCTCAGGCTGGCCTCGAACACACAGCGATCCTCCTACCTCTGCCTCCAAAGTCCTGGGATTAAAGGTGTGTGCCACCATGTCTGGCGTTAAAATTTACTTTTATTTATTTTTAATTATTTATTTTAATATTTGCAATGGGACAGAGGAAGGAGAATGGTTGCATTAGGGCCTCCAGCCAATGCAAATAAACTCTAGATGCATGTTACCACCTTGTGCATCTAGTTTTACATGGGTACTGGGGAATCAGACTAAGGTTATTAGGCATTGCAGGCAAGTGCCTTAACCACTCTCCAGCTCAAAATTTACTTTTAGTGTTTATATCAAAAAGGTAGGTAGTGGGCTGGAGAGATGGCTTAGCGGTTAAGCGCTTGCCTGTGAAGCCTAAGGACCCCGGTTCGAGGCTCGATTCCCCAGGTCCCACGTTAGCCAGATGCACAAGGGGGCGCACGCATCTGGAGTTCGTTTGCAGAGGCTGGAGGCCCTGGTGCGCCCATTCTCTCTCTCTCCCTCTATCTGTCTTTCTCTCTGTGTCTGTCGCTCTCAAATAAATAAATAAATAAATTTTTTTTTTAAAAAAAGGTAGGTAGTGACCTTGGGATGACTCAGAAGGCATCAAGGTACTGGAAAGAAGTGACCCGAGTGCTCAGTACTTGAATATCTCGATCACACCATCCAAGGCTCAGGGTCTATTGCAGAAGAGATGGCAGAAAGAATGTAAGAGCCGGGCTGGAGAGATGGCTTAGCGGTTAAGCATTTGCCTCCGAAGCCTAAGGACTTGGTTCGAGGCTTGATTCCCCAGGACCCACGTTAGCTAGATGCACAAAGGGGCGCACGTGTCTGGAGTTCACTTGCGTGCCCATTCTCATTCTCTCTTTCTTCCTCTTTCTCTCTCTGTCACTCTCAAATAAATAAATAAAAATTTAAAAAATATTTAAAAAAAGAAGTTACTATAAGAATGTAAGAGCCAAAGGAAAGGTAGGACTCCTTACAACGTGCTCCCTCCAGACACAAAATGGATATCCATGACCTCACAGTGCCTGACACTACCTACACAAGACCATCATAATAGGAGGTAAAGATCATGACATCAAAATAAAAGAGACTATTGAGATTGGGAGAATAGAGTTTCAAAGGGGAAAGCAGGGGGAGGGAGGGTATTACCATGGTATTACCACTTTCATAATCATGGAAGTTGTTAATAAGAAATTTTGAGAAAAGAAAAGGTAACTTTGCCTTTAGGATACCCATTACTCCTACCTGACCATGAAGCATTCATTTATAATTTTAATTGCTTCAGAATAGTAAAATATATAATTCAAAGAACTAGAAGAAAGGATTATGAATGTTTTTACTATACAGAAATGATATATGTTTGAGACAATAGACAAGTTTACCCTGATTTGAACATTACACCACATATACATGTATGGAAATATGACATAGTATTTCATAAACGTACACAATCTTTATGCTTTTATATATCAGGAAAAAGGCACATTTAGGAAGCCAGGTGTGGTGGCGCATGCCTTTAACCCCAGCACTTGGGAAGTAGAGGTAGGAGGATCACCATGAGTTCAAGGCCACCCTGAGACTACCGAGTGAATTCCAGGTCAGCCAGGGCTAGAAACAGACCCTACCTTGAAAAATCACACACACACACACAAATTAGGGCTGCAGAGATGGCTCCAAGGTTAAGGTGCTTGCCTGTAATGCCTAACAACCAACCTGGGTTCAGTTTCCCAGTACCCAAGTAAAGCCAGATGCACAAAGTGATGGATATATACAGAGTTCATTTGCAGTGGCTGGAGGCCCTGAACACCATTTTCATATTCTCTCTCCCCCTTGCAAATAAATAAATAAAATATTTAACAGAAAAGGAACAGTAAGAGGCAATTATGTCACTATCTTTTTAAAAAAATGTTTTTATTGGTGCTAGAGAGATGGCTTAGTGGTTAAGGCATTTGCCTGTGAAGCCTAAGGATCCAGGTTCAATTCCCCAGGACCCATATAAGCCAGATGCACAAGGTGGGCCATACATCTGGAGTTCATTTGCAGTGGCTAGAGGCCCCAGTGTGCCCATTTCGTGCTCTGTCTTTCTCTCAAGTAAGTAAATATTTTTATTTATTGTTGCAGTGAGGTTCACATTGCTGGCAGAAATCACACGACCAAGAGCAGCTTGTGGGGGGAAAAAGATTTTGGTTTACAGGCTTGAGGGAAGCTCCATGACGGCAGGGGGAAATGATGGCATGAGCAGAGGGTGGACACCACCTCCTGGCCAACAACAGGTGGACAATAGAACAGGAGAGTGTGCCAAACACAGGCAAGGGAAGACTGGCTATAACAACCACCAACCCACCCCCAACAATAAACTGCCTCTAGGAGGTGTTAGTTCCCAAATCTCCATCAGCTGGAAGCCTAGCACTCAGAACACCTGAGTTTATGGGGACAACTAAATCAAACCACCACATTCCGCCCCTGGCCCCCATAAACTGATAACCATCCATGTTGTAAAATGCAATACATTCAGTCCAATTTTAAATGTCCCCATAGTTTTTTTTAATATTTTATTTTTATTTAATTATTTATTTCACAAAGAAAGAGCAGGGGGAGAAAGAAAGAATGGGAGCACCAGGGCCTCCAGCCACTGCAGACAAACTCCAGATGTGTGCGCCCCCTTGTGCATCTGGCTTACGTGGGCCCTGGGGAATCGAACCTGGGCCCTTTGGCTTTGCAGACAAATGCCTTCACCACTAAGCCATCCCTCCAGCCCCATACCCATACTTTTTATCAATCCTAATGATCTTCAAACATCCCCATAGTCCAAGATCTTTTAACTGAGACATTATACCAAAAAACATAATGGCACAGAATAAACTGCAAAAGAGGGCATTGGGAATAGCAAATAAATATTCAGCCAATACATGATTTAAACAGGGCAAACATCAAACTTTCTAGTTTCAAGTCCAACAACTCTAGCCAGTGACAAGTCTCCAAGTGCAATAACTCTAACCAGCAACAAGTCTTTAGAGTTCCAATGCCACCCCTCCAGCTAGGCTACTCACAGTCCTGGAAAACTTCATTTGGGACTGGCAACTCTCCTTAACAGCCACCTCTTGGTCCCGGCATCTCCACTGGGTCTCCATTGCAACCCACGGTCCAGCCTCACAGCTCCATTGGGTCTCCATACAGGAAACCCAGCAAACCTGCTTCACACTGCCCACAGCAGTTTCCAAAACACAAGACTGTGTTGCAAATTCAACGACCCTCTGTTTCCTGCATTTCTTATACTCCACAATACCAGGTGAGGTGCCAATTTGTTAATCCAAGGGGTAATAAAGCAGACTTTGGAGAACAGGATATTCTTTGAGCACTCAATCCCCTTCAAAAGAACCTACATTCTTCTTATTACCCCAATCTCAAAGGTTGCAATCTCTCATATAATTGCAGCTGAATGGGCAGAAGCTTCAGCCCAAAGATTTCATTTTTTTTAATTTTATTTATTATTTGGGGGGAGTTTGAAGTAGGGTCTCACTCTAGTCCAGGCTGACCTGGAATTCACTATGGAGTCTCAGGGTGGCCTCAAACTCATGGCGATCTTCTATCTCTGCCTTCCAAGAGCTGGGATTAAAGGCATGTGACACCATACCCTATGCAAAGATGTCATTTTTTCTGTGCCATATCCCTCTGCCCACACCAGTCCATTTCTACACAAAGAAACCCTGCAAAGTTCTCAGGACACAGGCATAAGAGCAAGGTTTTCACACAAACTACTAGCCCTGTCCAGGCAAAGCTCTTTCTTACCCTCATAAGCCAAACCTCACACTTCATAGTTCTTACTGCAGTCAGGTCTTTCAATGCTGGCCAGAATAGTCCATCAAGCTGTACTTACAGCACTGCAAGGCACCTCTTAGGCCAAGGTCTCAAATTCTTCCACATTCCTCTTGAAAATCAGCCCCAAAAGGCCAAAGCCACATAGTCAGGTGTCAGTCTAGCAGGAAATGACATCACTCCTCTAAAGGGTTAATAGCCTTCACTGAAAACTAAAGGGAACTAAAGGGTTAATAGCTATCCCTAAAGCTTGTGCAATAAAGAAGTTTGGCACCCTTCCCTGATTGATGTACTCCCCCCTAGCCTAGATGGCCTTGAAGGACCAGAGACCATCTGAGTGTCCTCCCTTAGACATTCCTGGCTAAAGAACCTGTTCTGAACAAAGACACAAACAGCTATAATTTTCTTATCAACTGCACCTGGTCCAGTCTGTTTTTCTTAGGATTCTCCTTATAAACTTACACCCCAGCCCGGCTCAGTGCTACAGCCTTCATCCTGCGTGAAAGCTGACGCCCCTGGCTGTTTTCTCTAAATAAAACAGTTTTGTCTGTAGAAATCAAATCCGGTATTCTCTTTTGCTTTTCTCTTACACTTTCCTTACATCTTCGGTACCACCTTCACTGTTGCAGTCAGGTTCGCATTGCTGGCAGAAATCATCCAACCAAGAGCAGCTTGCGGGGGGGGGGGGGGGAAGGTTTATTTTGGCTTACAGGCTCGAGGGGAAGCTCCATGACGGCAGGAGAAAACGATGGCATGAGCAGAGGGTGGACATCCCCACCTGGCCAACATCAGGTGGACAATAGAACAGGAGAGTGTGCCAAACACGGGCAAGGGAAGACTGGCTATAACAACCATAACCCCGCCCCAAGAATATATTGCCTCCAGGAGGCTTTAATTCCAAAATCTCCATCAGCTGGGAACTAACATTCCGATCACCTAAATTTATGGGTGGGGGGAACACCTGTATAAAACCAACACATTTATTTATTTGAGAGAGGAGAAAAAGTGTGAATATGGGCACACCAGGGCCTCTTGCCACTGCAGACTCTTTTTGGCACCTGGCTTTATGTGGGTCCTAAGGAATTGAACCCAGGCCATCAGGTTTGTAAGCAAGCACCTTTAACCACTGAGACATCTCCCCATGCCCTAGGTCACCATCCTTAAAATATCCCTCCCCAGTTCCATACCATCTCCATCGCCCAGGGAATCTTGTTGTCCATCCTCTTACACTACTCCTCAGTTGTACCATGTTTCCCTTCCTTAGAAAGCATTCTGTTTTAGTGTTAAAGGGAAAATTTCCTAGACCAATTACATTTCATAGGATGTATTTGAGCAAAACAAAACAAAAACACAATTCTGAAATCATGCAGCTCCCCCAAACCAGAGCAGATTCCAAGAACTCCACAAACAACATGATCAGATAGCATTTCTAGGAGAACAGAAGTGAGATCCAGAAAACAAGTTAATTGTCCACAGCCTAATCAATCAACCAATCAACTGGTTACAGAGTAACTACTTAATTGTTTATAGCTTAGTTAATTGGCTACTGGACCTCCTGCAACCCACTAAAAGCCCGTTACTGACATAAAATTCTCTATCGGTTTGGCATGCTGGGCTCTACACAAATCCACAGCCACCTACAAAATAATGGTTAACATTAGCAGTAGGAAAATCGAAGTCTAATACATTGAATTCTTTTCCAATTGTACTTTTTGACGTCTGCGCTTATGTTCCTGATGCCCACGTTTTCTCATGTAGCTCTATAATTGACTCATTAATACTGCTCCGTGGGTTCCACTGAATAAACAGATCACAATTTATTTATCCATTCTGCCTTTGATGAACTGTCTTTGGGCTGTTTCCCGTTTGGGGCCGTTAGAATAATGTTGCAGTGAACAGTTGTAATAACCGTACTGGGGTATAATTTATATTACCACAACATTCATCCATTATAACTAGACTATAAACTCATTCAGTTGTGCAAACCTCACAACCACCCAATTTTGGAACACTTCCATCGCCCAGAAGGCCCTCCACCCTGTGTACAGCCAATCCCACCCACTACAGACAGCCTCTGGTCCGCTTTCCAGCCCTTTTCTAGAAAATTCCGACGAGTGGGCTCATAAGAGGGAGTCTTTCGTGTCTAGTATTCTCCACTTAGCATAGTGTTTTCAAGGCTCATCTATCTTGCTGCAGGTACCCATAGCTCTTCCTTTCCACTGCGAAGCAGCATGGTGTTGCACGGTCCTGATGCCCTGTTTATCCATTCCCCCATCAGTTGGACATCTGGATGATTTTCAAGTTTGGGTTGATTGATGCTGCTACAAATACTTGAGTACAAGACCTTGTACTTTCATCTCTCCAGGGGTGGAACGATTGGCTTATAGTTAAGCATTTTGTTAAGACAGGATCTCTCTTACTTTATAGCCCAGGCTGGTCTCAAACTTTTCATTCTCCTGCCTCAGCATCCCCAATGTTGTTGGCATTGCAGATGTGTGCCTCAACACCTGGCTGTCTGTTTGGATTTTTTTAATTTTTATCTTGAGGGGGAAGGGAAGAATAAATGAGAAGGGGCACACCATGGCCTCTAGCCGCTACAAACTAACTCTAGACACATGCGCTGCTTTGTTCATCTGGCTTACGTGGATCCTGGGAATCAAACCTGGGTCCTTTGGCTTTGCAGGCAAGCTCCTTAACTGTCATCCTTCCAGCCCCCAAAAAGATATTTTTGTAAAAATCCAAACATGGGCTGGAGAGATGGCTTAGAGGCTAAGGTGCTTGTCTGTGAAGCCAAAGGACCCAGGTTCAATTCTGCAGGACCCATGTAAGCCAGATACACAAAGTGGCACATGTGTCTAGAGTTTGTTTGCAGCGGCTAGAGGTCATTCTCTCTGTCTCTCTCTTGCTCCCTCAAATAATTTTTTAAAAAAATTTAAAAAGGCATGTGCCACAATGCCCAGCTCACTGTGCGACATTTTCATACAAGTATTTTATAATGTATTTCCTTTTTTATTGACACCTTCCATAATTATAGACAGTAGTCCATGGTAATTCCCTCCCTCCACTTTCCCCTTTGCAATTCCACTCTCCATCATACCCCTTTCCCCTCTCAATCAGTTCTTTAAATTGATGTCATGATCTTTTCCTCCTATTATGATGGTCTTGTGTAGGTAGTGTCAGGCACTGCAAAGTCATGGATATCCAGGCCACTTTGTGTCTGGAGGAGCACATTGTAAGGAGTCATTTGGCTCTTACATTCTTTCTGCCACCTCTTACACAATGGATCCTGAGCCTTGGAAGGTGTGATAGAGACGTTTCAGTGCTGAGCACTTCTCTGTCACTTCTTAGCACCATGGTGCCTTCGGAGTCATCCCAAGGTCACTGCCATCTGAAAAGAGAACCTTCTCTAACCAAAAGTGAAAGTAGCATTAATATAAGGGTGTGAACATTAAAAGAAGTGATTACTGGGCAGTTTGATAAGCATAGCATATACATTTGGCGAGACAGCAGCAGACGTTACAACCCTAGGGCTCATGAATACCCCTGTTGTAGGTTTTCAGTATCAAGGATGTATTCCCTCCCATGGAGAGGGCCTCCAGTCCAATTACAGAACTGTTGGTTTCCACCATAACAGACATGCCACTATTGCACCTGTTGGTTCATTTGGCCTGGGTGGCCAAATTTAAGGCTTGCAGTGTCCACTGTTGATTCCTTTCTCCCCAATGAACTGCATGCAGTTTAGCTTTTTCCAGCTTTCTGTCAGCTGGTCTACATGGAGGAGGTTTTCAGGTCAGCTGCAGCAGGATTTCTCAGTGACCTTGCAGCCCAAGTACATAGTCTTCAGCAAAAGGGTCTTACCATCTATTCCTGGTGGGAAATCAAGAGCTTATAATGTATTTCAATTATCTTCACCTTCCATTATCCTCTCTTGTCCCCACCCATTCGTCCCTTTCTTCCCAAGTAGTCACACATTAATGTATTTTTCCTTTTCCTCTTTTGGACTTGATTTTGTCTGAGGGACATCTCTGACACTGAATGGGATGTGCTCAGCTTTGCTCTGTCCCCTCCTGCCACGACGTGTTTTGGCTTGGTTTCCTGCACCCCTACCAAAATCCCAGAAGCCCCCAGAAAGGCCTGGCACATCTAAAGGGGCAAGGAAGACAAGAATGGAACAAGGGCTTTGGGAAAGAAAAAGATTCAAGTGCAGCGCCCAATCCTGCTACTGCTTAGTGAGACTCCCAGACCTGAAACTCGGGTGACACCATGGTCCCTGGCCCGGGACAGCCACAGGAAAAGCGGTGTGACATAGGGCATGCTGAGGGAAGCACCCGGTACTGATGGCGGTAGGGTCATTCTCTTCAGCTGAGAGATGCCAGCCCAAGGCAAAGGGGATAAACAACAAAGCACCTGCCTTGTGACTCCAGATTCCCTAGTCCACAGGGACAACCCTTGTCCACACACACACAGAATCTGACATGGGTCAGGGGGTGGTGACCCACACCCCTAATCTCAGCACTCAGGAGGCAAAAGCAGGAGGACCATGAGTTGGAGATCAGCCTGGGCTACATGAGTTCCAGGCCAGCCTGAGCTACATAGTGAGACATTGTCTCAACAAAGAGGGAGCGAGGGAGGAAATGCCGACACAGATGTCACTTCTATCTGGCCAGAACAGCACAGTCAGGTTCGCATTGCTGGTAGAAACCACCCAACCAAGAGCAGCTTGTGGGAAGAAAGAGGTTTATTTTGGCTTACAGGCTTGAGGGAAAGCTTCACAATAGCAGGGAAAACGATGGCATGAGCAGAGGGTGGACATCACTCCCTGGCCAACATAAGGTGGACCATAGCAACAGGAGAGTGTGCCAGACACTGGCATTGGGAAACTGGCTATAACACCCATAAGTGCACCCCAAACAATATGCTGCCTCCTGGAGGCATTAATCCCCAAATCTCCATCAGCTAGGAACCTAGCATTCAGAGCACCTGAGTTTATGGGAGACACCTGAATCAAACCACCTCACTACCTCTCTGACAGGATTACCAAAAGCATTTTCTTCATACTACTGCATACTTCCAATAGAATGATGAAGCCAGTTGCAATGAAAGGACACTCAGCTGCAAGTAGCTTAAACAATAAAGACATTTAATTATCTCATGTAACAAATCACCAGCAAAAATGTGGTCACCAAGGCTTTTTAAAATTATTCTTTATTCATTTATTTACAAGTGGGGAGAGAGAGAGCGAATGGGCACACCAGGGCCTCCTGCCACTGCAAATGAACTCTGGATGTGTGTGCCATTTTGTGCTTTATGTGGGTATTGGGAAACTAAACCAGGGTCGCAGGGTCGTTAGGCTTTGTAGGCAAGTGCCTTAACTGCTAAGCCGTCTCCCCAGCCCAGATTTTTTTTTTCTTAAGCATTGCTGGCCAGGTATACTAGTGCATGCCTTTAACCCCAGTACTCAGGAAGAGGAAGCAGGAGGATTGCTGTGAGTTCAAGGGCAGCCTGAGACTACATAGTGAATTCCAGATCAGCCTGGGCTAGAGCAAGACCCTACCTCCAAAAACCAATAAAAAATTTTTATTAAAAAAAAAAGCATGGGCTGGAGGGATGGCTTAGCAGTTAAGGTGTTTGCCTACAAAGCCAAAGGACCCAGGTTCGATTCCCCAGGACCCACATTAGCCAGATGAACAAGGGGATGCATGTATCTGGAGTTCGTTTACAGTGGCTGGAGGCCCTGGCGTGCCCATTCTCATTCTCTCTCTCTCTCTTCTTCTTTCTCTGTCAAATAAGTAAAAATAAACCTAAAAAAAAAAAAAAACAACTTTCTCCAGCCAGCTGTGGTGGTGCACACCTTTAATCCCAGCACTCAGAAGGCAGAGGAAGGAGGATCACCATGAGTTCTAGGCCACCCTGAGACTACAGAGTGAATTCCTGACCTAGAAAGAGACCCTACCTGGGGCGGGGGAGTGGGGAGCATTTGTAGTAGTCCACCACCAGTGTGAAGCCCTGTGATTTTTTCCTTTCTAAATAAGAAGTAAACTCTTGTCTAAGATCCTTCTGACAGATACTCGCATCTCAAGTTCAAGGGCCAGGACTGGGTTACCAGCCTTCTCCTCACCCAGTGGGGACCCGAGAAGGGGGATGTGTCTGTTTGCCTCAAACCTGTCACACAGCTCACCCTGAGGGCGGAGGAGGAGCACAGAATTAAGCAAACATGGAAGGGGAGTGCGGCCACTTGCTCTGAGGAGCCCCTTTACCGCTCAAAGGAGGGAGGGGGAGGCCAGAGGTGTCAAGTCTCCCCTCCAAGGCTACACAAGTATCTCTGCAAGCCCTGCAAGAGGCCAGCATGCCTTCCACTTCACCCAAGGGCATCTCCACTATGGCCAGCCCTGGAAAGCCACAGGATGGGCCTCATCTCCAGGGCCAGAACTGACCAGAGGCATGACATGAACAAGAGGTCATGGCATTGCAGACACATCACCCCACTTGCCCAGCTGGGCCTTACCTGCCTGCAAAGTCCGTAGCTGGCGGGGTGGGCCAGGGAGAAGGACCTCCAGATCCTCCTCAAAGCCTGGCAGCAAAGAACCCAGAACCTGACCAACAGCGGCTCTGTAGCTGCCTGGCCCTGAGCCAGGCTGCCTCATTCCCCAGGGCTGACCTCACGCTTTGGAAGAGCTCAAGCGGCCCACGGTCTGTGTGCAGCGCCTTGGGGCCCAGGTCTGCTGCCAGCGGAGGAAACGGTGGGCCTGGGAGTGCGCCCAGAGGTGGAAACACGAGCCCAGACAGCCCCTTGTCCACAGAGATTTCTTCCCTGCCAGGCAGGCTTACTCCAGAAGGAAACTGAGGTATACCCTGTCTCACTTGTCTTCCTGCCGCCCGAGGTCTCAGAGCGTCCTGTGAAGAAACGTTCACACCCTGGCTATTTCTGTCTGCTCCATTCCAGACTCCTGGAGAGTGAACAAAAGGCAGTCAGACTTCAGGGGAAGAGCGCGAACCTCTCTGAGTTCCTCGGCCTCAAAGAGAGCCGAGAGCCAGGCTGGGGCATATGTTCAGTGACCAAAGTAAATGTTTATTTAGCCCAGAGCTGGAGCAGCTGCTGACTCTGGCCTTCCTATGGTCACTATGTACAAAAACTCCCAGCATATAGAGACATGCTATGCACCAAAAGACGCAAAAAAAAAAAAAAAAAAAAAAAAAGACGCCATAGGGCCAGAGAGATGGTTTAGTGGTTAAGGCACTTGCCTGCAAAGCCAAAGAACCCAGGTTCCATTCCCCAGGACCCACATAGGCCAGATGCACAGGGTAGCGCATGCATCTGGAGTTCATTTGAAGCATCCAGAGGCCCTGATATGCCCATATTCATTCATTCATTCTCTCCCTTTCAAATAAGTAAATACAAATAGAATATTAAAAAAAAAAATACCTCAAGCCAGGCATGGTGGTGCATGCCTTTAATCCCAGCACTAGGGAGGCAGAGGTAGGTGGATCACTGTGAGTTAGAGGCCACCTTGAGACTACATAGTGAATTTTAGGCCAGCCTGGGTTACAGCGAGACCCTACCTCAAAAAACCACTACATATATTGAGCTGGGTGTGGTGGCACACGCCTTTAATCCCAGCATTTGGGAGGCAGAGGTTGGAGGATTACTGTGAGGTCAAGGCCAGCCTGAGACTATATAGTGAATTGCAGGTCAGCCTGGGCTAGAGCGAGACCCTACCTTGAAAAACCAACTCCCCTCCCCCCAAAAAAAAGACTTCATGACTTTTTCTCCACTTTCCGACTTTCCTCCTGGATCAAACACCCACCTAACACTTGATAATGGGTGCAAGTGGTCTGGGGAGAAGGCTCAGACCAAAAAGTACTTGCTATAAAAATATGAGCATCCACGTAAAAGCCAGGCATGGCAACCGGCACTGTAATCCCAGGCTGGCTAGTCTAGCTCAGTCAGTAAAACCTTCTCAAAAAATAAGGCCGAGAGCTGGAGAGATGGCCTAGCAGTTAAAGCATTTGCTGGCAAAGTCAAAGGACCCAGGTTCAATTCACCAGCACTCATGTACATGCAATATGGAATTCATGTTCAGTGGCTAGAGGCCCTGACCTGCCTATTCTCTCTCCCTCGCTCTCAAATAAATAAATAATTTTTTTTAATTTAGGTGGTAAAAAATTTTTTGTTGTTGTTCGAGGTAGGGTCTCACTCTAGCTCAGGCTGACCTGGAAATCACTCTGTAGTCTCAGGGTGGCCTCAAACTCACAGCAATCCTCCTACCTCTGCCTCCCGAGTGCTGGGATTAAAGGCGTGCGCCACCACGCCCGGCATGGAAAAAAAAAATTTAATTAGGTGGAGAGCAATTGAGGAAGACGCCACTGTCAACTTCTGACATCCACATGCACGTCATGTATACATGCCCCCACACATATGAACATGCATGTATGTACACATGCACACACACACACACAAAGAGACTGGGCAAGGGTGATAGTAGGCAGAGACAGCACGTGTCCTTCCACAACCTCCCAGGACATACGTGTACCATCACCACTGCCCATTCCCACAGGCTGCAGGTCCCCACAAGGCATCAGATCTAACTCCTATGAAAGCGCCATTCTCCTCATTCAACCACAGGGCGAAGACCCCCGTGGGGGGGCGGAAGGCAGCCTCCACGAGCTGGCTCACCTCCTCCCCCGGCCTAATGCCGCCCACGGAGCCGACACACAGCAGCAGGCAGCTTGAAACTTTCCTTGCTGAAGTTTTTCTCAGGCTGGCGGCTCCCCCTCTTCAGAGCCAGCAAACTCTGCATACCTCGTAAGTCTGCAGGCTCTGTGGACAGAGTGTGGAATTTTCCATTTATAGAATAATAATCTCCATACCACTCCCAGGGTAAGAGCTCAAGTTCAGGGTCAGCAAACCTGCCAGGCTTCTGCGGGAGCCCCACAGCACTCAAGCTCCTCTACTTATTTTTGGTGGGAGAGGGGGCGGAAATAAGGGTTGGCTTGAAACTTGAGTTGCCAAGACAAACTTTCAAAACGAACTGCACTGCAAGTGGGGAGTATTACTGCCTGGGCTCTGGTCTGAGTAGGGACAGAGAGGGGCTAGTAGATGAGGAAGAACAGCCGGCCCTGGAGGGTAGCCTCCCAGCAGGCAAAGACACACTGCGCAGCCCCATTCTCTTTCCAGCCAGCTCTTCTGTGCTCTGCCAGGCAGGCACCAGCTCGATCTGAAATACCTTCTGGCCTATGGTGGTTGGGAGGGCCACCTGAATAAGGAGTGATAGGGCCGGAGTCTTAATTCTGTCACATAACCACCGCATGACCTTAAAGAAGTCTACACTTCTTGGGATCTTATTTTCTTCATCTGTAAAGACTAGACTGAATGACTCCAGAGACCCCTTCCACAATTGACCTGATTCACCCACACACCCGTTCCAACATTAACCCATGCCAGCACCAGGTTCTAGGCTTCTCCTGCGGGGCACAGCAGGACACGAGATTGTGGCCTCGGTCCAGTGGAGGCTGCCAGCATCAGGAACCCCATCTCATTGTTTCCATAGGTACTGCATGGTCCAGAGCTGGGTCACATCCTAGAAGAGTCCTCAGAGTCTAGAACCTTTCCTACTTTTGAGGGGGTTTTGTTTTATGTTGTCTCTTTTCCTGGGAAGGGAAAAACCATGTCTTATGGTCCTAACCAAAAGTGATCTGGCTTTTGTTCACGGTTTTTACAAAAAGAAAAGAAAGGCCTCATTTCAAAGAACTACTTTATGACACTGAATACACTTGTTTATCAAGTTGCACATACAGGCAAGTACAGATTCCCATCCAAGTCCCCAGGAAGTGAGGGGGGGGGAGGTAAGGGGCTTCGCATACATCTCCTTCCCCATTACTGTACTAGGCTGTGGCCCACAGGAACAAGTTCTGGCTCAGCTTCACCCCTACTCAAGTCCTCCCCCCCCCACACCCCGCCCCGTCTCTGATCACCTGTTAGAAGGCTGTTGCGACGCTCCTTAGTACTCTAAACCAGGAGCACCCTGCGCCTTAAGGTTTGAGTGAGGATTTCACCCAGTGACA
The DNA here is from genome assembly GCF_020740685.1 of Jaculus jaculus. Lineage (NCBI taxonomy): Eukaryota > Metazoa > Chordata > Mammalia > Rodentia > Dipodidae > Jaculus > Jaculus jaculus. The sequence goes on along the minus strand of NC_059102.1, from coordinate 14,922,814 downwards.
AGGCGGACCAGAGCGCACTGTAAACAGTAGTCACTGGGTCTCCGGTGGCTCTGAGAAGAGTGCAGCCCTGCCTCCCACCGCCTCTATTCTTGCGGATGTTGGTGGGAGGCAAGGGGGTTTCGGGCTGAGCGCCTGGGGCCCACTCAGGACAGCAGGTGCACACGCTCACAAGCATGCCAGGGCCGCCAACCACACCACCGCCCTAGACAGCTTCACGGCCCGGCTGAGGGTCCGCCCCGCTGGATCACCGGTTCCAGCCCCAGCTCCCAGCGCGCGCACGAAGGTGGGTTCCCGGCCGCCGTCGCCCCAGCCCCTCTCCCCTACTTTCCCGGTGGCCTCAAAGCGCGCACGCCCCTTTCCCGGGCGCCACCAATCAGCATCGGGAGCGGCGCCGGTGGCTCCGAGACGCGGGGTCCGCAGCCAGTGAGCGCCGGGGACGGCGGCGGGCGTCCCGCAGTTCTCGGGCTGGGGAGGCGGGGCGCGGGCCGGAGAGGAGAGGAGAGGAGCGGGGCGCGCGCACCGTCCGCCCGCCCCCCGCCTCTGCTCCGCCTCCGTCCGGGGCGCGGGCGAAGGGGGCCCGGGCGGGGGAGCGCAGGGGGCAGGGCCACGTCCGCGAGGAGGGGCGCGGGGGAGGAGCGGACCCGATAAAAGGCAGAGAGGCGGGCCCCACCCCGCGGCTGGCCGGCGGGCAGGCTCGGCGCGTCCCGTCCGTCCGGCCCGCGCCGGCGGCGGCGGGGGGAGGCGGTGCGCGGCCCGCAGCCCGCCCATGGAGGCTTTCCCCTGGGCGCCGCGCTCGCCCCGCCGCGGCCGCGTCCCCGCGCCCATGGCGCTCGTGCCCAGCGCCCGCTACGTGAGCGCCCAGGGCCCGGCGCACCCGCAGCCCTTCAGCTCGTGGAACGACTACCTGGGACTCGCCACGCTCATCACCAAGGCGGTGGACGGCGAGCCGCGCCTGGCTTGCGCCCGCGGCGACGGCGGTGGCTCCCCGCCTTCCTCTTCCTCCTCCTCCTGCTGCTCCCCCCACGCGGGAGCCGGCCCCGGGGCGCTGGGGCCGACGTTGGGACCGGTCGACTACGACGACGACGAAGACGACGACGACGACTGCAGCGACGAGCCGGGGTCCCGGGGCCGCTACGTGGGCGGCGCGCTGGAGCTGCGAGCGCTGGAGCTGTGCGCGGGCCCCGCCGAGGCCGGGCTGCTGGAGGAGCGCTTCGCCGAGCTCAGCCCTTTCGCGGGCCGCGCCGCCGCCGTGCTGCTGGGCTGCGCGCCCGCCGCCGCCGCCAGCGCCGAGGTGACGCCGCGCGAGGAGCGCGTCCCGGCGTGGGCGGCCGAGCCGCGCTTGCACGCGGCCTCCGGGGCGGCCACCGCCCGGCTGCTCAAGCCCGAGCTGCAGGTGTGCGTGTTCTGCCGGAACAACAAGGAGGCCGTGGCGCTCTACACCACCCACATCCTGAAGGGCCCCGACGGGCGGGTGCTGTGCCCGGTGCTGCGCCGCTACACGTGCCCCCTGTGCGGCGCCAGCGGCGACAACGCGCACACCATCAAGTACTGCCCGCTCTCCAAAGTGCCGCCGCCGGCCGCCGCGCGCCCGCCCCCGCCGCCGCCCCCGCCGCGAGGCACCCGGGACAGCCTGTCCGGCAAGAAGCTACGCTGAGCCCCCGGATCCGATCTACGGGCACCCGACCCCGCCCGCATGCACTCGGGTCTGAACCCCGTCTCCACTCCCCCACCCCTAAGCTGTGGGCAGGCTCGGAGCTCAGCTGGCGGGGGTGGGGGGCTCCACTTGGGACGTCTTCTGGGTTGCTTTTTCAGAAGCCAGCCGTATGCGATTACTGGGAACGGCGGAGCAGTTGAGTCTCGACGCTAAAATCTTGATTTTTTTTTTAATTTTTTTAAAATTTGGCCTCAAGTTTGTAGTTTGCGGCGAGGTCTTAAGTGTGTATTCCGCTGGCTGAAATGTGGCGACTGACAGGCACTGTTTGTTTACTGTGTACGTCGACCTATGTTAAGATGCGCAGCAGTATGAAATTGTCTCTGATCTTGGATGTTTCATTTTATGAGTGGAGGCACTTCACTAGGTCTAGAATATTTTTAATAGCCTCGGAAACTGAGCTTAAAACTGACGATTTTATGGAATGTCGGCAAAATGACTATTTAATGCAATTAATATCCGAGTTGTCCTTAGTTACTCCATTATTCCAGGTGAAGCGAGCCCTTGGTAGCTTCGTTAGAAGTGAAGGTTTAGTACCTTTATGGTTATGTATTTGGGAGGGCGTTACCCCCTTGTGGCTTGTTTCTGTCCTAGCTGGAGGTCAAAAGGCAGTCAGTCCGTAGCAGGTAGAGAATACAGCCCCTTGCCCTTTCATGTGCCAGATCTTTCACTGAACTAGGAAGTAGACTTTCCCACCCTCAAAATTCGTGCCAAGTCATAACTATCGTGTGTATACACTTGGAAATGGTGCTGTTTAAGAAATAACTTGTGTATTTATACAGTAACAGTGTATGAATTAGTCTCACCTGTAACCTGCTACTTGGCATTTTCTCTATGCACCTTCACCGTGTCCAGTTCTTTACAAATGTTTTGGTATAAAGATCAAAAGTGAGAAAAGCAAGAGCAGTGTTAACTCAACCGGATTGTATAATTTTAGGGCTTCTAATACAAGATCTCGGGAGGCTAATGTAAAACCTGAGATCCAGAAGGTTCCCTTCGGGGCTGTGTCTGAGCTTCAGGCCACGTAGGAGGTGCAGCCTTCGGAGTGTGCGCCATTTAAAAGGCAGTTTGGTTGGAACCGGCCTCCTTGGTATTCCCGCTTACCGATGACCCTTGTCAGCTTCTGGAATCTCCCCCGCTGTGTGTGAGATTAAACCTACTCTTCAGGCAACCCGTTCCCTAACCCTGTGTTCACTTCCAAGTTCTCATGCTGAACACTGTACTGTGGCATCGCTACCTACCATCAAGACTGGGTGTAAGAGGCAAGGATGAAAATGGAATGCACAACCACCACTATCTAGAAGTAGCAGCAAGAGAGGTAGTCTGTATATAAAGCCCCCAGGAGGACTTGCCTGGGGCATTAGGAGTAAGAATGCTTTCACATCAAAGAGCTAATTTGTAATAGAAGCTGCCGTTAAAAAAAAAATACTAAGTAGCTGTTAGCCTTTTGGTCAAACGAAGGTGTATCAGGTACAAAGGACGTGGGGCATGGATAGCAGGAGGAAATAACTTAAGGGAAAAAATTATCCATCCCTGTTAGTCTTAGCCTCAAAGAACTGCAATTTGGGCCTAAGCTTAAGTAGCTTAATAAAACCATTAATACCTTGTTCTCTTTTGCTAGAAAACATTTTCTCTGAGAACTTTTTCAGGTCAATGAATTCAGAATTCTCCCACAGGTCTGCCTTTTCAAAGGCGACTGTAAACATCACAACATCCTCTGGACCAAAAGTAAAGGTGGCAATTCAGCTTTTCAAGTCACAGCAGACATTTCCGGAGGTCTCGGGTGCAAGGTACCAACATATCAACACTTAACTTGAATCATTAATGGCATGCACTTAATGCACCTGGCATTCTAATGTCTTACCAGAGCTGGAACACTGGAGCATGGCATTTTTATGAAGAGTATTGGGAGGGCTTAAAGGTACACTCACACCTACTAGTCTAGCCATTATACTGACATTTCAAAAGTACTCCACATGGTGGCAAAAGCCTATGGTGCCAACACATGGAAAGTACAGGCATTACAATGTTCAAGATCAGCCTCAGCTACATGGCAAATTTAAGGCCAGCTTGGAGTATAAGGGTCAATCTCAAAGTATCTTACATGCGATCTAGCCACTGTGTTAAATTTGCCTGCGTTCTGGCTAAGATATCCTAAGTGCCTATCTATGAAGAGAGTACTACCATAGTTTTCTATTCTACACAAGGACACAACCATATTCATCGAAAAATTAATCCTTGGGACGCAACGTGAAACTTTGAAACATTTTGCAAAATCATATTTGTTTAGGGTAAGGAAACTCAGAAGTTATGGGCTAGAGACTGGTCAGTGCTCTTGCCTGCCTAGCAAGCACAAAACTCTAGGTTCAATACCCAGGACTGAAAGGGGGGTGGGGACACAATAGTGTGACAAAGTTACCTCCTGCCTAAAAAAAAACGTACTGCAGCCATAAAACTGAGTCCTGTAAACTAACTGGCGACACAAGCTACGGTAGCTTGTTCTTATTTCAGGCTTCTACTACCAGTGGCTTTTACCTGTTTTGCACTTTATTTTTCCCTTTCAGAAGTGGCAGAGTAGCTCTGACTAGAACTTTCATCTCACACGTTAAACCAGAACCATGCGTTTTAAAACTACCACAAATAAGGTGTGGGGGAGATGACTCAGCAGGTTAAAGGTGCTTACTAGCACACCAGTGCTTACATAAAGCTAGAAGCAAGATGGTATGATCCCAACATTCTACAGCAGTGAGGGGCACAGCCAGGAGAATCCTGAAAGCTTGCAGACCAGCTAGCCTGGCACATGTGAAGCAGCAAAAACACAAGCGAGACCATCAGTTGTCTTGAGCAAAGTGGAAGGACACTCGGCAAATGTCCTCAGACCACACATGCACCATGACACACGCATACCCCACATATTTAAGGGGAAAAAAAACTATCGCATCACAAATGTGTAGGTACACTTCAAAGAAGTGTTAGAATCCCAGTACTCTGCAGGATCATAAAGTAGGAATACCAGGAGCTCCAGGTCAACCTGGGCTAGAGGAAGACCCAACCTCAAAGTCCCAACTGTATACCTAGATGAGATGGGATGTCAACTACCTCAAGCTTAAAATTCTGCCTCACCCTCCAAAATGCTGGGACTGGCTGGGGAGATGACTCCTCTGGTTAAAAGCCAAGAGTTTGCAGAGTGTTTGGATTACAGACATGCAGCACCACACCTGGCCCAGACAGTTCCTGACTAACAGCATCCATATGCAAGTGCTCACCTCCTAATGGCACTCTGGACAAGTGGGATGCAGACTCTTGGGAGGCCAAGTCTCCACCCTCAGGCACAGACGATTCAACACAAGTGCTCAATTGGCATGAAAACTGCAGAAGCCACTGGGAGCGTGGGGAACCACATGGCACACGCATAAGTAGGATTCAGTTTTCCTTAAACCTGGAAGGAGGTCTGAGACCAGGCAGCCAAGGGCTGGATCACAAAGCATCACCAAATCCTCCCTTCACCCTGTTCCCAGGACTGACTCACAAAAAACAGAGAGCATGTGACTGGAAAGTGGGCTGAAAGGGTGTGTCTGCAGACTAGCCTTGAAACCTATTACTCAAGTATTTGTGCCCAATCTACATTTGACTGATTAAATCGATCATATACTCTGCTCTCCTTTAACAAACTCAACAGGTTACTGCCCCAAATATAATCAACAATCTTAAGTTCTTTTACTTGTATAAAATGCCAGATACAAAGTGTTTAAAAAGTGATGTAACAACAAAACCATATTAAGTAGAAAAGCACTGCTAACTCCCTTTTCTGGCCTTGAAGCAGTATCAATAGAAATTTTCACCACTATAATAATAATTTATTATGCCTACAGCCACTGTAAAGTTGTGAACATTCCCTGAAACTAACCATGATTTTTTTTCTAATTCCAGGTGAAAACCCAAAGTGGTAGCTAATGCACACCCCTCTACAGTATTTCAAAGAAACCTAAGGAATTTCAATTAATGACTGAGAACTTTAGAAGAAACATCCTAGTCAGATTTGCTTTTTGTTATATTTAAGTTATTTTCTATTTTTTTAATCCTCAACAAGTGGTATTATTTCATGCCATTAATAAAAACCTAAGTAAAATAAATTCAAGCAAACATGCAAACATACCACCATTAACAAACCAACACTAAGACAAATTCTGTAAGTATTTTATTTTTATCACTGAAGAAAAAAAAAAAAAACACAGCAGCAAGTTCTGTGTTGGCTTCAATAAGACCAAATAGTTAATCTTGAACATAGCCACTACACTCCAGAATTGAAGGCAGCACAGTCATTACTACAAGTTACTTGAAAGAATCTATTCTGAAGAGAAAGAAAATTAGGAAAAAGAATTTAAACAATTCCTCCAAACCACGTTTATAAATATTGTCATTTAAAATGCTTGAAAGGCATGAATTCTCCATTCATGGAAAAGCAATTTTCTATTGGCAACAGAAAAAAAACTCAGCAATAATTTTACCAAAGGCTTTATAATTTCAAAGCTGGACTCTTGGATCTGTACTCACGCAATCTTGTCACCACAATAATGACTGCAAATTGCTTCATACTCACCTTCTCAAGTAAAACCTACAGAAAACCCCACTGTAGCCAATGTTGGTAACCCTCACCACACTTATCTGAACCTAAAAACTTTGTAAATTTAGTTAATAGTAAATACCTCAAAATACCAGAGGTACAGAGGTACATGGTTCCACACTAAACGGTATGAAAACGGTTTCAGATCCATTGGTTTTAAAGGTCTTCAAATGCTGTAACAGAACCTTACCTTATTCCAAATTAGTTTGATATTTCAAAATCAAATGAAAAAAATCAGTTTTATACCAAGATACAGGTATTAACACCTGAAGGGTTCACATTTTTATTTTTTAGGTTTTTTTTTGTAAACAAATGATTGATGAAATAATGCAACACCTTAAATTCCAGAAAATGGCATGGTTTTCCAACCTTCTGTGGGTATGGTGCATGATCAATCTATTATATAGGATTAATACAAGTTCATGCTTTTGTGTTATGGTGAGACAACATTAAAGAATCCAATTCAGATGGGTTGAAGCACAAGTATAATAATCTTCTAATGTGATCACACTTATGTAAGACACAAGTCTGACTCCACCATGGGACTTAACGTCGTACCGTGGTCCATCCATCTTCATCAGTCTCATTTTTAGTACGACGGAGAGATTCCCTATCTTTCTCGGTTCTCCATGAGGTCTTCTCCTTTTCACCCTCCCGCTCTCGCTCTCTTTCTCGTTCTCGCTCTCTTTCTCGCTCCCTTGAAAGAGCCGGGGGAGGAACACGGCGAGGTGGATCACGCTCTTCTGTCCGGTCATCTTTCCTGTCATCAGCACGTCTCCAAGAGCTTACTAGAAAAGTTGAATTTTTAAAACTTTTAAAACATGAACTTGTACAATTCTATTGGTTCTAACTAAACAGAACTGAAACAACAGAAATGCCTGTCTCATATCACTCAAGTCCTATACAACAAACAATACAGAATCACAAAATTATAAAAGCCCCATGTAATTTCTGACAAAGTTACCAAAAGAAAACTTGCCAAACAGCAAAAATTATTGGCCATGGAAGTACCCTAATAATTTTTAACACAAGATGACAAAAAAAATTGGCTGAATGAAAAATTTAAATTTAAAGGATTGGGGGGGGGGCTCTTGTTGAATTTTAATAAATTACCAATAAAATAGGAAATTTTAAGTTACAGCTGTCAAAAGTTACATGATGCTGCTGTGCAGACAGAACATCAAAAGTATATGAGAGCCAGGCACTTAATCTCAACCTCTGCACTCAGAAGGCCAAGTAGAATGGTAGCCATGAATTCACAGCCACCCTGAGCTTGACGTAGACTCTGCTTCAAAAAACCCAAAGTAACTAAAGCAAAATGATAAAAGAAGTACAATGGACATTTTAACTAGTCTTTACTGAAGCTACAAGCATTACAACTTTAAAGAGTGCTTATATTCAGCTTTACCCAAGTCTTTGACTGACAGACTGCTCTGGTTTTTTTTCCCCACTAAACATCATGAATAAAACTGCTTATCACCAACTTGGTCTATTAGTATACTGACTTTAGAGACAAGCGCATGTGACAACCTGACCACTTGGATGAATAAGAACTGAGTTCTAAGGTGAGTAAGTACAATTATTCTGGGTGTTCATACAAAACTACAAGGTAAATTACAGAAAAGCCCTACTGGGAGCCAAATGTCTCTACCTTCTTCTCGCTCCGATCTGAGGGGAGGCCCTCTCCGGTCTCTGTCATCTCTTAAGTCTCTTAAATCTCGTCTCTCTCTCAGGTCACGACGATCATCTCTCTCCCGCCGCCTGTCATCCCTCTCCCTATCATCGCGGCGACCTGAGTCTCTCCAGCTCGAGGATTCCTCAGCTGGTCCTCTTCTCCAGCCACCTTCATCCCTGCAGCCATGAATGAAACAGGACAAGTCAAGCACTTGTTCTTGAAACATAACATGGAATTCTAAGTGACACATCATGTCCGAGTTGATGCTTAGGTTTTACCCATCTGACCCAATGTGATACCACTAGCATAAGGAGCAGACACCTAGATTGGCCTATTGGTTCCACACACATGAAAGCCAGTATGCACATGTGGCTACTTAAATTTATTGGATGTTGATAGTAGCACAACATACATTCTAAGTGGTCAACAACCACATAAGGCTTCTGGCTGCCACACCGAGCAGTCAACAAAAAATTTCCATCCTTAGGCCACACCTTTAATTCCAGCACTCAGGAGGCAGACGTAGGAGGACAGAGTAAGTTCAAGGTCACCCTGGGCTAGAATGAGACCCTACCTCGAAAAACCAAAAAGAAAATTTTCCATCCTTGCACAAAGTCAGATTGAACAGTGCATTTATTAGTGCAAGGCATTCTGACAGAGAACAAGGTAGAACTTTTACTGCAAATAAAAGTAAAGAGTGGGCTGGAGATATGATTTAGCAGTTAAGGCACTTGCCTATGAAGCCTAAGGACCCACATAAAGGCAGATGCACAAGGTAGCATATGTGTCTGGAGTTCATTTGTAGTGGCTAGAGGGCCTGGTATACCCATTCTCTCTCTCAAATAAATAAAACATTTAAAAAAACAAAAAAGAAGCCGGGCATGGTGGCACACACCTTTAATCCCAACATTTGGAAGGCAGAAGTAGGATTGCCATGAGTTCGAGGCCACTCTGAGATTACATAGTGAATTCCTGGTCAGTCTGGGCCAGAGTGAGACTCTACCTAGAACCCTCCCCTTCCCCCCCCAAAAAAAGTCTATTCTACAGCCAGGTGTGGTGGCACACTCCTTTAATCCCAGCAATAAGGAGGCAGAGGTAAAAGGATCACCATGAGTTCAAGGCCACCCTAAGACTACATAGTGAATTTGAGGTCAACCAGGGCCAGAGTAAAATCCTACCTCAAAAACACCAAAAGGAAAAAGTTTATTCTAGAAGGACATGGTGGCACATGCCTTTAATCCCAGCACTCAGGAGGCAAAGGTGGATCGCTAAATTCAAGGTCAGCCTGGGCTACAAATGGAAAGCTACCTTGTGAGTGACAGGTAGTGGAAAGAAAGGATATTCTAGGGCTGGGAAAATAGTTCAGTGGTTAAAGGCGCTTGCTTGAAAGCCCTGATGGACCAGATTCAAATTCCCCAGCACCCACAAAAAGCCCAACGAGTGGCACATGTGTCTGGAGTTTGTTTGCAGCAGCAAGAGACTGTGCATGGATGCTCTCTTGCCCCACCCCTTGCTGGGAGGGAGGTTGGTTTTGTTTGCAGACCATTTACAAGAAGCCTGTCACTCTGCAAACAGTATACAACCTGGGTCTTCTGAAGCGATCCTCACGCTCGCCATCTCGCTCTCTTTCTCTCTCCCTTTCCGAATCTTTCTCATTCTCCTCACGGTCTTGATTGTCTCTATCTCTCTCTTTGTCTCTATCCCATTCACGTTCTTCTGAAGGTCTTGACTCTCGAGGTGGACCCCAACTTTCTTCTCTGGCTTTTTCTTTCTCTCTCCATCCACCTATTAACAAAATTAAAAAAAAAAAAAGCAACACTTTTTTCCCAACTTACCTAAGGACACTCCGAAATCATTAAGAGAAAAATAAAAATAAACCCTAAAGAAGGCGGGAAGCAGAGGGAGAAGGGTCACTGTGAGATCAAGGTCAGCCTGAGACTGTAATAAATTCCAGGTCAGCCTAGGCTAGAGGGAGACCCTACTTGGAAGAAAACAAAACAAACAAACAAAAATAAATAACCCTAAGGGCACACAAAGCCTACATATCAGCAAACAGTTTTTCTGATATGTATATCCAAGGTCCAGATTGAATTGTTCTTTTTTGATAGAAATTACACCCCCAAGCATGGATTTACACTTAGGCAACTTTTCATCACCAAAATATTCTTTCCTATGCCTGCCCTCTGCCACTCCTCGCCTACCATCTAGACATAAAACAAGGATAAATGCTTGGATCTTGCCCAGTGGTGTCACATGTGGCTATGGATGTCTGAACCTATTAATATTGTAAGAAGCACCAGGAGGTTTCAATGTCAGCATATTATAGCTCAAAGCTATAATTATCTTTGTTACTAACATTAACATGTACCAAAGTACTAACTTAAAACCTTCTGCTTACTACCCATTTTTTAAATCCTACCCATAGCTAAATCAATCGTCATTATTGTAAGATTCTGTACTTGCTAAAAGCTGTAGTAGCCCTCAAGTCAATGCTTGTTACATTTTATAGTCACTCTCAGAGCAGGAAAAACAAGTGGGTTTTCTGATGCACTCTGCTTTTAGTTTGTTTTCTTATTACAGGCAAGTGGACTTTGAGGAGTCTAATGCTATGTTTTTCACATCTTTGTGGGTTTTGCTAGTGACTTTCACTGTTGAACTGTACCCCAAAGATGGCTGAAGTGCTCAAGTCCCCAAGCACTAGATTGCTATAGGTGCTGTAAGAGGAAAATGCATGTTAGACAAGCTTCATTCAAGCATGAGTTTTAACACTGCAGGCCACTGTTAGCTGTAATGAATCAGTATTGTTTTAATAAGGTGGTTTAAACAAAAACCATAAAAAACAAGTTACATATTGATGGGTGAACCCAAAGAAATGTGACCATAGATTGAAAGGAACCCAAACTTGTATTTCCTACAGGATTTCTCAGTATTCATACAACTTTATATAATATGACCAGTTACTGAGAATCACCTATACTGATAGTACCATTTACATTAAGCAAGAAAATCGTTTGTCCAAGGTCACACAGTGAGAAGAAAAAGGGTTGGTGAGATGGCTTGGTGGTTAAGGTGATTGCCTGCAAAGCCAAAGAACCAAGTTCGATTCCCTAGGGAACCATGCAAGCCAGATGCACAAGGTGGCACATGCATCTCAAATTCGTATGCAGTGGCTAACGGCCCCAGTGTGTGTGCACTCACACACAATCTCTCTCAAATAGTAATAAAATAAATAATGTGAGGGGGGGCTGGAGAAATGGCTTATCCATTAACATGTTTGCCTGTGAAGCCTAACGACTCTGGTTTGATTCCCTAGGATCCACATAAACCAGATGCACAAGGGGGTGCAAGGGCCTGGAGTTTGTTTACAGTGGCTGGAGGCCTCTCTCACTATCTGCCTCTTTCTCTCTCAAATGAATATATACATATACAGAAACCACCAACAATCAAAAGTTAAGAAGCATGTCCAGTTCCATCTGAACTCAGAATGGATTACTCTGGTTTCTACAAAAAGAACAGGGAGTGAGAAAGACAGTAGAGACCAGGTAGCACTCAGAGCAGGAGCTCAAACGATGGTTGCAGAAACCCAACTGTGTAAGCAGCAGGAATACAAGGGGGTGGATTTTAAAAAGGCGAGACTGAGATGACAGACAACAACAAGGATGAAACAAAGAGCAGGTTGGAGTGGTATACCTAGTCTTCTAGCTTACCCAGGTAGTGATGTCCCTGAAGAGAAGACCATGTGTGTTTGGGAGGAAAGGGGTGAGACATTTTGTGTAAGTTAAAGTGTCACTAAGGCCCTAGGTAGAGACATACTATTCTGTAGAACATGCAGTTGTCACAGGCAGCAGACACACTATCTTTAACATAGAACTCCATGAATCATGTGAAAGGGTAAGGCAGGCAAAAATCAGATAGGAAGGTAGAAAAGTAAGTTCCTCCATGTGTAATCCCAAAGGAGTATGGACACTGAAATACATACACTTTCATTCTAACTTCTAAGACTGGTCCAGGATAAAACCCAAGACTACATCACAACATCAGGGATCAGTACAGAAAGAAAAGAGCTTCAAAGCAACAAGCAGCAAATGAAAAGTCCCAAGTCTAGTATCAACACAGAAGAGAAAAATTAGGTTATTCCAAGTTTTGGGAGTGTGGAATCCCAAGAGCAAAATTTAGGCATAAAAATCAGTGCTCAGAGCCGGGCGTGGTGGCGCACGCCTTTAATCCCAGCACTTGGGAGGCAGAGGTAGGAGGATTGCCGTGAGTTCGAGGTCACCCTGAGACTCCATAGTGAATTCCAGGTCAGCCTGGGCTAGAGAGAGACCCTACCTCAAAAAACAAACAAACAAACAAACAAAAAAAAATCAGTGCTCAGGCATTTGTTTGGGGGGGGGGACACTAATGTAGGCCAGGTGTGGTGGCGCACGCCTTTAATCCCAGCACTGGGGAGGCAGAGATACGAGGATCACCATGAGTTCAAGGCCACCCTGAGAATACATAGTGAATTCCAGGTCAGCCTGAGCTAGAGTGAGACCCTACCTCCAAAAAAAAAAAAAAAAAAAAAACTAATGTAGAAAATTATTTCATGTCATCACGGTGGCTGACACTAGCTACACGAGACCTGCATAACGAGACCAATTGAAAAGAAGACAGGATTCAGTAGAGGTAGGATTCTGGAAGGGGTAAAAAGATGGAGGTGGGAGGTCATTACTATCATGATATATTTGTCTATATTTGTGGAAGTCGTCAAAGGTTAAGTTTAAAAAAAAAAAAAAAACCTATTTCAAGAACTGAGCCAGACCTAGCATGGTGGCACACAACTTTAATCCCAGCATTTGGGAGGCAGAGATAGGAAGATCACCATGAGTTTGAGGTCAGCCTTGAGACCATATAGTGAATGCCAGGTCAGCCTGCGCTAGTGTGGGATCCTACCTAGAAAAACCAGAAAGAACTAAACCAGTGCGAATAAATGTGTTATACCCCTGAGCCTACAAAATTGTGAGCTAAATAAACATTGTCACAAATTTTAAAAAATAAGATAATACAATCTTTCATTTACCCATTCAAGTTTCACCTCCTACATGTAAATATACAGCATCTGACTATTCCCAGTACTTTACCTGGCTTGACAAATGGTCTCCAGGGACCAGGTCTTGAGTCATCACCCCGCCTGGGAATCCGATCATCATCAGCTCTTCTAGAGATCCGATCATCGTCCATGTTTCTCCAAGGCCCCCTGTCATCATCTGCACCACGCCTGGAGATCCTGTCATCATCAGCATTCCTCCAAGGTCCTCTGTCATCATCCAACCCCCGCCTGGGACCCCGGTCATCATCCATGCCCCGCCTGGGACCCCGGTCTTCATCAGCATTGCGCCAGGATGATCGCTCATCATCAGCACCTCCGCGCCTTGGCCCCCGGTCCTCATCCATCCCACGTCTAGGTCCTCTGTCCTCATCAGATGTACGCCAACTTCCTCTGTCATCATCTATGCCTCGCCTAGGGGGTCTGTCGTCCTCGGCATGACGCCAGCTTCCCCTGTCATCATCACCAATTCGCCTGGGAGGCCTGTCATCATCTGCATTGCGCCAGGAAGGACGGTCATCATCTGCCCCACGGCGAGAGAAGCGATCTTCATCAAGACCACGTCTAGGACCTCTGTCATCATCCAGGCTGCGCCTGGGGATTCGATCATCATCTGGCCTAAGAGAAGACTCCCTCTCCTCATCATCCCCCAAACGCCTTGGTCGGTCTTCATCTCTCCTGTGAGACCTCTCCTCATCTCTCCCTTCTCCTCGTCTCCAATCCCTAGAAAGAAACAAGACACATGTCTTTTAAGAACAATTTTTCAAGAAAGGAAATTAATCTTTTAGCAAACTTTCATTCATTCTTATAAATCACCTGTAAATTCATTAATTCTGGTCCTTTTTAAAAATGTTTTCCATGCCAGGTGTGATGGCGCACACCTTTAATCCCAGCAGGAGGGAAGCAGCAATAGGAGGACCAAGATTACACTGAGTCTACATAACTACATGGTGAATTCCAGGTCAGCCTGAGCTAGAGTGAGAGAGATCCTGCCTCAGGAAAAAAGTTTCCCAGGGCTAGAAATGGTTCAACAGTTAAGGAGACTGCCTGCAAAGACTAATGACCAAGTTCAATTCCCCAGTACCCACGTAAAGCCAGATGCACAGTGGGGCATGCACCTGTAGTTTGTTTGCAACAGCTAGAGGCCCTGGCATGCCTGTTTCTTTTTCTCTCTGCTTGTAAATAAATACTTTAAAAACTATTTTTTAACTTTTTTTCCAGGCTGAACAGATGGCTTAGTGGTTAAGGTGTTTGCCTGTGATGCCAAAGGACCTAGGTTCGACACCCTAGGACCCATATAAGCCAGATGCACAAAGTGGTATATGAATCTATAGTTTGTTTACAGTGACTGAAGGTCCTGGCATGCCCATTCTCTCCCTCCACCCTCTCTCTCTCTCAAAATAAAATAAATGTTTTCCAAATAACAATTTCTCAAAATCTAGTATGTTATATCAACACATAGATCAAAAAGCAGGAAATCAGCCTACAAGAAGGTTATCTGCAAGAACACCTGGACTTCTATGCATCTTAGAAAGAACTTTCCAAACTTAATTTTTATAGAGAAATTAAAAGCCAGTAATCCAATCCACCACTAGTCATTATTTTAAAGGCTAATTCAGGGGCTGGGCATAGAGCTCAGTGATAAAGAAAGTGTTTGCCTACTATTCACTAGCTTCCATACTCAGTACCACATATTTAAAAAAATGAAAGGGTTATGAAATCTATCTATAGAAATGTTATGGAGTTTCCCGGCATGGTGGCAGAGAGAGGCAGAGGTAGGAGAATTGCCATGAATTCGAGACCACCCTGACACTACATAGTGAATTACAGGTCAGCCTGGACAGAGTGAAACCCTACCTAAAACCCCCCCAAAAAAAAGAAAATATTATGGAGCCGATAGTATGGTGGTACACACCTTTAATCCCAGCACTTGGAAGACAGGGCTAGGAGAAAAGCTGTGAGTTCAAAGCAAGCCTGATCTAGACTAACTCAAAATCTCAAAAAAAGGAGGGGGGGGGATATAAAAGGGAAATGGAGACAAGAATCCCAATGTTCTCAAGCTTGCAAGCCTTTTGTAAACACAGCAGTGAACAAGACCCTTCCTCAAACAAGGTGGAAGGCAAAGACCAGCACTCAAGGCTGTCCTCTGACCTCCATGTGCACTAGGTTACACGTGTCCACTGACATACACACTAAACTGCTATCAAACTGTTCATTCATATTCCATTACTCAATACTGCTAGATTATGGAATTAAAAACCTATGGACAGGGCTAGAGAGATGGCTTAGTGGTTAAGGTGCTTGCTTGCAAAGCCTAAGAATGCATCATCAAATCTCCAGGTCCCACGTAGCCAGAAGCAAGAGATGCACGCAGTGGGCAATGTCACTCATGCGCATATGGAGGCACACTTCTGGAGTTCATACACAGTGGCTGAAAGGCCCTGGTGAAGCTGTTCTCATTCTCTATCCAAAAAAAAAAAAAAAAGGAGGGGGCAGGGTAGCTGGAAAGATGGCTTAGTGGCTAATGTGCTTGCCTATGAAGCCTAAGGACTCATGTTTAACTTTTCCAGATCCCACAGACAAGGTCACGGGTGTGCACACATCTGCATTTCAACTGCAGAAGCTGGAAGCCCTAACTTGCCAATTCTTTCATTTAAAAAAAAAAAAAAGCAATGAAAAAATGAGGCTGGAGAGATGACTTAAGAGGTTAAAGCACTAGCCAGCAAAGTCAAAGGACCCAGGTTTGATTCCCCAGTACCCACATAAAGCCAGATGCACCAGGTGAGGCACACACCTGGAGTTTGTTTGCAGTGGCTGGAGGCCCTGGCATGCCCATTCTCTCTCTGCTTCTCTCTCAAATAAATAAATAAAAACCGGGCTGGAAAGATGGCTTAGCGGTTAAGCACTTGTCTGTGAAGCCTAAGGGTCCCAGTTCAAGGTTCGATTCCCCAGGACCCACATTAACCAGATGCACAAGGGGGTGCATGCATCTGGAGTTCAATTGCAGTGGCTAGAAGCCCCGGCGCACCCACTCTCCCCCCCTTTCTGCCTTTCTCTCTCTATTGCTCTCAAATAAATAAGAATAAACAGAAAAAAAATAAAAATAAATAAAAACCTATGGACAAAAATAGGGCATAGTGACATGTGTCTTTAGTCCCAGAGCTCAGGAGGGTGGGGTGAGATGACTGCCATGAGTTCAAGGCAAGTCTGGGTAGCTACAGAATGAGTTCCAAGTCAGCCTGGGCTAGAGTAAGATCCTGCCCGAAAAATAAAAATAAAAAATAATAATGGTGGTGCTCACCTTTAATCCCAGCACTTGGGAGCCAGAGGTGGGAGGATCGCCATGAATTCGAGCCAGCCTAAGACTACAGAGTGAATTCCAGGTCAGCTGGTGCTAGAGTGAGACTCTACCTCAAAAACAACAACAACAAAGCCGGGCGTGGTGGCGTACGCCTTTAATCCCAGCACTCGGGAGGCAGAGGTAGGAGGATAGCTGAGAGTTTGAGGCCACCCTGAAACTACATAGTGAATTCCAGGTCAGCCTGAGCTAGAGTGAGACCCTACCTTAGAAAATAAAACAAAAGACAAATATATATATGTATATGAATTTATTTCTGAAGATGTATAGGTCAGTCAGAGCAATGTTGAAGTAAATTACTTAAAAATGTGATTACTAGCCAGCTCAGGAGGCAGAGGTAGGAGGATCTCTGTGAGTTCAAGGTCACCCTGAAACTACATAGTGAATTCCAAGTCAGCCTGGGCTAGAGTGAAACTCTGCCTCAAAAAAATAAAATAAAATAAACATATAAAAGTGACTACTTGGTAGATTTGTACCCAATTTCTCAGTGCTCTTTGCTCATCCCTACAAACCTGGATAAGGGGCACTGTTTCCATTACTTACTTCTCTGGTGGACCTCTCCTCCACTCAGAGTCAGCTTCTGGTCCTTTCCTCCAAGTGCCTTCAGAATCTCTGTCTCCCCACCGAGAGTCCTTCATCAGCGCACAGCCAAGAAAAAAGAAAAAACAGCATGCCAGTGACAAGAGTTTATGATCACAGCTACTGCTACTAAGACAAATTTTTGTTTATTTTACTAGTAACTTCAAGCTGATAAATAAAAAGGTACGGCTAAAAAAGTCAAACATGTAAGTAGTAAAAATGAGCATAAACAGCACTCACCTGGAGCCCACACATCGCTTTTATCTGGAAATTCCCTTTTGAAACTATATGAAACAAAAGTCCTAAAAAGATACACCAGGGCCTATATTTGGGGGGTGGGTCATAAATACACCATTAGCATTTCACTCTCAGAGTACTGTACTACCATAAGTTACAGGAAGGCATCAAGAGGTATCCAATACCCTTATGGTGAACATGGCCATCTGGTGAGCCTTTTTGTGGGTCAATGCAAACAAGGTCAATCATTAACACTCTTGAGATGCCAATGATTGCACCTGGTACCATAAACTAGTAAGAACACTGCAGTGCCGGGCATGGTGGCACATGCCTTTAATCCCAGCCCTGGGAGGCAGGTCAGCCTGAGCTACAGTGAGACCCTACCTCATAAACCAAAAAAAATAGTAATAATACTGCAGAAAAAACAGAGTGGGTCATCAAGAAATAATATATGCATCTGAGAATAACCTGCTATCTCAAATATTTCATGAATAACTGGACTTTTGTTTTTTCAAAAGAACATACATGACCCCATGACTTCAATTCTCAGTACACACACCCAAATATGTGTATCTTGTTAATGAAGACATCCAGTAATAGCAGAAGATGAAAGACACAAGAGACGAAATAAAGTGGCCCCTTGACAGCACAGCACACTATAAAGTTCATCTCATAATGGAGGTGATCCTAAGGGAATTTAGACACTGTGAGAGATATTATAAATATACACAGGCCATGCAACCTATGGCCACTACAAATGGGAGAGCACCCATATGCAAAAGACACAAGTTTCTCTTATGCTATACATTCCATCACATATTGTTATTCCAGTCAATAGGATGCAAATTATTAGAGGATACCAGACACATCCAACTTTACAAGAGGATGTCAATGATGCCAATAATAACCATCAAGCAAAAATAAAGAATTTTAGAAAATTAACCATTGCCAAAAATCTATTTAAAGTCTGTAGGAGAAATAGCAAAATAGCCCTGCCAAACATTCCTAATGTCAAAAAGGGAGTGGGTACAGATGACGACTCAGTAAGGGAAGTACTCTTCACAAAAGTGCAAGGACTGAATGTGGATCTCTAATACCCATGTGAAAGTCAAGGTGTGGTGTAACACACTTGTAGTCCCAGTACTGGGAAGACAGAAACACAGGAGGATCCATAGGACTTGCTTGCTAACTACACTACCCAAATAAGTGGACTCAAAAAAATCAGGCAGAGGGCTGGAGAGATGGCTTAGCAGTCAAGGTGTTTACCTGCAAAGCCAAAGGACGCAGGGTCGATTGCCCAGTACCTACATAAGCCAGATGCACAAGGTGCATTTGCAGGTGCTGAAGGCCCTGGCGTGGCCATTTTGTCTGAATATATAATAAGGTGGAAAGCAACTGAGGAAGATACCAAACATTAACCTCTAGCCTCCATATACACACACACGTGCTCCTGCACACATACATGCAGGAATGCTAGTACATATCTATAATCCCTAAACTTGAAAGGGAAGCTGAAGCAGGGGGAAAAAAATTCAAATTCAGGCCTGGGCAACAACACAGCAAGACAGTCTTCAAAAAATAGCCCAAATACATCAGGGCTAGAGAGATGGCTTAGTGGTTAAGGTGCATACTCGAGACAGTGCTGTTCATTTTGTTCATATAGTTAGGAAATTTAAGTGTTTAGAGGGCTGGGCTATAACGTAGTATGGTCAGTAGAGTGCTTGCCTGGTATGCATGAGGCCCTGGGTTCAATTCCCACCACCAAAATCATGGTGGTGTACAGCTGTGTCATAACAGCACTTGGGAGGTTGAGGCAGGAAGATTATCAGAAAATTAGTGAACTGCTGAAGAACATCTGACAACTGAACTGGTAAAAAGGGTGAACTAAAGTAGGTTTGTCTCTGGCTATCAGTAATGAATAACAGCCAAAGGAAGGGCTAAAGCCCAAAGACTGGTGTGAGGGGCACACATGCTGTACTATGAAAACTGAAGCAGGTCTGGAGGAAGGGCTGCAACTGGGGAAGACTGAAAGAGTGAAGAGAGACACTAAGGAAAACAGTAAGCTGAATTAAGTAAGGCTATTACTATGTATGGGGACAACTAGGAAGCATACTCCAAGCTCTGCAATTGAGTAACAGACCACCATTGGAGACACAGTAGAGATCAGGAAAAGAAATGTAAGTTACTTATATTAAAAATAAGTATTTTGGAAAAAATAATAAGTATTTTGGGCTGGAGAGATGGCATAGCAGTTAAGGTGCTTGCCTGCAAAGACTAAGAACTCATGTCCTACTCTCCAGGTCCCACATAATCCAGATACACAAGATGACGCAAGCACACAAGGTCATGCATGTATCTGGAGTTTGAATGCATTGGCTGAAGGCCCTGGCATGCCAATTTCTCCCCGCCCTTCTCTCTCTCGGAGGGGAGGGGAGGGGAGGGGAGGGGAGGGGAGGGGAGGGGAGGGAAGGGGAGGGAAGGAAAAAATAGTATTTCCAACAGCACAGGAATCTTCTAGGAGTCTGGTTAGGCTGCAGGTCCTGGATCAGGTTGGGGGATGGGCTAAGACTGCACTACTAACCATCCCCCAGGTGAGGAAGAACTGCCAGTCCACACAGAACTTTGAACCCCAGGTGATGAGTGAACCCAGGCCACCCTTTAGACATTGAGCACAAAGATTTGCTAGTAAATACATACCCTGTTAAAACTAAATAAATTAGGGCTGAGAAGATAGGTTAATATTAGAAACTTGCTAACAGACCCTGGATTCACTCTCCAGCACATTAAAGAAAGAAAAAAGGCAAAAGAAAAAAAGTAGCCCCGACATCCTTAAAATAATTACTATACTCACCTTCCTAGAAAGTGGGTCATCACCAAGCCGCCTCTCTTCCTCTCTACGCCGCTCTCTTTCTTCAATTTCCAACTCCCTTTGTCGTTTTTTCCTTTCTACTTCTTCTAGTTTCTTCACCCTCTCCTGATATTCACGAAGTTCTTCCTCTCGTTTCGCTCGCTCAGCACGCTCTCTCTCTTCTCGCTCTGTGAAATTTGTCAGGTTACTAAAAAGGCGTCTTCCCCCACCCACAGCATTCCCCTAAGGTTAGAGGTACTATTCTGGCATGGAGTAGAAGAAAACTTTAAAATAGTTGGGCAACAGCTACTGGGAGGCGAAACTAAAGAAAACAAATATTCCTCCCAATATTAAGAGTTTTGTAATCATTTAGGATAAGATTCAAATCCCTATTCCATTCCTGTGCATTGAGATTCCAGATACAGAACCAGGTATGACTCAATCGACATCAACAATATCTACACAGAATATAGTAATAAAAAAAAAACAGGGAAAGAGCATTATTTTTTATTTACTTATTTGTAAGCAGAGAGAGGGAAGGTGACAAATGAAAGGGTGACTGGGCACACTAGGACTTTTTGCCACTGCAAATGAACTCCAGATGCATGCACCACTTTGTGCATTTGGCTTTCCATGAGTACTAGGGAATGGAAACCAGGCAGGCAGGCAAGCTTCACAAGTAAGTGCCTTTAACCACTGACCCATTTCCCCAGTACTGAGTGTATGGATTTTTAAAAGAAATATAAGGTTATTTGAGACAAGCTGAGAGGATCCAGCACTTTCACAACAAATAGCTTCTGAACTGGGCTACCAGCAGTACCAGGAAGCCAATTACCCGTCTGTGTTCCTAAACTTTCTAGAGACTCCTGACTCCAGACTCCTGTACTAACCCTGCACTGCCGTCTCTTCACTGGACCTATGCGGTTACCTTTTAGCATTTGTTCTTCAGCCCTCCTCTGCTCTTCCTCTTCTTTCTCTCTATAATAAGTTGTTCTGCGTTCTTCGGTACGCTGTCTCTTCCTTTCTTCTAAGCGATTATGCCTTTCTTCTGCTAATCGCTCTTCAAACTGTTTCAATTTTTCCTGAGATTGAGTAAGTACCAAAAGTAAATAAAAATCAAGTATTTAAATAAAAAAAAAAACTAGGAATAAATTTTTAGATTTATAAAACTATTGGAGCCATTCAAAATAACTACCAAGTATGCCGGACATGTGGC
Organism: Jaculus jaculus; assembly: GCF_020740685.1. Taxonomy (NCBI): domain Eukaryota; kingdom Metazoa; phylum Chordata; class Mammalia; order Rodentia; family Dipodidae; genus Jaculus; species Jaculus jaculus. The sequence goes on along the minus strand of NC_059102.1, from coordinate 14,901,480 downwards.
ACACGCCTTAAATCCCAGCACTCGAGAGGTAGGTAGATTGCTGTGAGTTCAAGGCCACCCTGAGACTACATAGTGAATTCCAGGTCAGCCTAAGCTAGAGAGCAAGACCCTACCCCGAAAAATGGGGAGGAAAAAAAAAACCTACACAGTACAAAAATAAAAATCTTCCAGTAATTAATCATTTGCAATGATTAATAATATAATATAATCTATTTACTCAAGTCTGGATTGGAGGGGGGTCATAATTCAGCAGCAGAGTGTTTACCCTATCCTGTCTAGGTTCAATCACTAGTCCCACGTCCACCTATACTCTACACTTTTGATCTATTTTTTTTCATTCTTCAAAAAATAAAAAAGTGTATGAAGCTGGACATTTTGGCATTACATGTGAAAGGGCTTAAAGGAGGGATCAAGCTAAGGCAACGCCTCCAAAAAAAACCATTTATATATCAGACTATGCGATCAACTTTCCACCTTTGGGGAAAAAAGATTAAAGTGCTCCAAAATCATCCTATTGCAGTAATATTTGAATAATCATGAGAAGTTAACTAAAGACAAAAATGTACTACTTTGTATTATAGGAAAATCCTTAAGGTAAAAGTACAATTCAAAAGCTTATATACTTTTTCTTAAACCAAAAGTTCACCTCATAAACAGACTGCCGGGCAGCTTTGAGTCGCATCACAAATAAATCTCTGTCTTCCAGCATTCGTGACATTCGAGTCTTATGTTCCAGAGCTTTTTCCCGTTCTAGCTGCATTGTAGTGATCTGAAAGAACATAACTCAGTGTAATCTTCACAGCAACTGTCATTCACTTCTAAGGATATCCAAGCAGATTCTGACAGTCTTAAGGAAATGTTGCTTCTTCCTCAACCCATCTTGCAAGAAAAAGAGCATGCCAATACACCCCAAGGAAGTGGAGAATAGGCAGGTAAAATACTCCAAGGCATCAGTAAGATTTAAGACCTTTTAGTCCCATGCTACAAAAAAATTTCATAAAGTAACCTAATACATGAGGCAAAACGAAATAAATGTCATGTGCAATAAGCACAATGGCTTTATTTTTAAAGCCCTACTCTTTTCTAAAAACAAAGTAAAAGTAGAATAAATAATAAAAGACCTACTTCTCTATCCCATGTAAAAACACTGAAGCCTACCAACAGAATCACAAAATGTTATTTGATCTACAGAACTTTCTTCTAATTAGTCTTAAATATTTCTACCTAGAAAGAATTATCACAAAAATACCACCTTATCCTTTAAAAGGGGAAAGAAGTGACAATACAAGGCTGGTCATCTTCAGATGGCAGCAACCAATTTAGATTAACCATGAGATTGCATGGGGCACAGGTCCTTAACTGTTTCCTGCATATTCCATTTTTTAAACCACTCCAACTCACTTTTATTACATATTAGACACCTACTTGCAAACATTTTATATTATCAGGTAAATATGATACAGACTAATAAAACTAAATGGATGAGCAGTTTAGTCACAAAAAAAAAAACCTCAAGTATGATTTAATTTAATGAAATACCCCAAATAGAAAATCCACATAGACATAAAGCCTAGGGCTAAGGTAAATGATAGAAATTTAAGTTGCCAAAAGGGGTAATATTCCTTTTGAGGGTATGTTCTAAATTTGATTGTGGTAATAAGTACACATCCTGTAAAAGGCTAAAAATCACGAATTATATACAAATGTCATACAATTCACCAATTTAAAGTGCACATAAAGTTAATTCTACAGTTTCATTTTTATCTCTAATGTGAACATCTCTCCACCAATATATTAGTAAGACTCACTAAAGCAAATCCTTTTGAAACCTTCAATTCATTACTGGCAGAGAATTATAGCTCATAGCCTAATACAATAAAATCAAGAACTTACTCTTTCCTCTTCTTGCTGTTCCCACAGATCCATATCTTTAATCCTCTGTTCCTCATAAGCACTCTTTATCAAAGGAATTTCTTCCAAACGTTTAGCTCTTTCAAAATAGTCAATCTGAATTACAAGAAAAAAATGTAATTGTTAAAAATCTTTCTTTACTCATGTCAAACGACTAACCTTACTGGGTATGGTGGTGCACACTGTAAACACAACACTCACGAAGGTACAGGAGGATCAGGAGTTCAAGGTAATCCTCAGGTATACTGCCTAGACTACATGAAACCCTATCTTAAAACCAAATACTATGATAATCCTTTCATTTACCTTCTTTTCTTGATTCTTCAGGCGTTCTTGAAGTTCCTTCTTTTCTTTTTCCAGTTGTTCAACCTGTTTGGCCATGATAAAATCGGGATCCAGTTCTTCAAGGTCCTGGATGGTAATACAACCACAGCATTATTAAGAACATCTGAAAGAATGCTTAACAGTCAGCACATATCATTACTTTCTAGAATCAAATACTAAATTAAATACGTATTCATCTAAGAATATAAAAATAGAGCCGGGCGTGGTGGGCACACCTTTAATCCCAGCACTCAGGAGGCAGAGATAGGAGGTTCGAGGCCACTCTGAGGCTACATAGTGAATTCCAGGTCAGCCCAAGGTAGAGTGAGACCCTACCTCAAAAAAAAAAAAAATACATACATACACACACACATGACCAGGGAGACAGCTCAGGAGATAAAAGGCAATTACATGCAAAGCCTGTTTCCCAGGTTCAAATCCCCAGTACCAATGTGTAGCCAGATGCACAAACTAGTACATATGTCTGGAATTTGCAGTGGCAAGAGACCCTGGCATATCCACCCATATTCTCTCTCTCCCTCCCTCCCCACCCCCACACACACACATTATAAGAGCTAGGTGTGGTAGCACACGTTTTGTTCTTGTTGTTCTTTTTTATTTGAGAGAAAGAGGCAGAGAGACAGAGAATGGGCACACCAGAGCAGTCCCAGCTACTGCAAACAAACTCCAGATGCACGGGGCCCTTGTGCATCTGGCTTATATGGGTCCTGGAGAATCAAACCAGGACACTTTGGCTTTGTAGGCAAACGTCTTAACCACTAAGCATCTCTCCAGCCCCAGCACACACTTTTTTTTTGTTTGTTTTTTGGTGGTTTTTTTTTTTTTTTTTTTTTTTTTTTTGAGGTAGGGTTTCACTCTAGCCCAAGCTGACCTAGAATTCACTACATAGTCTCAGGGCAGCTTTGAACTCACAGCAATCCTCACAGCTCTGCCTCCCGAGTGCTGGGATTAAAGGCATGTGCTACTACACCCAGCTACCAGCACACACTTTTAATCCCAGCACTCGGGAGGCAGAGGAAAGAGATCACTGTGAGTTCAAGGGCACCCTGAGATTCCATAGTGAATTCGAGGTCAACCTTACTTCCCCCCTTGATAAAGGCAAGAAAAATTTGCACAATTTTAACATCTACTTCTCACTTCTCCAAAAGCAGTGGTTGAAAACTGTACAGCAATTACAACCAAATGCTCACAGATTGAATTACTGAGCCAAGCTGCTAGCAAAATGCACTAAATAATCTAAAATACACCAATGGGCATTTAAGAGTAAAGAAGACATGGATAAAACTAATTTCTGAAGGTCAGGCATGGTGGCACACCTTTAATTCCAGCACTCGGGAGGCAGAGGTAGGAGGATCGCAAAAGCCACCCTGGGACTACATAGTGAATTCCAGGTTACCCTGGACTAGAATGAGATCCTACATTTCCTTAGCATGGGGAGCTGGCTCAGATATGCCATGCAAGCATGAGGGTGTGGGTCAGACCCCCAGCACCCACTTAAAAAGCTAGGCACAGCTGAACATCCAGGTCTGTAACCTGAATGGGGGAGAAGGAACAGAAACCAGAGAATTATTGAAGCTCAGTGACCAAAAGTGGCAACTCCATGTTTAGATACTACCATGGCATAACACAGATGAGCAACAGCAATAAACACCCAACCTTCTCTGTGCAAATGTGCCACACACATATCAAAGGCTATACATACAATAGACCCCCCACTTCCCACAAAAATAAAAAAAAACCTAAGATTTTAGTGAGTAGTAAGCTACATACTTCTATGTCAATATCTTTGAATGCTTTGGCACCCAGCTCCGTCTTCTTGATCTGCTCCAGCCTCTCACGAACAGTTTTCTTCTTGATTTGCTCATGTTCCTGTAAGATTCGCTCCTTTTCTCTCTCCTTTGCCTCCTGACGCAGCCTCTCTTCTTCAGCCTTTCGTGCTTTCTGGAGTTCAGCTTCTCTTTGCTCTAATTCTTCTTTCTCACGCTGAATATTCAGACTCTCAAGACGCTCTTTTCTTTCCTCAATTGTCTGTCGACGAGCTAGGATCCGCTGATGTTCTTTTCGTGAATTTTTAAGATATGCATTAACTGCCAACTGATGCTGTTCTTCTTTCTCTTGCTTCAAAAACATGCATTTATAAAAATGATTAACATAACTTGTTATTAGACACCAATAATAAAAGAATGACATAGCTAAGATACACCTTTTTTCTACTTTTAACAACAACAAATCTACCTTAAATATTCAATGCAAGAAGGAATACTAGAGCTCACAAATTACAACTAGGGAGGAAATGAAATCTTGTTGTCAACTATTTTGGAGGTCACTGCACAGTCCGCTACCTTAGGAACACAATTCATATTAGAGCACCTGAAGTACCTAAGACATCATTTCAATGATTTGATGACAAAGACATTTGAACTACCAAGAACAAGTGAACAGGAAATATGTGAAAATTCCCCTATCTAAGCTATCATTTTAAACTACTTTGTGAAAGAGTTCTTCAAAACATAATTTCCCCCAAAGATAAATACCAAAATATGAGCTGGCTTGATGACTTCAAGTGCTTTTGCCAGCACTGAGGACATGGCTGTGAGTTGATTTCTTATCTGCTCAGATGGCATGCTCTGCAGATGTGGACCAATTGGGGCATCTTCTCGAGTGGCATAATTCAAGTCAGATCCAAAACTCAGGGTCCGAGAAGTATGGTCAATACGAACCTTTGAAAATTAAGTTATTAATAGTTTAAGTGCTAACATGAATAGCTTCACAAAACACTGCAACTAGAGACTCGGTGGTTTTAGAAGGGTTTCCTTGCAAAGCCTGCAAAAACTGGGGTTCAAATTGGCCAGCACCCACATAAAGCTGGATGCAAAGTGGCACATGCATCTGTGATCCCAAAGATCCTACAAAAAATAATGGGAAGTGGATCCAGGAAGCTGTCTGACATTCATTTCAGCAAGTGAGCCTGTCTCAAAGTTATCCTCTGACCTCTATGCATTCACACACAAATTTTTTTTTTGAAGCTGAGTGTGGTGGTGCACGCCTTTAATCCCAGCACTCAAGAGGCAGAGCTGTGAGTTTGAGCCCACCGAGATTGCATAGTGAATTCCAGGTCAGCCTGGGCTAGAGCAAGACCCAACCTCAAAAAGCAAAAGTAAAGCCGGTGGCATATGCCTTTGATTCCAACACTCGGGAGGCAGAAGTACAACAATCACCATGAGTTCAAGGCCAGCCTGAGACTACATAGTTAATTCCAGGTCAGCCTGGGGCAAACCAAAACCCTACCTCGAAAAAACAAATAAAGTTAAGCCAAAGTTAATTTTAAAAAAAAAAAGCAATGATTCAATAAAGCTTTTTAAAAGTCCCATTAGGACTAGAGAGATGGCTCAGTCAGGTACTTGCTTGCAGTGCCTGATGGCCTGAATTTGATTCCCAGCACCCACATGAAGTGAGATGCATCAAGTGGTGCATGTATCTGGAGATCGTATGCAGCAACAAGAGGCCCTGGTACACTCATTCTCTCTCTGCCTCTCTTTTTCTTTGTGTTTGCAAATAAATATTTTAAAAACTTTTAACAGGTGCTGAAGAGATGGCTTAGCAGTTAAGGCGCTTGCCTGCAAAGCCTAAGGACTCATGGTCTACTCTCCAGGTCTCACATAGGCCAGATACACAGTGCTACAAGCATTCAAGGTTGTACAAGTGCACAGGGAACACACACATCTAAGTTTGATTGCAGTGACTTGAAGGCCCTGGTGTGGCAATTCTCTCCTCCCTCTGGCCCACCCCATAAAGAAAAAGGCCAGTCCGTTGGGCTTGCCTCAAAAAAAAAAAAAAAATTTAATGGAGAAAGTGCCACGGTACCATAACCTGAAAAACAAAGAACTGCAGGGTTTTAGTCCTCAAAGGCCATTCCTGCCACCAGGGCCCTTCCTGTAACACATACCTGCAAGTCACAGTGTCTGGCTGCATCTACTATGGCCCGTTCCAGTTGGAAAGCATCAACAAAAGGAACCAGAGAAGTCAAACGGGAAAACTCAATGCTCTGATAAATCTGTGCCACCTGCACAAGAAAACACAGGGTTAGTAGTAGCTGCCATTTAGTTAGCCCTTTGTATGTGTACTCAACCTCCTGATAGCCACGGCAAAGAAAAACTGTGTTCAGAAGGGGGGAAAAAAACTGAAGCTCAGAAAATTTGAACAGTACAAAGTCGGAACTAGAATGGCAGCCCAAGCCATCAACTCTAAATGGCATATTGTGCATAATACTATTTCTCAAATTTATAATCTTTTGACTTCCCAGTTACAAAACCCAAACCTAATGGTCACATTATCTGTAGATAAAGGTATTTACAAACTTCATATAAAACTTCTCATCTGTAGCTGGGCATGGTGGCACATGCCTTTAATCCCACCACTCAGGAGGCACAGGTAGGAGGATCGCTGTGAGTTTGAGGCCACCCTGAGACTAGAGTGAATTCCAGAACAGCCTGGGCTAGAGTGAAACCCTACCTCGAAAAACCAAAAAATAAAAATTCTCATCTGGAGCCTGAGAGATGGTTTAGTGGTTAAAGGCATTTGCCTGTAAAAGCCTGCTAGCCTGGGTTCAATTCCCCAGTACTCTAGTAAAGCCAGATGCACAAAGATGGTGCATGCATCTAGAGTGTGTTTGCAGTGGCAAGAGACCATGGTGTGCCCATTCATTCTCTCACTGCTGGCAAGTAATTTTTACATTCTTGTCTGAAGGAGACTGGCAGAATTACTATGTACAGTTATTCTGCTAATTAGCCTTCACTCATTTGTATAGCACATAAGAAATAACACTGCCCACATCTTCAAAAGCAAGCAGGTCAATGAAATGTGCAGATATTTACATGGAGGAACCATAAAAACTCCAACCCAAATGAAAATACAAACAGGAATATATAAGCCACTATGAGCCTTAACACTCAAAACTTGGTTCAAAAGCTAGAATAGGGGCTGGACAGGTATCACAGAGTTAAAGACACTTGCTTTCAAAGCCAAAACAACTTGGGTTCAATTCCCCAGTAACCAAATAAAGCCAGATGCACAAAATTATGCATACATCTAGAGTTCATTTGCAGTGGTAGGGAGGGCCTGGAGAACTCTCACTCAGTCTTCATCTTTCTTTTTTCTTTCTTTTTTTTTTTTTTTTAATATTTTTGTGGTTATTTTTATTGATTTATTTGAGAGCAACAGACAGAGAGAGAAATAGGCAGAGAGAGAGAGAGAATGGGCACACCAGGGCCTCCAGCCACTGCAAACAAATTCCAGATGCGTGCGCCCCCTTGTGCATCTGGCTAACGTGGGTCCTGGGGAATCGAGCCTCGAACCGGGCTCCTTAGGCTTCACAGGCAAGCGCTTAACCACTAAGCCATCTCTCCAGCCCATCTTTCTTAAATAAGTAAATAAATTTAAAAAATAACTTGGAGGGCTGGAGAGATGGCTCAATGGTTAAGGCTCTTGCCTTCAAAGCCTGAAGATATGCATTCAATTCCTCAGTACCCACGTAATGCCAGATGGATAAGGTGGCGCATGCATCTTGAGTTTGTTTGCAATGGCTGGAAGCTCTGGTACACCCTTTCTCTCTCTGCCTTTCTCTCTCCCACTCTAAAATAAATATATTTAATAAATAAATAAAATATCCAAGAAGTAAGTTGGAGTAAAGTAACTTGTTTTTATAAAAAGATATTAGCTGGCTGTCTTTAATCCCAGCACTCGTGAGGCAGAGATTAGAAGAATCACCGTGAGTTCAATGCCACCTGGAGACTACATAGAATTACATAGACTACGTAAATTCCACGTCAGCCTGAGCTAGAGTGAGACCCTACCTCAAAAAAAAAAAAAAAAAAGATATTAACAGCTAGTGCTAGCAATAGAGAAAAGCAATCTCATTCCTTATTGGTGGGCTGCTCTATTAATCTAATCTTAGAAGTTAATAAAGCCTTAATTATGTAACTGCATAATTGATTCCACTTCTCATGCTCTAGAAAAATGGTGTTCATATACAAAGGTACTCAATGCTGTGTTTTCGAGCAAGGGAAAAGCTCTGCAGAAACAGAGGCTTTCATTAATACTAAGTAAGTACATAGCACCCTTTTTGCCTATGAGTAACCATGTAAATATTAAAAGGACCAAGGTAGTCAGTCTCACATTGCAAACAACAAAAATGCACAAAGACAGTGTTCAAAGAAAAAAGGGAGAAAAGTTGTTGTAAAAGTAAGTAATTCTGTTTTGTGGGGTTTTTTCTTTCGTTTTTTTTGAAGTAGGGTCTCACTCTAGCCCAGGCTGACCTGGAATTCACTACATAGTCTCAGGGTGGCCTTGAACTCACGACGATCCTAACACTGCCTGCCTCCCGAGTCCTGGGATTAAAGGTGTGCGCCATCGTGCCCAGCTAGTAATTCTGTTTTAAAACTGACAGTTTGAAAGACCAACGAGGGTAGGAATACAACGTGAGGTATATATAAATGGGGCAGTGTTCACATCTTGGGCAGTTCTTACTTTGCCAGGTCCATGTTTACCTGCTGCAGGAGGCGAAGAATGGTGTTGTTTTGCAGCTGTGGCACATACTGTTGTAACTCTGGTTCCTTTTCAGGTTGTTCCCTGACCCAATTTAGAACCTAAAAAATTAAATTGAGAAGGAATTATAGTTTCTATGTCAAGGTTACAAAAACACCTCAAATTCTCTCCATTTTTAATATATAAAATGACACAATGAAACATACAAAACCCACCAGAATCTACTTGATACTTGTCTGAAGGTGACTGACAGCAATGACTAAATCAAGACATGCTGTTAATTTACCTCCAGGGTTAGTTTAGCACATCAGAAATATCTTTTCTCTTGATAAGAAGAAAAAAGACAATGAAATGTGCACAACTGAGTCAAACACACAGGAGAGTACTTCTCCCTGAAAGAAGCAAAGGGTATATTTCCCCGATATGGCAATGATATGAGTCATATGGTAAAACAGCCCACGTAGAAGGACAATGGCCTACCTTTGTGACTCTCTCACATAGCTTTAGTGGGTTGAATTCTACTTCCAGCCAATTATAAAGGTCTTTTACCTCGGGGACAACATACTGCAGCACATTGAATCTGACCTACAGCAAACAAAGCAAAAGTTTTAGCTGTTAAAAAAAATTTCCAACTGAGATCCTGAACTGTAAGTTAAATTATAGGTGTGAAAATCAGGAGAATTACTATGAGACTGCCCAACCTCAATTCCCATTACATTTACCCACCACCCACCCAAAAACAAAAACTCCAAACTATGGTGAATTCTTGTTTCACACTGTGCTTCTATCAGGAAACTGAAAAGGAAACAAAACTCTCTGCCAGCATTAGGTAGTTGCAAAGACAACTATGATGGCCAGCACAAACAAAACAGCTTAAGTGGGGCGTGGTGGCACACACCTTTAATCCCAGCACTCAGGAGGATTGCCATGAATTCGAGACCACCCTGAGACTACATAGTAAATTCCAGGTCAGCCTGGACGAGAGTGAAACCCTTCCTCACAAAAAAAGACCCTGCCTCAAAAAAAGCCAAAAAATATTTGTATGCAAATTATCACACAAAAATTACCATGATAGTGCTATTCATATTAAACCGAAGCTGGGGAAACTCAAATATCCAACAACAGGACAGTGTTATGTTCATGTAACAGTTGCCTCATATCCCAAGGCTCCACAGCAAGAGTCAACCAACCACAGCTGAAAATTTTCAGGGGAAAAACAAGAAATGCATCTTAGCCAGGTGTTGTGGCACACACCTTTAATCTCAACACTGGGGAGACAGAGGTAGGAGGATTGTTGTGAGTTCGAGGGCAGCTTGGAATAGAGTGAGACCCTATGTTGAAAAAAAAATTGCATCTGTATTATTTTCTTGTCATTATTCCTACCATTACAACTATTTACACAGAATTTAAACTCTAATAGGTATTGTATATTGTCTGGAGATTATTAAAACAGAAGGTTATGCATGGATTACATACAAATACTATACTGTTTTAGACTTAAGGACTAAGCACCGGTGGATTTGGACCTTGAACCTATCCCACACAGTACTCAGAAAAATTGTCCCATATACACCCACTGCTTTAGATATCACCTCAAGTGAACAAAATGCCCATTTACACCAATGGTTCCTTTTCCACAACAACTCCCCCCCATCAAAGAATCACAATTCCTAGTAATAACCACTGATTATTAAACTTAACATAGTTTTCTGTTCAAAAGTAAAAATACTCAAACTTATACTAACCATATCATTAATAAGGCCAATTCGTGTGGGTGGTGCTTGAAGACCTAGAAGTGTTGCGAGGCGACGCTGTTTCTCCATTATAATGCCATCCATATCCAAAAGCCGAGCAATATCAGTGCGCTCAGGAGTAATGGGGATGGAAAGAGTAGCCAAAAGGACTCTAGTAGACATTCTGTGGTGAACAAAGTTTTATCTATTGAGAATGCAAAGGTTTCTCGATATGCACAACAGTGCTTCTCCTTAGTGGTCTCTACAACTCACTACACTTCATCACAAGCAATTAAGAGGTAAGAGACAGGCTGGAGAGATGGCTTAGTGGCTAGGAGTTTGCCTACAAAGCCAAAGGATCCCGGTTCAATTCTCCAGGATTCATGTAAGCCACATGCACAAGGGGCACATGCATTTGGAGTTTGTTTACAGTGGCTGGAGGCCCTGATGCGCCCATTCTCTCTCTTTCTCTCTCTCTTTCTCTCTCCCTCTCTCTCTTGCTCTCAACTAAATAAATAAAATATAAAAAGAGATAAGAGACATACATATACATAGAACCAGTCTCATCCACACCTTACTATTGCTGGTGCTTTGGAGTAAGAATGTAGCTGAATAGCTGCAAAAGCACACTTTCTTTTTTTTTTTTTTAATTTTTTTAGTTTATTTATTTGAGAGCGACAGACAGAGAGAGAAAGACAGAGGGAGAGAGAGAATGGGCGCGCCAGGGCTTTCAGCCTCTGCAAACGAACTCCAGACGCGTGCGCCCTCTTGTGCATCTGGCTAATGTGGGTCCTGGGGAATCGAGCCTAGAACCAGTGTCCTTAGGCTTCACAGGCAAGCGCTTAACCGCTAAGCCAACTCTCCAGCCCCACACTTTCTCATAAGATTAATTAAGACAGCTTTAAAAGCTAACGGAAATAATGACAATTATTAAAAATACTGTAGACTTTAAGTAAACGTGATTATGACAGACAACTGAAAAGCAGCCAAAAGCTCCATCTCCACTTCCCCAAAGCACCTGTCAGCACTGGAGAACACTAGACTGTGGTGCCCAGGAGTCTAGGACTAGATCTCAGCTTCACTACTTCCAAGACTGTGACCTTGGGAAAGATACTGCACTGAGTTTTAAATAACATGAAGCAGCAAATAACCTAAAGTAACCTAATGGTACTTTTGGAAGGGACAGTATTAAGTATCCTAGAAGAGAGCCAGCTGGTTTAATACATTACTGTAGAACTATAAAATCTAAGGCCCAGAGTGGTAGCATACACCTTTAATCCCAGCACGCAGAGGGCTGAGGTAGGAAGATCCCCAAGTTCGTAGCTAGCCTGGGAGCTATAGAGTGAGTTCCAGGTCAGCTGGGGCTAGAGTCAGACCCTACCTTGAAAAACGCAATTTTTTTTTTGGGGGGGGGGTAGGGTCTTGCTTTAGCCTAGGTTGACTTATGTAGTCTCAGGCTGGCCTGGAACTCAGTGATCCTCCTACCACTGCCCCCCAAGTACCAGGATTAAAGGCATGCGCCACCATACCCTACTTAAAATTAATTTGATAACCATAATTCTACTGAAAGCCATGATCCCAGTTTATCAATGTAAGAGAAAAAAGGTATGTATAAATGTCCTACTTTGTGTAAGACACTGGCTTCAATTCCTAGCTTTGCCCATACTTTTCCCCACCAAAAACTGGAAAGAAGCAAGCAAACCTGGCATGCTGGCACAAGACGATAATCCCAGCACTTGGGAAACTGAGGTAGGAGAATCAGGAGTTCAAAGTCTGCCTAAGCTACACAGCAAGAACTTGAACAAAAGAGGAGTGCACAAAATAAACATACAGAGAGAAGATGTTCTTTAAATTTTATCTGTTCCCAGGCTAGCAATGTGGGATTTTTAAATATAATTTTTATTTACTCCTTTGCAAGGAGGAGTAGTAGGAAGAGAATATGGATGAATAGGTATACCAAGGCCTCATACCTCTGCAAATGAACTTCAGATACATGTGTCACTTTGTAATTCTGACTTTACGTGGGTACTGGGGAATCCAACCTATGCTGACAAGCTTTCTAAGCAAGCTCTTGTAATTGCTGAGTCACCTCCCCAGCGTGTGAAGCAAGTTTTAATACTCTCAAAAAACATGCAGTGGCAATGAACCACAAAGCCCAGCCAGCTATTCAATCTTAAGGGTTATCAACTAACATGGTAACAGTGTACACTGTTGGTATCAGGTATGTCAGATGTGATAAATTCATTTTTTACTTAATATATTTTCATTTTTTAAAATATCTTTGCTCCTTTATTTGTGTGGGAGAGAAGATGAGAGCACCAGGGCCTCTTGCCACTGCAAACAAAATCCAGACATATTCACCACTTTGTGCATCTGGCTTTTTGCAGGTGCTTGTGGTGTACCAAACCCAGGCCAGCATATTTTGCAACCAAGTGTCTTTAACCACTGAGCAATCTCCCCAGCCCCATTTATCACATTTTCAACTTACAATGTGTTTGTTTATTGGGATATAACCCCATCACAAGGGAAGGAGCACTGTATTCCAGAGTTGAGATTTTAGAATCAGGAAAAAGAAAAGATCTTCACGTAGCTATCATTTTAGTTGTTAAGCTTGCACATTAGACTCATGTATACTTGGATATAGAAGGTTCAGATGTTAACACTACCTCTGCCAATCTATTTTCTCAATTGGGCTTTTGTTGGGAGGTTTTTTCAGACAAAAGATGGCTCCCAAAAACCAAGAATACTATCCAAGTGCAATGTTTTATATCACACTAAATGGACTGTTGCCAGTACCTATTGGGCAGAGGCTAGGAAAACTGTTAAACATCCTACAATGCACAGAACAGAATCACACAAAATTTCCAAATCCGAAGTATCAGCCGGCCGTGGTGACACACACCTTTAATCCCAGCACTCAGAAGGCAAAGGTAGGACCACTGTGAGTTCAAGGCCACCCTGAGACTACATGGTGAATTCCAGGTCAGCCTGGCTAGTGTGACCCTACCTGGAAAAACAAAATCAACCCCAAGATATCAATAGTGTGTTAGCCCCCAAGAAATCCTGATTTGGCCCATACTATCATCTGATGGATGTTTAACTTTATAACTACCCAACTACAATGTTCTTACCTTTGCATCTCATCTTGTGTAAGGTTCTTTCTCATTTCTCTAGACAGATGATAAAGACGATGGAGTGTAGATGCATGAAAAAGAGCATTTCCAGATTTCCAAAACACCGTAGAGACTTTGTTATAGTAATTTGCCATCAACTGAGGCTTGGGTGGTTTTTTGGACAAGGAAAATAGCCCATGAATATCTTCTACCGCTTTGAAGGCTTCCTAAAATTAGTAGTACAAAATTACTTACGGAATTTTATTTTTATTTATTTACTTGCAAGCAGAGAAAGATAGATAGAACAGAGAGAGAATAGGCACACCAGGGCCTCTAAGCACTGCAAACGAACTCCAGATGCATGTGCCCCTTGTGCATCTGCCTTACATGGGTCCTGGGGAATCAAACTTGAGTCCTTTGGCTTCATAGGCAAATGCCTTAACTGCTAAGCCATCTCTCCAGCCCAGTAACTGTATTTTAAAACAAACCAAAAAAAAAAAAAGTAATTCAATCAGGAGGCAAAGGTAGGAGGATCACCATGAGTTCAAGGCCACCCTGAGACTACATAGTGAATTCCATGTCAGCCTGAGCCAGAGTAAGACCCTACCTCAAAAAAAAACAAAACAAAGTAGTAATTCAAATTCCTTTATGAAACCAGAAACCAAAAATAAAAGCACTAAAAAAAATAATAATGATGAAGGTATGCCAGGTGTGGTGTCACATGCCATAAATCACAGCACTTGGAAGGCAGAGGTAGAGGATCACTGTAGGCTCAAGTCCAGCCTAGAACTACAGTGAATGCCAGGTCAGCCTATGCTAGAGTGAGACCCTGCCTCAAAAAAGCAAATAAAAATAAAAAAATAAGGGCTGGAGAGATGGCTTAAAACACTAGCCTATAAAACCTAAGGATTCATGTTTGACTCTTCAAAACCCACATAAGCCAGACATAGAAGGTGGCACTGTGTCTAGAGTTCAATTACAGTGGCTGGAGGCCCTGGCATGCCAATATTCTCATTTTCTCTTATTTAAAAAAAAGACCAGTCTATTGGGCTTGCCTCAAATAATAATAATAATAATTAATAATAATAATAATAATAATAATAATAATGATGTAGCAAATAAATGGCTTCACATGATTTCCCTTATTACATCACGCACTTGGGAAAACTGCCAAAATTACAAAAATATTAACTTTTTAAGCCTTTAAAATTTTTCAAGGTAATACCATAAAATAGATACTGCAGGTTAAAAGAAAATATTTGTACATTATCTACCACTTGGGGCAATATAAAGAAAAATATCTGGAAAGATGTGAAAAAGAATACAACTGATTTCTGAGTGATGAGAATAGAACACTTCTTTGAGCTTCGCCAGGTTTTACTAATAGGAGCATGTTAATTGTTCTCTACAGACAGTAACTTAAGATAGATGTCACCATAAAAAAGAAAAAAAAAGGCGGGCATGGTGGCACACGCCTTTAATCCCAGCACTCGGGAGGCAAAGGTAGGAGGATCGCTGTGAGTTTGAGGCCACCCTGAGACTACATAGTTAATTATAGGTCAGCCTGGACCAGAGTGAGACCCTACCTCGAAAAAAGAAAAAAAAAAAGGATAAAATGAGAAATTAAAGTCACCTTATCACTTGGCTAAAGCAGCCAATTATGTTATTTGATTGCAATTTCCTTTGTGTCAAGTAGAAATGCCTTCAAGTCACAGAGCTACAAAATCATGAGAAAATGTTTTTGTAGGATACTTAAGAGAAAAATTGGTCTGGCAGAAAACAAGCTTTACAGCCTCACAGGAGCTCTCCACGTAGTCTTCACCCAGCAGACTGCCTAAGCCAAAGCAGTACTGCTCCACGCACACTAAAGGACAAGTCCATGGTTTTAATTTCTAATCTGTCACCAACAAAATTTCATAAAACACAGTAAAATTAGTACAAAAACTAGATGGAGCTGGTGGCTTATGCCTTTAATCCCAGCTGAGGTGGGGGGAATTGCTGTGAGTTCAAGGCCAGTACAGAGTGAGTTTCCGGTCAGCCCTATTAAAGTGAGACTTTGAATTAAAGAAGCTAGTAGTAAGGAAGGGGGGACTTAACAGGATGGTATTGTATATGTAAGTAGAAGAACAAATTAATAGGGGTGAGAAGGCCTAAGTGAGGTCAGGGGAAGAGACTGAGTAAAGGAAAGATAGAGGGAGGGCTACTCAAAATCAAAGAGGATAAAAATAAATTATATGGAAACCTACATTTTTGGACAATGGAACACTCAGGAGCTATAGATTGTTACTAGGAAATTTTCAGTGCCAGGGATGGGATACCTTCCAGTGAGTTGTTGGCCAGGGAGGTCCCTGATGCCCCCAAAGTGTTACAGGCCATTGCCAAAGCCCTTGGTTTCCCACCAGGTACAGATGGTAAGACCCTATTGCTCAAGACTCCACATACTTGGGCTGCAAGGCCACCGAGAAAGCCTGCTGGAGCTGAGCTGAAAACTTCCTCCATATAGACCAACTGACAGATAGCTGGAAAAAGCCACACTGCACACAGTTCAATGGGAGAGAGAAATCACTAGTGAAGATAACCCACAGTGGACACTACAAGCATTGTATTTGGCCAGCCAGGCCAAAAGAGCCAACAGATGCACCTCTGTCATGGTGGAAACCAACTACCCTCTAATTGGACCGGGGCCCACTCCATGGGAGGGAATACATCCCTGATACTGAAAACAGAGGTAGTCATGAGTCCTATGGGTGTAACATCTGCTGCTATCTGGCTAAATGTATATAGTATGGTCACCAAACTGCCCAGTAAGCACTTCTCTTAATGTTCATGCCCATATATTAATGCTACTTCCACTTTTTCATTAGAGAACTTTCTCTTGAGATGGCAGTGACTTTGGGATGACTCAGAAGGCACCATGGTACTGAGAAGTGACAGAGGAGTGCTCAGCACTGCAGTATCTCTATCACACCTTCCAAGGCTCAAAGCCTTGGAAGAGGTAGAGGAAAGAATTTAAGAGCCAAAGGAAGTGTAGGACTCCTTACAACATGCTCCTCCAGACACAGAATGGCCTGGATATCCATGACCTCACAATGCTTGACACTACCTACACAAGACCATCATAATAGGAGGGAAAGATCATGACATCAAAATAAAAGAGAGACTGATTGAGAGGGAGAAGGAATGACGGAGAGTGGAGTATCAAAGGGGAAAGTGGGGGGAGGGAGGGCATTACCATGGGGTATTGTTTACAATCATGGACGTTAATTATAAAAAATAAAAAGAAATTAAAAAGACAAAAATTAGCCAGGCATGGTAGCACACACCTTTAATCCTAGCACGTGGGAGGCAGAGGGAGGAGGATTGCTGTGACTTCGAGGCCACCCTGAGACTACATAGTGAGTTCCAGGTCAGCCTGGGCTAGAGTGGCACCCTACCCCGAAGAACCAAAAAATTAAAATAAAAAGCTAGTAATGGGGCTGAGGAAAGGCTTAGCAGTTAAAGCATTTGCCTGCAAAGCCTAATGACCTTGGTTCGATTCCCCAGGACCCATGTAAGCTGGAATTCGTTTTTAATGGCTGGAGGCCCAGGTGCAACCATTCTTTCTCTCTCTCACTCTCTCAAATAAATATTTAAAATTTTTTTAGAGAAGCTAGTAGTTAACACACCTGCCACAGTTCCATGCTGATAGCACTGTCCAACTGAACAAGCCTGGTTTCCAAATGCATTGACTGGCTCTCAGGATTATTAAGATTGATTGCAGTGCTCTGGTTGTGGTGGCGCTGAATCTGAGACAAGTGCATTCTCAAATTGTCACAGAGCTTGCGGAATTCAGCCTTACGTGTGTACTGCAGGCAGAATTTGAAAGCTGTAAACAAAATTGTCAAATGTTAGGCCATTTCCAATACTGACTTAAATATATGAATACATTTAATATCATGTGTTAAGAGCAGTTATTTCAAGACTCACCAAATTCACCATTCTTTACAAATACATTCTAAGTATGTCATAACTCCCTTCATATATTGACTACCAGCTCAAATCCTGACAAAACCAAAACTGACATGGCCATAATTCCTGGCCTAAAAAACCCAAGATATGGTTCTAGAAGTTTATGAATGGTAAATAACTGGAATTCAGTCTATCACTTCAAATCCCAAGAGTAAAAATTTCTAGGCTGAAATACAATAAATTTGTATTATCTAATGTACAAAATGCTTTTATACTTTATAAAATAAAAAATATTTTTTTAAGTTTTTTTTATTTTGGTTTTTCGAGGTAGGGTCTCTAGTAATGGAACACATATGACATGAAAGCAGAGGGGGAACTAGTACTTGAGGGGAGAAATGGGGAAAGATGAGGTGGGAGGTGGCGGGGGGAGGGAACAGGGAGCATGAAAATGCTATACTGAAGTCTGTTTGTTAACCTTAAAAGGGGGAGTGGACTTCAGATGACAATGTAGTATGTTTCTTATGAAAATACCTTAACTAATAAGACAAACCTCTTTTCCAGTTGTTTATCTCAATCCCATTTCAATAAGGGTAAAGCCAGTTCAGTTTGAAGTAGTTTTAAGAAAAGGAGATTAATCAACAAAACTCTATTCAAAAGTATATCTTCAAGTTGGCCGAGTAATACCACTTCACACTCATTTTACCTTGCTGGGCAATATCATGGTAGAGGCGCTCTACTCTAGAATTGTTTCGAAGAAGGTCCAAGCACTGCCGGTATGATTCCCACAGGAACTTAACCCAGGGAGTTAAAAGTAATCTGTCAGTCCGATCCTGTGTGTCTTCCCCACTCACAGCACTCAGGAGAACACTACAAAGAAAAGAACATTGAAAACAATTTTAGACAGGATTTCCCACTAGCTATGGGATTACAAACCACAATGATCACCTGGGATTCTTCCTACAACATCGTATACACCATAAATTGTCACTTAGATCTCTATCAAAACTCCCAGCCTGCATCACAACTGTTTAATTTAATATATGTTCTATTCTACAGCTATCATGCTGCACTTTTGGGAAATTTGATTATTACTGACATAATTGGTGCACTACACATCTGACACATTAAAGGTAAGCACTTTTTCTAACAAGCATTTACTTCAAGTAAGCATGGTACAGCTCTACTCCTAAGGCTCAGCCCCCATATGTACCTCTCAGGAGTTTGAATATTATCCAGATCTTCTATATCTAACACCATTTGTTGGGATTCTTCCTTAGCAGCTTCAGTTTTTTCCTCTGCCAGTTTCAAATATGCCCGAACAACATCCTCTAAAGACTTAATGTTCACCTAAACAGGAGAAAAGAACGAACTTATTTTTTCCAATGAACTGTAAAATGTTAAAAAAGCAAATTTTACAATATAAAATGTATTTACTTTGAAAGGTAAACTACTAAAAGCACTTCAAAAATATAAAACAAAGCTTCTCTGTACCTGCTGGCAAATGTTCTTATACTGATATAATCCTTCCTTAGCCAAGTGGCTCTTGCGAAGATCCACACAAAGTTCCAAGTACTTCAACATAATTGGCTCATGTATCTTCTGCCATGTTCTGTGTTTTTTACTTTTCATAACATCATAAAGAACATCAAGGGCAGGTTGCTTTTTGCCAACCTCAAGAAATTCTGAAAACAATAATTCACAAAAATTAAAACCAGTTATGTATACATTATGTATATCATAGAAAATCTAAACCTTGGGGCTGGGGACGTAGCTTTGGTAAAGTGTATGCCTTGCAAGTAGGAGACCCTGAGTTCAATAAATGCTAGGAATAGCAGTGCACAAGGCTGTAATCCCATGGAAGGCAGACACAGGAGGATCCCTGGAGCTCAATGGCTAGCCAATCTAGCAGTTAGGCTGCAGGCCAAGGAGACCCTGTTTCAAAAAGAACTAGAGCTGAGGAGATGGTTCAGCAATTAAATGTGCTTGCTTGCAAAGCCTACCAGCCTAGGTTTGTGAACGACACAGGGTCCTTATGCTAACACTGTATCTCTCTCTCTCCCTCTACACACACACACACACACACACACACAGAGAGAGAGAGAGAGAGAGATGCATGCACAAACAATACACACCATGTGAAAATCTAGAACCGGCGAGAAAGCTCAGAACTTTGCATTTGCTTGCAAAACCTGGCAGTCCAGGTTCAATTCTCTAGTAGCCACATAAAGTCAGATGCACAAAGTGGTGCATGCATCTGGAGCTCCTCTGCAGTGGCAGGGGGGCCTGGCATACCTATATATTCTCTAGCCTTCACTCTCATAATAATTTTTTTTTTTATCTAAGCCTTGCCTCCTTTTAACAGGTCATTTTAGTTTCTTAACTCTAGCAACTTTTTCCTGTCACATTTGGTTTTGATTTTTGTTAAGTTATCCCATAGTTACACAAGGCACAACAATGAACAGATGGAGTCAAGTGACAGCAATATTGAGTCTTACCATGAACATCATCTCTCAACTTATTAGCCTAAACATGAGAAAAATATGATGAATTCCAACTTAAGGGTGCTGTGGTTTGAAAGTAAAGTCTAAAGAGGGTATTCAATTACAGGGCTCCACCCTCAGAAGTGGAACAAATGGCTTTTATAGAATAGAGTTGCCCTACTAACCCTTCCAACATGCAAGGGGTACAACATTAATTCCCTCAATATGAGGCAGTAACAGAGCACCACCTTGGAAACAGCAGTAGCCAGCCCTCACCAGATGCCTTAACAGGCATCTGTTGGCATCCTAATCCTGAACATCTCAGCCTCCAGAAATGTGAGAAATAAATTCCTGTTGTTGGTAAAGTGCCTAGGAGCTGGTATTTTTGTTAATAGCAAATCAAATGGACCAAGAAAAAAGCATTTTACAAACACATGATCAGTATTTCTCAAAAATAAATAAATAAATAGGAAGGTTTGAGAAAATATCACAACCTAGAAGAGGACATGAAAACTACATGTGCTATGGTACCACAGATAGAATACTAACACTAAAGAGAACATTATGGAAAAAAAGCAAAGGGATCTGAACACAGCACTGATTTTGATGAATATGCCAGTTGTTGATTCATCAGTTGGGACAGATGTACCTTACTGGTTTAAAATTATGCATTTATGGGGCAAGTGGTTATAGTATAATGGGAACTTTTTAGCATTTTTTGTTTTTAAAAGATTTTTAGGGCTGGAGAGACAGCTTAGTGTTTAAGGCACATGCCTGGGAAACCTAAGGACCCCAGTTCAATTCTCCAGGTCCCACGTAAGCCATATGTGCCCACCGTGGAGCATCCATCTGGAGTTCTTTTCAAATGCCTAAAAAGACCCTGGCACACCCACTCATTCTCCCTACCCCGTGTCTAATAAATAAATATAAATAAATAAGTCTTTTAAAAGATTTTAAAGCCGGGTGTGGTGCGCACGCCTTTAATCCCAGCACTCAGGAAGCAGAGGTAGGTCGATCACTGTGAGTTCAAGGCCACCCTGAGAGTGCATAGTGTGTTCCAGGCCAGCCTGGGCTACAAATATAGCAAGATTTTGCCTCTGAATAAATAAATAACCCCCCCCAAAGAAAGCAAATTGCCAAATTTCACCAACAAAAAACTTACAACTATACCACTTAGAAATAATTTGGGAAGAGACAAGGACAGCACATGGGTCCCCAGACCTCCACGTAAAAGACAGGACGGCTGTGTGCCTGCGTGGGTGTGCGCAGGCGCAGAGACCATCCTGGGAACCCCCGCATCTGGATGACTACAGCGAAGTTAGGGAAGCAAGTGCTGTTTGCGGGACCTACGCGGAAGCCTTCAGTTAGGCCGGGCGTGGGGTGTGGGCCCATAATCTTAGGAGGATGCCAAGTTCGAGGGCAGCCTGGGCTACCTTTGCTTAATTTTTTTTTTCTTTTCCCGAGGTAGGGTCTCACTCTGGCCCAGGCTGACCTGGAATTCACTATGTAGTCTCAGGGTGACCTTGAACTCATGGCAATCCTCCTACCTCTACCTCTACCTCCAAAGTGCTGGGTTTAAAGGTGTGTACCACCACACCGCTCAAATAAAATAAAAAATAAATAAATGGGCTGGAGAGATAGCTTAGCAGTTAAGCACTTGCCTGTGAAGCCTAAGGACCCTGGTTCAAGGCTCGATTCCCCAGGACCCACGTTAGCCAGATGCACAAGGCGGCGCATGTGTCTGGAGTTCATTTGCAGTAGCTGGAGGCCCTGACACGCCCATTCTCTGTCTCTCTCTCTGCCTCTTTCTCCCTCTGTCATTCTCAAATAAATAATTAAACAAACAAAATTTTAAAAAAAAAAGAGCTGAAGAAATGTTGATGGAGCCAAAGAAAGGGCTGAGTAGTTAAAAGATGCTTGCTTGTTAAGTCTGATGGCCTGCCTGGGTTCAGTTTCCCAGTACCCACGTAAAGCCAAATGTACAAAGTGATGCATGCACTTGGAGTTTGTTTGCAGTGGCAAGAGGCCCTGGTGTGTCTATTTTCTCTTGCTCTCTCCCTCTCTCTCTCTCAGATAAATAAATAAAAATAAAACAGGGCTGGAGAGATGGCTTAGCGGTTAAGTGCTTGCCTGTGAAGCCTAAGGACCCCGGTTCAAGGCTCGATTCCCCAGGACCCACGTTAGCCAGATGCACAAGGGGGGCGCACGCGTCTGGAGTTCGTTAGCAGCGGCTGGAGGCCCTGGCGCGCCCATTCTCTCTCTCTCCCTCTATCTGTCTTTCTCTCTGTGTCTGTCGCTCTCAAACAAATAAATTTAAAAAAAAGATTAAAAATAAAACAATCTATCAAAGAAGCCAGAAAAAAAAAAAAGAAATAATTTGAAGGTGCTAAAACACTAGATTAACTATAAAGCCTGTGTGGTGGTGCACACCTTTAATCCCAGCACTTGGGAGGCAGAGAATTCAGGCCACTCTGAGGCTACATAGTGACTTCCAGGTCAGCCTGAGCTAGAGTGAGACTCTACCTCAGAAAACCAAACAAATAAGATAAAACTGTTATATTTTCCTCCTAAGGAAAAATCTTACGGAACAAATTTTTTTTTTGAGTCAACCTGGCTTTGGGGAAGGGGGAAGCTCTTCCTTAAAGCAAACACAGTGAGAGCCCTAGGTTCAATCCTCAGCACCAAAAAAAAAAAAAAGGAGCCTGGAGCTGGTGCCTTTAATCCCAGAACTCAGGAGTTTGAGGCCATCCAGAGACTACATAATGAATTCCAGGTCAGCCTGATCTAGATGGAAACCCTAGGGGTGGGGGGGGAGTACACCATTATCTACTTTGTACTAGATACATAATCACGCCCCCCCCAAAAAAGCCCCTTATTTCTTAGATTAGGTTTAGTAACTCTCTAGTTCTTTCAATTATCACATCCTCCAGTGGGGGTGCTTCCCTAACATCTCTTCTTCCAGTGAATACACCAATCTGCTTCAGCTCTAAAAAATTTTAAGATGTTTGCAGCAGAGTAAATCATACATCATAACAAGAAATAGGTATTTTTAAAAATATTTATTTATTTAGGAAAGAAACATAGAAAGGTAGACAGAGAAAGAGAATGGGAGAGCCAGGACCTCCTGCTAATGCAAACAAGTTCCAGACATATCTGGAACATCTGACTTTACATGGGCACTGGGGACTCAAACCCAGGCAGGCCATCAGGCTTTGCAAGCAAGCACCTTTACTGGCTAAGCCATCTCCCCAGCTCCTAGAATTAAGTATTTTTACATACTATCCTATGACATCCCTTATTTTAGCAATGTTTTCCCTCCAGTGTTGAGGATCAAGCCCAAGTCCTCCAGATTTACAAGAGCCCTACCCCTGAGCCCAATCTCATCCCTTATGATAGTATCCAACAGTAACCTTCACACTGTAAGCAAGTACATCTTCACCCTTCAGAGGGAAAGTCTGTCTGCACTTGGCACTTGATTGTCTTCCTACTAAACAATCTAGGTGAAACAAGGAAATACAACCAGGCATTCCAAGGGTTCTTGAAGGCTCTTTAACCCAAGGTTCTTATCAGCAGAAACTTTACAGCTGAAGGCTGAGGAGATGCTTCCTTGCAGAGCCTGTGGTCAGGGTTCAGTTCCCCAGCCACCCATGTAAAGCTGGACAGGCATTCACTTGCTGCAGCAAGGGACTCTGGCACACATACACATGTGCAATTTTTCTAAGTTTTTACAGTTTTAAATGCCCTTAATCAACCTATCCTGCACATTAACCAAATCACAGCAGCAACATTAAAATGACTTATGCCCATCTTCCAATCTTACATGAAGGAGTGAAATCTTAAACTACTATATAATAGATGTGCTTGCTGCATGGAAGAGGCACAGATCAAGTTAAAGAGATGAACCTACAGAAATGACAATACAAAATGATAACAAACTACAGAGCTGTCTAAACATTCTCCACATGCTCCATTTTTGTTGTTGTTGTTTTTTTTGAGGTAGGGTCTCACTCTAGCCAAGGCTGACCTGGAATTCACTATGTAATCTCAGGGTGGCCTCGAACTCACAGCAATCCTACCTCTGCCTCCCAAATGCTGGAATTAAAGGCGTGTGCCACCACACCCAGCTTCAATTTATAATTTTTAAGTGAGCATGTTTTCTTAAAGTCTTACTTAGGAGCTTGATGTGATAGTAGTACACCACTAATTCTGGAACTCAAGGAGGTGAAGGCAGAAGGACCAAGTTCAAGGACAGGGTACCAGGGTTACCCTAACAAGAAAAATGGCAATCAAAACTTCTGAGTCCACAGAAGTTATCATGGTGATGAAAAGAAAAGAGACCACAGTACTCAGTAATGCAATATGTCTTCACACCTTCCAAGGCTCAGGTTCTAATGCGGAAGAATGTAAGAGCCAAAGGAAGGGCAGGACTCCATACAACATGCTCCCTCCAGACACACAATGGCCTGGATATCCATGGCCTCACAGTGCCTGACATTACCTGCATAAGAGGTGGAAAAGATCATGACCTCAAAAGTAAAAGAGAAGCCGGGCGTGGTGGCGCACGCCTTTAATCCCAGCACTCGGGAGGCAGAGGTAGGAGGATTGCCATGAGTTCAAGGCCACCCTGAGATAACAGAGTTAATTCCAGGTCAGCCTGGACCAGAGTGAGACCCTACCTCGAAAAACCAAAAAAAAAAAAAAAAAAAAAAAAAGTAAAAGAGAGACTGATTGAGATGGAGCGGGGGTATGATGGAGAATGGAGTTTCAAAGGGGGAAAGTGGGGGGAATGAGGGTATTACCATGGTTTTTTTTTTTTTTTTTTCCGAGGTAGGGTCTCACTCTGGCTCAGGCTGACCTGGAATTCACTGTGTAGTCTCAGGGTGGCCTTGAACTCTCGGCGATCCTCCTACCTCTGCCTCCCGAGTGCTGGGATTAAAGGCGTGCGCCACCACGCCCGGCCCATGGGGTATTTTTTATAATCATGGAAGTTGTTAATTAAAAAAAAAACTTTCTGAGTCCAATCTCCCTTCTAATTATGTAAGTTTCAAATAAGCCAAAGGAAAACACATTAAAAAAAATAACTCCATATATGGTATGGGGCTTCATCCCACCAAGATAATATGATAGAGAGGGAGGCTTTTAAAGAAACTGTAATGGAAACAGATTCTAAGAAATGATGATGGTAAGTCTTCTTGGCCTCATTCTAACTTACATGCATGGATAATTTAGTTCCTCTGAATTACCTAATTTGTTGGGAGGGGCGCAGCTTTTGAGGCTGGAAAGAACTAAAGGCCCTATTTCAAAGCTTACAGAAATGGTGACCTCCAAATTAATACTCACAAAATTACAATTAAAATGTGGAATTGTATTATTGGGAGAGTGGATGTCCTTTAGGACATGACTAAGTATATACAATAAAAGAATGGTTTATATCAGTCCTTCATTTTTAATAATGTGCTCAACAGACCAAATAGGTAAGTGATGTTATCCATCTGTGGATTTCATAACTATTTTTTTTCAAACTTTTCTTTATTTGCTCTGTGTGTGCACATATGCACACACGCACCAGGTTCTCTTGTGGGAGCAAACATATGCCTGTCCAACTTTACCTGGGCAGCTAAGAATTGAACCCGGGTCAGCAGACTTTGCACGTAAGTGCCTTTTGGCCTCTGAGGCACCTTCCCCAACTCCACAACTGCTACTTAAGGCAGTGGTTACACAGTATGAGCTAAAAGGTGAGCATCTGCTTTAACACTGGAAAAGGGGTCTTTGCTCAGTGATATGAATTTCTTGCCTGTGACGAAGCCAGGGTTTCATCGTGCTGAATGATTACCGTAAGTTTACCCAAAATTATTGCTGATACACAGATTTGGAATAATTTGACTGTTCTAATTAACTTTATCTACACCTTATTAAGATACACAGTGGATGAAGTCTAAATATGTCTGGAGCTACAAATGTTAGAAATAAAACATTTAGGGAAAATGAGATTCCTAGTGAGTGAAATGCCCTTTTATTGCCCTACTTAATGTTTTGTGAGCAGTGCTGTGATCCACAATAAAAATCCTCATTCAAACTGTCAAAGACATATAAATTATCATTTGAAAGGCAAGGTTAACCACAGAAGGATCAATACAAGCCTTAATAAAACCTATACAAACAAGATCCAAGCCTCCCACACATATTACACAGTAGTCCCTTTCTGCCCCATGCCTATTTCACTGATATTTTCCTTAACTTGCTCTTCATGAATGTTTTTCAACGTAGACACTGTGGGGGAAAAAAATGTAAGAACATTACGTATCCTTTCTACTTTAACAAAATTACTCAACAGCCAGAAGTGGGTGGCTCAAGCCTATCCCAGCATCCCAAGGAGGATCACCAGTTTCAGGCCAGCCTCAAGCTGGTCTGTCTGGGCTACAAAAGACCCTGCTTAAAAAAATAAAAATTAAAAAGCTGCTGAAATACTTAAGTCCAGCAGATGATCCCAAACATGAGTGACAGAAACTGAGCAGAACACACCAAGGCTTTGATACCCGGGCCAAAGATAAAATGCTTCAGCCCACTGGCATGGGGAAAATGCCTGCTGGCACCAACTTAGGCAACTCATTTTGTAATTCTAAGTTTCAAAACACCAAAAGCCCAAACTTTGCTACAGTTTAGTTGGCAATAATAAATTTCCATTACTACCCATTTTCTTTCCTTTAAATAAAAAAAAAAGTCCTTAAATTTGCCGGTTAGACTCAACAGTAACAACCTTTCTGTTGTAGCTTTGATACAATTAATGTATTCCATGGAATAGTATTCACTAGCCCTCACAAAAATTGTTATTAAAAAAGTACTCACCAACAAACTGGCAAACTATTAGTATTGTTTTTTAAGTATTAACTCCAAGTGGCCTTTTCACAAAATGAGGCTTCAAATATGGTAAGTCAATAAAGCACTTCAAACCTGTAACACGGCCTATCTATTTTGATATTTAAGAGTCCTCTCCCCGCCCCCCCCAAAAAAAAGCAAAGAAGAATAGGAGCTGCAGATGCTTACAAAACACTTGGAAATTACTAGGTCAAAAAAGGGGGGGGGACAACATTTCTAAAGACCAGAGACGTGTACAAGACATTTACACAGCATGTCAATGGGTTACAAATGCCTCTTTTAGAGATCCGGGCCCAGCAGAATCTTCTTGCAAGCCCTCGGTACACACATGGAAACAGAAATAGCAAACAGTGGAGCGGCGGCGAAAAAACGACTGATCTAGACGTCAAGAGGCCTTGCTTCTAAGTCTTCCCGAGTTAACAACCAACTCCCGGAGTGACCTTGGTGGGAAAACATTCTTTCCCTAGGCCTGTTTAGGGGAGATCCCAGTGTCTCTATCAAGTGTGTCCCAACTTCCCGCTACCCCTACTATCCAAGGGAAGGGGGAATGGCACGAGCTACTTGGCTCAGGAGCCCCGGAGGTGCACATGGACGGCCGGAGCAGGGTCAGTGGACCCTGGCCCGGCGAAGAGGTATCTGCCGGGCAGGACCGCGGGGAGGGGGAGGGCCAGAGGTGGGTGCCGGGCTCCCGGCCCCGGCGGGAGGTGGAGCCGAGGTTCTCGCGTGCATTGTCCCCGGGAGGGAGCCATGTTTCCTCCTCCCTGGCACTCCCAGATGGCGGCGGGGAGCTCGGGGGGCCTACGGCCGACCGAAGGCAGCGGGCAGAGACGGGGGGTGGGGGGGGCAGAACTTGAGGCCGGCCGGTCTCCGGGTCTCGGCGACACACGAGGGCTTGGGAAGGTGGGGGCGACGAGAGAAGGAAGACGCCGGCGACGGTTCCCGATCGGCGCCCGGAAAGGGAAAGGGAGAGGCCCGCGGAGGCGGCGGGCCCGGGCCTGCCTTCCTTCGCCCTGCGGAGGCCTCAGGCCAGCCCGGCGCACCCGCACTCCCCTCACTCACCGTTGGCGCGCTTGAGGGCATTTTCCGGCCTCTGGAAATAGGCCGGCATCTTGACGGCAAGCTCAGCTCACACGGCGTCAGCGGACTCCCTAGTGACCCTGGCCGGGGAGAGGAGACGAACGAGGGGAGGAGGGCGGGCGGGAAAAAGGAAAAAAAAAAAAAAAAAAAACTAGCGCGAGCTTCCACGCGCCTCGCCAGCACTCGCCCGCGCCCAGCCGGCCGGAGTCGGAAAAGGAAGGAGCCACGTGACCTCCGCGCGGCGAGCCCCGGATGTCAGGAGGGGAGGGCGGGCCATCGGGCGCGCCCCGCCTCTCCCCGCGCGCAGGCGCATAGGCATCTCGTGCACTGGCTGACGTGGCGGCGGCGGCGTGGTGCGTGCGTGCGTGCGCGCGCGCGTCAGGCGGGAGCGTGCGCGACGCCTATCTTTTCTTTCTCCCGCACCCTCCTCGCTGTAGGGGCTGCGCTCGTCGACGCTGTCGCTCCCGGAGCGCGGGCGTCGGCGTGGGGAAGCTGAGTTCGCCGCGAGGTCTGCGCCGAGAAAGGGCGCTTGCCGCGCGGATTCGTTTTGCTCGCGGTTTGTGCGCAGTCATGGCGTGCTGTGGGCGGGTGCCGCTGACTTAACGGTGTCGCGGCCCCGTGCTGCTCGCTATTATGGCCGTGGTCCGGGGATCAGTCGCCGATCGCACTCGGGTGGGCAGGGAAGACGCGATGAGTAACAGACTAGCGGATATAAGAAGGATTGGTATCCCAAGGATTGCCAAAGGCCAGCGGGGACACAGCAACCTGGTACAGAGGAAAGGCCCCGAAGCAGAATAGACTTGCATAATGTTGGAAAGGATGAGTGGCGTCGCTTTCGCCGAGAGCACCCGGCACAAATACGAGACGTGTGTTGGAGGGGGCTAAACTTTTTGTTGGCAACTTCCATGAATATAGATAATGTGTCATGATCATGATCCCCTCCTGCGTGCACCACCACGCCTGGTCTGAATATTATATTTATTTATTTGACAGAAAGAGGGAGAGAGAGAGAGAATGGGCACACCAGGGCCTCTGGCCACTGCAGAGGAACTCCAGACACATGTGCCACCTTGTGCATCTGGCTAACGTGGGTGCTGGGGAATCGAAACTGGGTCCTTTGGCTTTGCAGACAAATGCCTTAACCGCTAAGCAATCCCTCCAGCCCTTTTTGTATGTATTTGGGGGACAGACGGGAACACACCAGGGCCTCTAACCACTGCAAACAAACAACACATATGCCACCTTGTTCATCTGGTTTACGCTGAGGAACCGAACCTGGGTCCTTAGGCTTCACAGGCAAGCACCTAAATGGCTAAACTGTCTCCCCAGCATATTTCCACAACAATTTTAATATTCATAGATTATTTGCTAGACCTAGAACCTGATAACATTGAAACGGAATTGAGTTCTCCAGCACTTAGGAAATGAACGTGAGTACAGAGCAGAGTAGCGGTAAAAGACCCTGGGTTCAATCCTAGCACTGCAAAATAAGAGAGTTCAGAAGGAAATTTAGAAAGGAACAATAAAATGAGTTTTCACTATAACAAATAAATACTATTGCAAAAAAAAAAAAGGAAATTTAAGGCTGGAGCAAAACCGAAGGACCCAAGTTAGTTTCCCCAGTACCCATGTAAGCCAGATGCACAAGGTGGCACATGCATCTGGAATTTTGTTTACAGTGGCTAGAGGCCCTGGCCCACCCATTTCTCTCTCCCTCCCTCTCTCTCAAATTAATAAAATACTTATTTATTTATTTGTTTTTCAAGGTAGGGTCTCACTCTAACCCAGGCTGACCTGGAATTCACTATGTGATCTCAGGCTGGTGGCTCATTACACAATTTGGGGGGCAAAGTGCTTGCCATGTAAGCATGTGGACCTGAGCTCCATCTCCAGAATCCAGGTTAAACAAACAAGCAGGAGGTGATGGCACATGCCTTTAATCCCAGCATTCAACAGACAAATATAGAAGGATTGCTGTGAGTTTGATGCCTACCTGGAACTATATAATGTAGTGAACTGCAGGTCAGCCTGAGCTGGAATAAGAGACCGTACCTTGAAAAAACAAAAAGCAAAAGAGAAAGAGAAAGAAGCCAGCTTGGCATGGTGGCTCATGTTTATAATCCCAGCAATGGAGAGAAGGAGACAAAATGATCCCTGGGGCTACTAACCAGCCAGTCTGGTCAATCTGGTGAGTTCCAGGGCCAGTGTTCTGACTTTTTTTTTTTAAGGATTTGTTTTAAATATTTTATTTTAATGGAATTTCAAAGGGGAAAGTGGGGGGGGGGGATTACCATGGGATTTTTTTTATAATCATGGAAAATGCTAATAAAAATTTTTTTTAATTAAAAAAATATTTTTATTTATTTGAGAAAAAGACACAAGGGGATAGAGAGAGAGAAAGAGAAAGAGGGAAAGAGAAGGGCCTCCAGCCACTGCAAATGAACTCTAGACACATGCACCACCTTATGCATCTGGCTTACATGGGTTCTGGGGGATTGAACCTAGGTCCTTTGACTTTGCAGGCAAATGCCTTAACCACTAAGCCATCTCTCCAGCCCTGTTCTGACTTTTAAAAAAGTGGATGGTGCCTGAGGAACAATACCCAACGTTGGCCTCTAGCCTCCACTTAACGCATATATTAACTTGTACACAGACAAAATATGGATGCAAACATGGACCAAAAAAAAAAGATCATTATTTAAATTTATTTATTTATTTGAGAGAGAAATGGGTGCAACAGGGCCTCTTGCCACTGCAAACAAACTTTGAACTCAAGCTGTCAGGTTTACCACTGAGATATGTTTCCAGCCCCCCAAAAAAATCACAATTTTTTTTTTGTTGTTGTTTTGTTTTTCGAAGTAGGGTCTCACTCTAGCCCAGGCTGATCTGGAACTCACTGTGCAGTCTCAGAGTGGCCTCGAACCCACGGTGATCCTCCTCCCTCTGCCTCTCAAGTGCTGGGATTAAAGGCATGTGCCACCACACCCAGCTAAAATCACAATATTTAAAAGGCCACTTTAAAGTTAATTGCAATACAATTCTTCCTTCAAAAATGCTTAGATCATTCTAGATAAATGAGTTTGCTCCTTTTTCCCCCTAAAATGCCAGACAGGTTTGATGGGAAAACCACAGCAAGTCCTAAGAAGCCTTAGAAACTGTTTTATGGGCAGGATCAAGGGACTTGGTTTTGTATATTATAATTAAGTCAAAATTTAAGAGCCAAACATAAGAGCAAATAGTTCTTTCATGCAAGGTTTTTAACTTCATAAAAAAATTAGTAGGCCATAGAAGGATACAAACAGAATAAAATAAAAGAACTATGGCCTCAATATCAAAACTAAATCTGACATTTTTAACTTTCCATTATCATTTCAAAAACATGTAAAATGACCCGCTCCGTGGGAGTGAATACATCCCTGATACTGAAAACTTAAAACAGGGGTAGTCATGAGCCCTAGGGGTGTAACGTCTGCTGTTGTATGGCCAAATGTATATACTATGCTTATCAAACTACCCAATAAGCACTTCTGTTAATGTTCATACCCTTATATGAATGCTACTCTCACTTTTGGTAGAGAATCTTCTCTTTTCAGATGGCAGTGACCTTAGAATGACTCAGAAGGTATCATGGTGATGGAAAGAAATGACCGCAGTGCTCAGTACTGCAATAGCTCTATCATACCTTCCAGGCTCAGGGTGTAATGTGGAAGAGATGGCAGAAAGAATATAAGAGCCAAAGGAAGGGTAGGACTCCTTACAACATGCTCCCTCCAGACAATAAATGGCCAGGATATCTATGGCCTCACAGTGCCTGATGCTACCTGCACAAGATCATCGTAAGAGGAGGAAAAGATCATGACATCAAAATTAAAAGAGAGACTGGTTGAGATGGGGAGGGGGTATGATGGAGAAAGGAGTTACAAAGGGGAAAGTGGGGGGAGGGAGGGTATTACCATTGGATTATTTTTTTATAATCATGGAAGTTGTTAATAAAAATTTGAAAGAAGGCTAGAGAGATGGCTTAGCGGTTAAGCACTTGCCTGTGAAGTCTAAGAACCCCAGTTCGAGGCTCGATTCCCCACGACCCACGTTAGCCAGATGCACAAGGGGGCGCACACGTCTGGAGTTGGTTTGCAGTGGCTGGAGGCCCTGGCATGCCCATTATCTCTCTCTCTCCTTCCCTCCCCCTCCCTTCTTCCCTCCCCCTCCCTCCCTCCCTCTCTCTCTCTCTCTCTCTCTGCCTCTTTCTGTTGCTCTCAAATAAATAAATAATTTGGAAGAAAAATAAAACATAAAATGGGGCTGGAGAGATGGCTCAGACATTAAAGGCACTTGATAGCAAAGCCTGATGGCCCAGGTTTGATTCCCTAGTACCCATGTAAAGCAAGATGCACAAAGTGACATGTATCTGGAGTTCGTTTGGCAGGAATTCTGGCACACTCATTTGCTCTCATTCATATTCATTCTCTCTCCTTGCAAATAAATAAAAGCTTTTTTTTTTTTTTTTTTTTTTTTTTTTTTGGTTTTTCAAGGTAGCATCTCACACCCTAGCCCAGGCTGACCTGGAAATCACTATGGAGTCTCAGGGTGGCCTCAAATCACAGCGATCCTCCTACTTCTGCCTCCCGAGTGCTGGGATTAAAGGTGTGCGCCACCATGCCTGGCCTGAATAAATTTTTTAAAAGATTTTTTAAAAATCTAAGAGTCTCATAGTCTTTATAAATAAAAAGTATAATGTCAGGGGCTGGAGAGATGACTTAGTGGTTAAGGCACATGACTACAAAACCTAAGGACCCTGGTTCGATTCTCCAGGTCCCACGTAAGCCAGATGCACATGGTGGCACATTGTATCTGGAGTTCGTTTGCAGTGGCTAAAGGCCCTGGTGTGCCCATTCTCTCTCTCTCTCTCTCTCTCTCTCTCTCTCTCTCTCTCCCCCTCCCTCTTTCTGTGTCAAATAAATAGAAATAAAAACTTTTTTTAAAGTATAATGTCAGTTTCCATGATAAATGTACCTATTACATTTAGCCAGCATGTATTTAGTACTAGCCAGCAGCTATAGTGTTGAATACTGGAGATAAAAAGATATTCAGGGACTAGAGAGATGGCTTAGTGGTTAAGACACTTGCCTGAAAAACCTAATAACATGGGTTCAATTCCCCAGTACCTACATCAAGCCAGATACACAAAGTAGCACATACATCTGGAGTTCATCTGCAGCAGCTGGAGGGAGGCCCTGGCATGCCCATTTTCTCTGTCTCTCTCTCTCTTGCTTGCAAATAAATAAAAATATTAAGAATTTTTTTTAAAGCTGGGTGTGGTACACAGCTTTAATTCCAGCACGTGAGAGGCAGAGGTAGAAGGATCTCTCTAAGTTCAAGACCTTCCTAAGACTACATAGTGAATTTTAGCTCAGCGTGGGCTACAGAAAGATGCTACCTTGAAAAAGCAAAAAAAAAAAAAAAAAAAATTATATATATATATATAAAATCAGATCTGGAGCGGCTAAGGCACTTACCTTCAAAGCCTAAGGACCCGAGTTTGATTTCTCTGCACCCACATAAAGCTAAATGCACAAGGTCTGGAGTTTGTTTGCAGTGGCTAGAGGTCCTGGCGCAGCTATTCTCTCTCTCTCTTCTCTCTCTCTCTCTCTCTAAACGAATAAATAAGTAAAAGATATTCAATGACTGCTTCAAAAGTAATTTCCTGGTAAAAATAGACCTAGTGAAGATTTGTAGGACCAAGAGAAAAACATAATTACTTGCTGTTGGTTAATGCTTATTTACTAGAATACAGACAACTTTGATTGAATATATATTGGAAACCACTCTAAGCATGATAAGAGTGGATGAAGATGTTTTTTCCTTGTCAAATTACCTTTGTACTACCTAAGATAAATAATTCCTCTAATACAATGTAGGAAGTGTTTTGGATGGTTTTTGTTTTGTTTTTGAGACAGGGTCTTAAGTACCAGGCTAGTCACAAACTTGGGATTTTCTTGGGCTAGAGAAATGGCTTAATGGTTACAGGCCCTTACTAGCCAAGCTTGACAGCCTGGGTTCAGTTCCCCAGGACCCATGTTAAGCCAGCTACAAAAAGTGGATCATCCAAGAATAAATGATAAGACCCTATTGTTGAAGACTCCACATGCCTGAGCAGCAAGGTCATGGAGAAATCAAGCTGGAACTGAGTTGAAAACCTTCTCCTGGTAGACCAGATAGCAGAAAGCTGGCGGGGGTGGGGGGGGGACTGCATTGTATGCAGCCTTATGGGAGACAGAAGTCATCAGCGGTGAAAACAGTGGACACTGTAAGCCTCAAGTTTGGCCAGCTATGCCAAATGAGCCACCAGATGCAATAGTGGTATGTTTGTTATGGGGGAAACCAACTGCTCTGTAATTGGACTAAACACCCACTCCATGGGAGGGAACATATGTGTGGTACTAAAAATCTAATAAAAAGCCTCTGGTGGGGGACATCATGAGCATTATGAGTGTGTATAATGCTTGCTCTTGTCTGGCTAAATGCATATATTATGCTCACCAAACTTCCCTGTAAGCAATTTACTTAATGTTTATGCCTATATATTAATGTTACTCTCCCTTTTTTTTTTTTAAGTAGGGTTTCACTGTAGCCCAGGCTGTTTACTATGTAGTCTCAGGATGGCCTTTTAACTCACAGTAATCCTCCTACCTCTGCCTCCCAAGTGCTGGGATTAAAGGCATGCACCACTATGCCCAGCTACTATCGCTTTTGGTTAGAGAATCTTCTTTTTTTAGATGTTGGTGACCACTGGAATGACCCAAAAGACACCATAGTGCTGAGAAGACGTGATGGAGGAGTGAAACATCTCTACCAGACTTTCCAAGGCTCAGGGTCCATTGCGGAAGAGGTGGGGGAAAGAAAGGGCCAAAGGTAGGGTAGGACTGCTTACAGTGCAATTGACCAGACAGAAATTGGCCTTGATCTCCATGACCTCTCAGTGCCTAACACTGCCTACACAAGATCCTCATAATAGGAGGAAAAGATAATGACATCAAAATAAAAGAGAAACTAATGGAGAAGGGGAGGGGATATGATGGAGTGTAGATTTGTGAAGGGGAAAGTGGGGAAGTGGAGGGAATTATGGTTTACTGTCTGTAAGGATGGAAGCTGTCAATAAAAAGGAAAAAAGTGAAAAAAAAGTGGTTTATTGAGGAAGATACCCAGTGTCAACCTCTGGCTTCCACATGCACGTGTATACACCCCACACGTGCTTACACACATGCAGACATACACACACACATATGAAAAATAAAAAATAAAACATGTCCCGCAAAAAAAAAAAAAAAGTGGCTCATGTGTCTGGTATGTGCAGTGGCAAGAGACACATTTGGGGCTGGAGAGATGGCTTAGCGGTTAAGCGCTTGCCTGTGAAGCCTAAGGACCCCGATTCGAGGCTCTGTTCCCCAGATCCCACATTAGCCAGATGCACAAGGGGGCGCATGCATCTGGAGTTTGTTTGCAGAGGCTGGAAGCCCTGGCGCGCCCATTCTCTCTCTCTCCCTCTATCTGTCTTTCTCTCTGTGTCTGTCGCTCTCAAATAAATAAATAAATAATTTAAAAAAATAAAAAAAAGAGACACATTTGCACACACGCATACATTAAATAAATAAATTATAAGGGCTGGGGAGATGCCTCAACAGTTAAAGGCACTTGTTTACAAAGCCTGACAGCTGGGGTTCAACTCCCTAGAATCCACATAAATCCAGTGGCACATGCATATAAATTTTTTTTTTTTTTCAAGGAGGGTCTCATTCTAGGCTGGCCTTGAACTCACAGTGATCCTCCTAATTCTTGCCTCCTGAATGCTGGGATTAAAAGCATGCACCACCATGCCCAGCTAAATCAATATTTTTTTAAATTTAGGATTTTCTTTCCTTAGCCTATAGAGTGCTGAAATTACAAGGGTGCACCACCATGCTTAGCTCAGAGCTTTTATGTTGTTAACTGGAATAAACAGGATTTACCCAAAAAAATATATTGCTAGGGTCACAGCAGGGTTATTGAATCGTCTAGATTTGCAATGTGAAACTACTCAACTATGTTCTACAATTCACAAGTGCTTTCACATTTATTGTTTTATTTGAGGTGGTGTTAGATTTTGGTTTGATTTAAGGGTTTTTTTGTTTGGTTGGTTTGTTTAGGTTTTTCAAGGTAGGGTTTCACTCTAGCCCAGGCTGACCTAGAATTCACTCTGTAGTCTCGGGGTGGCCTCAAACTGGCATTGATCCTCCTACCTCTGCCTCCCAAGTGCTGGGCTTAAAGGCATGCACCACCACATCCATCTTGGAGTTGTTTTGTGTGTGTATGTTTTAATATTGGTTGTGGTTTTAATATTTTATTTATTTATTTGAAAGAGGGGGGAAAACAGGGCGGGAGACAGAGAGAGAGAGAGAATGGGTATGCCAGGGCCTCCAGCCACTGCAGATGAACTCCAGACACATGTGCCATTTTGTGCTTATGGCTTATGTGGGTACTAGGAAATCAAACCTGGGTCCTTAGGCTTCATAGGCAAGCACCTTCATCGATAAGCTATCCCTCCAGCCCTAATTTGGAGGTTTTTAAAATTTTTTTTTTAATTTATTTTTGGTTTTTTGAGGTAGGGTTTCACTCTAGCCCAGGTTGACCTGGAATTCACTATGTAGTTTCAGGGTGGCTTCCTGAGTGCTGGGATTAAAGGCAGGTGCCACCACACCCGGCTTAAATATTTTATTTTTATTTATTTATTTGAGAGAGGGAAAGAGGCAGAGAGAGAGAGAGAGAGAGAGAATGGGGGCACCATAGCTTCCCGCCATCTTGTACATCTGGCCTGTGTGGGTCCCAGGGAATCGAACCGAGGTCCTTTGGCTTTGCAGGCAAGCACCTCAACCACTAAGCCATCTCTCCAGCCCTGGAATTTTTTGAAATATTTTATTTTTATTTATTTGAGAGAGGAAAAGAGGCAGAATGAGTGAGAGAGAGAGAGAGAATATGGGCGTGCCAGGGCTTCCAGCCACTGCAAATGAACTCCAGATGTGTGTGCCACCTGTGCATCTGGCTAATGTGGGTTCTGTGGTATCGAACTGATGTCCTTTGGCTTTTCAGGCAAGCGCCTTAACCGCTAAGCCATCTCTCCAGCCTGGAACTTTGTTTCTTTGTTTGTTTTTTAAGCATCTAATATTTATTTATTTGCAAGCAGAGAAGAGTAGGGGTGCACCAGGAACTCTTGCCTCTGCAAGCAAACTCCAGATACATGTACCACTTTGAACATGGGTACTGGAGAATAGAACCCAGGTGGCAGACTTTACAAGAAAAGTGCCTTTAACCACTGAGCCATCTCCCCAGCTCATGATTTTCTGAGACAGGGCCTCACACTTTTGGCATTCTTCCTGACTCCGCCTCCCAAGTGTTGGACTATAGGTAAGAGCCATCATGCCCTGCTCCACATTAATCATTTTATTTACCAGACTGCGGTATCCATACGGAGGGACATAATGACTCACAGACAAGCCCGATTCACAGTCATGCACCATTCAGCAGCCGTTTACCAAGTGTGTCCCATGGTCAGTACAGATCCCTGCTGGGGGGAAGGGTCAAAGCAGCGAACAGGACCATCTAGCTTCCCACCGTTATGGACAGCGCAGTCTTAGAGAGAAGACATACTTGAAGCATCCTCCAGAAGCTCTGGGAAGACTATAGACAGACCCTTCATGTCTCCTGGCCCATCTAACAGTGTCAGTGTTCTAAATGAGCCCTCCCCCAACTTGAAGCCTGCCATGGCTTCTCTTGGAGTCCCTTGAACTCCGAAGCTTACTGCCTCTGAATCTGGTTCCTCTGACTACACTCATCCCTTGGTTCTAGCTCATGGCTTTAGACGTCATCTCTGAGCCAAAACTGCATTGCCAGTCTCTGACCACTCCCGAAAGTTGGACCTTCCACACCCACACCTATGTTTTACATTAGTTAAATGTTTAACATAGTACATACTCCCGGCCTGCTCCAAACCAGACCCCTGGCCTCCTTGGCCTGCTTACAGCAACCTCATTCTTCCAGTTCAGGTTAAAAAAAAAAAAAAAGGAATGATGGAGAGTGGAGTTTCAAAGAGGAAAGTTAGGGGAAGGAGGGAATTACCATGGGATATTGTTTACAATCATGGAAGTTGTCAATAAAAAAAAAAATGGAGACATTCTTGGCTCCCCTTTTCCTGTTTATCCCCACTTCCAATTACTTTATCCAACAAATCCCTTATCTACAGCTTCCCCAGCTATCACTTGGTCCATGTCACTGTCATTTCTCATCTGGACTAGGAAACAACCAAAACCAGCTTTCAGCTTCCACCTCGGCCCTTCCGAGTTCTCGTCACACAGCAAGCAGGAAATCCTTCTGAAATAAATGTGAGGTGGTGTCAGTCCTGCGATGGAGACCCTCTAGTGACTCTCCAGCTGTCTTTGTATCTTGCAAGGCCTTGCACAGTCACTCCCCTGTGCCTGGTCACGTCTCTGCCACAGTCAGTCACCTTTACATCCCGTCCCTTATCTCTAGTCATAACAATGTCCCTTTCTTCCACACACTACTTCCTAACACCATCCTTTTTTCTCTTTCCTCCATAGCATCAATCATCTGATCCTCAACTTGTTTTGTTCTGTTTTGTTTTTTGAGGTAGGGTCTCAGTCTAGCTCAGGCTGACCTGGAATTCCCTATGTAGCCTCGGGGGGACCTCAAACTCATTTGCCTCCTGAGTGCTGAGATTAAAGGCATGTGCCACCATGCCTGGCTCTGATCCTCAACATTTTATGCATTTATTATCTGTCCCTCTAGAATGTAATCGCCTTGATAAAGGCTGTGTCTGTCTTCACAACCCTGTGTGTACACCTATAAACTGCCTGCCACTCGATAAATGTTTGTTGAGTAAATGACAATTGATTAAAACAAGCTTTCTGCTGGGTGTGGTGGCACATGCCTTTTATCCTAGCACTTGGGAGGCAGAGGTAGGAGGGTGTCTAGAGCAACACCCAACCTTGAAAAACCAAAAATAAATAAATAAGTAAAGCCTCCGAAACCAGGCGCAGCAGTACACACCTGTAGTTCCATCTGCATGGCAGGCTGAGAGGTGAGGATCACGTGAACTCAGGTCTCTATGAGTAATGTGGGATATAGAAAACCTTGGGGTTGGGGAGAGACACTAAATTATGACTGCCCATCTGCATATAGATCCCTGTGACACTAAAAGTCCCTTAAAGGTGATAACTAGAACAGCTTATCCGCAAACATTATTATGCAGACAGTTGCTAACATGTGGTCAATATCCAGAAAGTGGGGCTAAGCGGTTAAGGCACTTTCTGGCAAAGCCAGAGGACTCAGGTTCAATTCCCCAGTACCCACGTCAAGCCAGATGCACAAGGATGGTGCATGTGTCTGGAGTTCATTTGCAGTGGCAAGAGACCCTGGAGCGCCCATGCTCTCTTTCTCTGTCCCTGACTCTCTCTCCTCTCAAATACATAAAATATTTTTTAAAAGTAAAATATCCAGGGCTGAAGAGATGGTTTAGCAAAGCCAAAGGACTCAGGGTCAGTTCCCCAGGTTCCACATAAGCCAGGTGCATGAGGTGGCACATGCATCCAGAGTTCATTTGCAGTGGCTAGAGACCCTGGCGTGCCCATTCCCTCCCCCTTTCTCTCTTCTCATCTCTCTCTCTTCTCATCTTCCTCTCTCTCCCTCTCTCTCTCTCTCTCTCTCTCTCTCTCTCATAAATAGATAAAAGTAGCAGGGCATAGTGGCGCATGCTTTTAATCCCAGCACTCAGGAGGCAGAGGTAGGAGGATCACTGTGAGTTCGAGGCCACCCTGAGACTACATAGTGAATTCCAGGTCAGCCTGGACTAGAGTGAAACCCTACCTTGAGAAACAATATATATATATCCAGAAAGTGTTTAACCATGTATGTTTCGTATCTCTTGATTGTTCCACCTGTAGATAAGGGGTCCAAAGCTTCCAGCCCACATTCTTCACCAAGTCCAAATGAGGTTGGATTCTTTTCAACAGGGATGCAGCAAGGGCAGATGGGAACACATTGTGCCTCTCACCAAGTGGGTCACCACTGTTCATGGGCCATGAAGCCAACTGAACATCTGCTAGGGAGTTGGGAGGCTAGGCCCAAAGCTACCCAAACCACCTAGGCCATGAAAAAAAAAAAAAAAAAAGAGCCGAGTAAGACACTGTGCACAGTGGTTTGGGGTGTGGTTTGAAAACAAGCTTCTCTGTTAAATATGTCAAACCTGATTAGAAGGTAATGGTGCAGCCACAGGGTGTGGGCTTTCATGTCAGGGCAGTGGAGATAATCTTTGCGGATATGTCACATTGTATTAACTACTCAGGGAGTAGCTTCACTGGTGCTGTTCAGAGAGCCCTTTCCCACACCCAGTAGAAATCTGAAGAACAGGGCTGGGGAGATAGGTCAGTGGTTAAGGAGCTTGCCTGCAAAGCCTAATGACTGAGTTCAATTCCCCAGTACCCACATAAAGCCAGATGTACAAGGAGGAGTATGTATCTAGAATTTGTTTGCAACCGCTGGAGGCCCTGGCATGCCCCTTCTCTCTGTCTCCCTTCTCTCTCTGCTTGCAAAGAACTAAATAAAGTTTTTTTGGGGAAAAAAGAGAGAGAGCGAGTTCTGAAGAACAGCTTGTGTTTGTTTTTTAATTTAGGTCTTTTTTTTAATTTTTATTAACATTTTCCATGATTATAAAATATATCCCATGGTAATTCCCTCCCTCCCCACCCCCAGGTCTTTTTTTTTTTTGAGACAGAGAATTATGTAGCTCAGGTAGGCTGATCTGGAACTAACAAACCCCCTCCTTAATGTGGGATTATAGGTATGCATCCCCACTCCTAGCTTTTAGAATTTTTTATTAGTTCACATTAATTGCACAAAGTAAAAGGTTTCATTATGACATTTCCATACATGCGTGTAATGTACTTTGATCAAATGCATCTCTGTCACTTCCTCCTCTCCTGTCCTTTCAACATCCCTAGCTTTAATATTCTGGAGAGTGCTTACCAATAATTGAGAATTTTCTTTGTTTTATTTTTATTTTTTTTAATTTTTATTAGCATTTTCCATGATTATAAAAAAAATCCCATGTTAATTCCCTCCTTCCCCCCATACTGTCCCCTTTGAAATTCCATTCTTCTTTGTTTTATTATTATTATTATTTTTGCACACTTGATTGTCAGCTGTAAGGGGCCACATTTGTTTTGTTCACTTTTTGTGTCTCTGAAATTATGCTCAGCACAAAGAATACCCTGTAAACATGAATAGATGAAGGACAGAGATGGTGATGGGCAGAGCTCCATCCTGTCCTCAAGATTCCTAACCCTTGGTATACCTGCCCTGTATAATTCCTGCTTACAAAAAAGAAAGAGGGGCTGGAGAGATTGCTTAGTGGTTAAGGCATTTGCCTGCAAAGCCAAAGGATCCTGAATCGATTCTCCTGGACCCACATAAGCCAGATGCACAAGGGGGAAAATGCATCAGGAGTTTGGAGGCTCTGGTGTACCCATTCATTCTCTCTCCCTTTCTCCCTCTCTCCCCCCCCTCTCTTTCTCTCAAATAAATAAATAAAATATATTAAAAATACATTTAATAAAAAAAGAAAGATGATTTAGTGCTTAAGGCACTTGCCTACAAAGCCTAAGGACGCAGGTTTGATTCCCTAATGCCCTGGTAAAGCCAGATGCACAGAGTAGCTCATGTGCTGGAGTTCATGTGAAGCAGCTCGAGGCCCTGGCATGCCCACATTCATTCTCATTCCCCACACCCTCTACAAATATATAAAAATATTTTAAGGGCTGGAGAGATGGCTTGGCAGTTAAGGGTGGACTATATGCACATGCAAGTGCCCTTGCCCGTCCCCACACTCTCCTCTGAGGTGGGGGTCACTCGCTGGTGAAGACCCCAAAGGAACGCCAGGTGTCCTCCCTTCTGCTTGGCCTGGTTTGAAGCCTGAGGCTCCTTTTACTAGTTCCAGAGCTTGCAGGCCTCCAAAGATTCTTGGATCTCTGCTCCCCTGAAGACTGGGGTTACAGGCAGGCATGGCCACACCCAGCTGGGTTTTTTGTTGTTTTTGTGGAATTTGGAAATCTGAACTCTGGCAGTCCCAGGCCCTCATGCTTGTATAGGAAGCATACTTAAAGGCCAAGCCACCTCTACAGATCCTTAAGTTACCCATTTTTAGTATTTTTTTTTTTTTGGAAGCAAGTTCGGATTATTGTCGTTCTGGTTGGCCTGGAACATGCTCATTAGACCAGGCTGGCTTCTAATTTATGGTTATCCTTCTGCCTCTGCCCTCCAAAGAGCTGTTGTTTTTGTTTTTGAATTTTAAAGCAGAGTTCACTGAAGCCCAGGCTGACATGAACTTCCTCTGCAACTCAGGCTGGTCTTAAACTCACAGTGACTCTCCTACCTCAGCCTCCTGAGTGCTGGGATTAAAGACATGCGCCACCACACCCAGCTCTTTCTTTTAACTCTGTTTTTTGTTTATAATCACCTCCCATTAGCCTCTGTTGTTCTTCCTCCTCTGCTCCCTTCCACTGAACGCCCCAGCAGGCTCAGCATTTTCAGCCGCGCGTGCGCGTGCGTGCGTGCGCGTGCGCGTGCGTGCGTGCGTGCGAGCGTGCGTGCGTGCGATTTAGGATTGAACCCAGGGCCTCACACATGCTAGGCAAGCACTGTACCACTGGACTACATCCCCAGCCTCTGTTGTGAGATTTCAATGAGATATGACCTGCAGTGCTCTTAGCATAAATCCAAACAGCTCTCTAAAAACCATTTCGGGTACGGGCGTGGTGCTGTACACCTTTAATCCCAGAATTAGGGAGGCAGAGGTAGGAGGATCTCCATGAGTTCAAGGCCACCCTGAGACTACATAGTGAATTCCAGGTCAGCCTGGACCAGAGAGAGACCCTACCTCGAAAAACCAAAATAAATAAATAGAATCATTTCGGGGATTGTAGAGATTGTTCAGTGGTTAAAGATGTTTGCTTGCAAAGCCTGATAGCATGGGTTCGATTCCCCAGTATACACATAAAGCCAGATGTACCAAGTGATGTATGCATAAAATTCATTTGCAGCCAGGCATGGTGGCGCACGCCTTTAATCCCAGCACTCAGGAGGCAGAGGTAGGAGAATCACCTTGAGTTCAAGGCCACCCTGAGACTACATAGTAAATTCCAGGTCAGCCTGAGCTAGAGTGAGACCCTACCTCAAAAAAAAAAAAAAAAAGAAAGAAAAAACATATTCATTTGCGATGGCAGGATGCCCTGGAATGTCCATACTCCCTCTCTCTCTCAAACAAATAAATAAAAATGGGTAGTACCATGGGATTTTTTTTATAATCATGGAAAATGTCAATAAAAATTAAATAAAAAAAATAAAGTTTTTTCGTATGTTTGTTTTTAAATCTGGGCCAGGTGTGGTGGCCCACACCAGAGGCACACTCCAGAGGCAGAGGTAGGAGAATCACCATGAGTTCAAGGCCACCCTCAGACAACATAGTGAATTCCAGGTTAGCCTGGGCTAGAGCAAAATGCACAA
This sequence comes from Jaculus jaculus, assembly GCF_020740685.1. Classification (NCBI taxonomy): domain Eukaryota; kingdom Metazoa; phylum Chordata; class Mammalia; order Rodentia; family Dipodidae; genus Jaculus; species Jaculus jaculus. The sequence continues at coordinate 14,857,848 of NC_059102.1, read as the reverse complement.
AATAGTGCATGCATCTGGAGAGTTCATTTGCAACAAGCAAAAGGACAAAAGGTCCTGGAACACCCATTCTCTCTCTCCCTCTGCTTCTTTTTCTCTCTCTCACAAATAAATAAATAAATAACTTATTTAATAATAAAGAAAGAGATGACGCAACAGACCTGGACAAGGTCCTTCAAAAAGCCTGTTGACGGGCTGGAGAGATGGCTTAGCGGTTAAGCGCTTGCCTGTGAAGCCTAAGGACCCCGGTTCGAGGCTCGGTTCCCCAGGTCCCACGTTAGCCAGATGCACAAGGGGGCGCACGCGTCTGGAGTTCGTTTGCAGAGGCTGGAAGCCCTGGCGCGCCCATTCTCTCTCTCTCTTCCTCTATCTGTCTTTCTCTCTGTGTCTGTCGCTCTCAAATAAATAAATTAATTAATTAAAAAAAATAAAAATAAAAAAAAAAAAGCCTGTTGACAAGGTAGGCTCTTGGCTGGCCTGTGGAAATTAGATTTCAGAAATGTCCCACCATTCTTTGACAAGAGGGATGGGACTTCCCCTAAATGACTTATACAAATGATTCTGAGAGTCTGGATCTGGTTAGGGACATGATAAAAGATGACTTCATGACTTGTCCCCAACTAAAACTTCAGGCACTGAGTTGTAATGAGTTTCCCTGATTAACATTCCACAAGCGTTGTCACAACTTGTTCCTGGAAGCCTTAAGCACACCCTGTGTGATGCTCTAGGAAAGGAGTCTAGAAGCTTCAGTGAGCTTCCTTTGAGCATCACCTCTCATTCTTGTCCCTTTGCTAATGTTAATGCATCCTCTGTAATAATCATGTAATAAGCCACAGCCATGAGTACAGCTGTGTACTTTATCCCATAAACCCTCTGGCAAGTCATTCAATCTGGGGTGGCCTTAGAACCCCCCCCCCCGTTTCAAATTTTAAAATTTGCATCAAGATTTTTCTTTTCTTTTTTTTTAAATTTTTAAATTTTTATTAACATTTTCCATGATTATAAAAAAATATATCCCATGGTAATTCCCTCCCTCCCCTCTGACACTTTCCCCTTTGAAATTCCATTCTCCATCATATTACCTCCCCATCTCAATCATTGTACTTACATATATACAATATAAGATTTTTCTTATTTTGGGAGGTGGTTCAAGGTAGGGTCTCGCTCTAGGCCAGGCCGACCTGGAATTCACTATATAGTCTCAGGCTGGCCTTGAACTCACAGCAGTCCTCCTACCACTGCCTCCCATATGCTGGGATTAAAGGCGTGCGCCACCATGCCTGAGAGTTTTCTCGATTCTGACGTTATTGGGAGCAGCACAGAGGAAGGTACAGTTAGCTCCACTTGGTCACTGAGAAAACCCGCACAGAGAAATTGGGCCACATGAAGTAGGCTGTGCAGAGCTGGGGTTTGGATTTAGGCAGACTGCTTTTTCACCCAACTTCATTGGTGACAGCAAAGAGGTCAGTCTTACAGCTAAAAGTAAGGCATGGTGGTGCATGCCTTTCATCTCAGAGCTCAGAAGGCTGAGGTAAGAGGATCACCGTGAGTTCAAGGCCAGAATGGGCTACGGAGTGAATTTCAGGTCAACCGGGATTAGAGCGAGATGCTGTTTCTAAACACCAATAAGTAAGACGATCTCTGGTCACCGTCCCTCCATCCTCAACTCTTTCCCCTTAACGCTGATAAACCTGTCTGACCGGTCTGACAACACAAAATGATGAAATAGGACAGAGAGCGGGAGGGAGAAAGGGAAGGAGGAAGGTGTCAATTCCAGTTGTTCACCTTCTGGTAACTAATATCTCCGCCTGTGGCCTAAAGTCCCAGACACAGGCTTCGCTGTCCTTTCCTTCTGTGAACTCACCACTACCTCCCTCAAATCTTTTTTTTTTTTTTGCTATGTAGGCATCATCTTTACCCTAATTTGTTTTCTGAATGCTCCTTATATGCCAGAGACAAAGATGGTACCTGCAAGCCTTGGCACATGGAGCATTCCTTTACTTAAAATATATATATATATTTATTTATTTGACAGAGAAAGAGGAAGAGAGAGAGAGAGCGCAACTGGACCCACCAGGGCCTCCAGCCACTGCAAACCAACTCCAGATGCCTACACCCTCTTGTGCATCTGGCGAACGTGGGTCCTGGAGAATCGAACTGGGATCCTATGACTTTGTAGGCAAATGCCTTAACCGCTAAGCCATCCCTCCAGTCCTCTTTTTTCTTTCTTTCTTTCTTTTGTTTTTTTGAGGTAGAGTCTCATTTTAGTTCAGGCTGATCTGGAATTCACTGTGTAGTCCCAGGGTGGCCTTGAACCTACAGTGATTCTCCTACCTCTGCCTCCCAAGTGCTGGGATTAAAGAGGTGCACCACCATGCCTGGCTCCTTTGCTTTTTCTTTGAGGAAATATTCACAGTCCCTGCCAAGGGTCAGGGACAAGGAGCAAGAAGAAGCAATAGGGGTTTAAGGGTGACTCAGTGGCTTAGGCACTTGCTTACAAGGCCTGAGGGTTAGGGTTCATTTCACTAGTACCCACATAAAGCCAGATGCACAGAGTGGTGCATGCATCTGGAATTTGTTCGCAGTAGCAGGAGGTCCTGGCATGCCCCTTCTCTGTGTGTGTCTCTCTGTCTCTCTTTCTCTGCTTGCACATAAATTAAAAAAAAAAAATTTAATTAGAAAAAGAAATGTAATCTCTAGAAACAGAAATTTAAAAACGAAGGAGGGGGGAGGGCAAAGGCTGGAAAGATAGCTTAATGGTTAAGGTGTTTGCCTGCGAAGCATAAGGATCTAGGTTTGATTCTCCAGAACCCACTTAAGCCAGATGCACATGGTGGCACATGTGTCTGGAGTTTGTTTGCAATGGCTGGAGGCCCTAGTATGTCCATTCTTTTTCTCTCTGTTATAAATACATATCTATAAAATAAAACTAATTTTTTTTAAAAAAAAGAAGAGCCAGGCGTGGCGGCGCACACCTTTTATCCCAGCACTCGGGAGGCAGAGGTAGAAGGATCACTGTGAGTTCAAGGCCACTCTGAGACTACATAGTGAATTCCAGGTCAGCCTAGACTAGAGTGAAACCCTACCTTGAAAAACCAAAATAAATAAATAAATAAATAAAATAAAAAAGAAGAGGCAATAAATATAATGCTTTAATCTCAGAGACATTTTCTCTTTCCTGGAGTTTGGATATCTAGGTCTGAATTTCCAGAAGAAATAAAGCTAGCAATTCTCCACAAGCCACATAAGCCAGATGCACAAGGGGGCACATGCATCTGTAGTTCATTTACAGTGGCTGAAGGCCCTGGAATGCCCATTCACTCCCTCTCTCTGCCTCTTTCTCTGTATCATATAAATAAAATATTTTTTAAAAATTCTAGAACATGGGCTGAAGAGATGGCTCAGTGATTAAGGCACTTGCCTGTAAAGCCTAAGGACCCTGTTTCAATTCCCCAGTACCCACATAAAGCCAGGTGCACATGGTGGCACATGTGTCTGGAATTTCTTTGTTGCTGTAGCTAGAGGCCCTGGCATGCCCATTTCCTTCTCTCTCTCTCTCTCTCTCTCTCTTCCTGCCTCTTTCTCTCTCAAAAAATATTTTAAAACTTTAAAAATTCTGGCACATTCACCTACCGTTTTTTAAAGTTTTTTTTTAGTATTTTATTTGCTGATTTATTTTTAATTTTTTTGTTTATTTTTATTTATTTATTTGAGAGTGACAGGCAGAGAGAAAGAGGCAGACATAGAGAGAGAATAGGCACACCAGGGCCTCCAGCCACTGCAAAGGAACTCCAGATGCATGTGCCCCCTTGTGCATCTGGCTAATGTGGGTCCTGGGGAATCAAGCCTCGAACCAGTGTCCTTAGGCTTCACAGGCAAGCACTTAACCACTAAGCCATCTCTCCAACCCTTACCTACCTTTTAAAATTTTTTTAAATTTATTTGTTTGAGAGATAAAGAGAAAGAAGCAGGTAGAGGAAATGGGTATGCCATGGCCTCCAGCCATTGCAAACAAACTTCAGATGCATGTGCCCCCTTGTGCACATAGCTTATGTAGATACTGGGGAATTGAAGCAGGCAAATGCCTTAACTGCGAAACCATCTCTCCAGCCCTCCCCTATCTTATAAGTGAACTCAGGATTTCTTTTCTTTTTCGTGAGTGTGGTATACACACTGTGTTTCACCACTGGGGTTACAGATATGTACTAGCCATGCTCCCCCTTTTTTTTTTTTTTTTTTTTTGGTTTTTCGAGGTAAGGTCTCACTCTAGCCCAGGCTGACCTGAAATTCACTATGGAGTCTCAGGGTGGCCTCGAACTCACGGTGATCCTTCTACCTCTGCCTCCCGAGTGCTGGGATTAAAGGCGTGTGCCATCATGCCCGGCCATGCTCCGCTTTTTATTTTATTTCGTTTTATTATTATTATTATTTTTTTTTTTTGAGATAGGGCTTCTTTTAGCCCAAGCTGACCTGGAATTTACTATGTAGTCTCAGGGTACCCTTGAACTCATGGTGATCCCCCTACCTCTGCCTCCCAAGTGCTGGGATTAAAGGCATGCACCACCACACCTGGCATGCCCAGATTTTGAGAAATATTTTATTTTGGGCTGGAGAGATGGCTTAGCAGTTAAAGCATTTGTCTGAAAATCCAAAGGACCCTGGTTCAATTTCCCAGCACCAAAGTAAGCCAGGTACACAAGGGGGTGCATGCATTTGGAGTTCATTTACAGTGGCTGGAGGCCCTGGTGAATCGCCCATTCTCCTCTCTCTCCCTCTTTCTTTCTCTGTCAAAAAAAAGGCCAGGCATGGTGGCACACACCTTTAATCCCAGCACTCCGGAGGCAGAGGTGGGGAGATCACTGTGAGTTCAAGGTCACCCTGAGACTACACAGTGAATTCCAGGTCAGCCTGAACTAGAGTGAAACCCTACCTGAAAAAAAAAAAAAAACCTAAAAAAACTTATTTTTATTTAGCCAGGCATGGTGGCACATGCCTTTAATCTCAGCACTTGGGAGGCAGAGGTAGGAGGATTGCCATGAGTTCAAGGCCACTCTGAGACTACATAGTGAATTCTAGGCCAGCCTGGACTAGAGTGAAATCCTATCTCAAAAACCAAAAACAATAAATACAATATTTATTTATTTATTTGAGAGACAGAGAGAGAGAGAGAGAGAGAGAGAGAGAGAGAGAGAGAGAGAGGGAGAGAGAGAAAAGATGGCCATACCAAGGCCTCCAGCCACTGCAAATGAACTCCAGATGCATGTGCCACCATATGCATCTAGCATACCTGGGTACAAGGAAATTGAACCTTGGTCCTTTGGCTTTGCAGGCAAGCTCCTTAACTGCTAAGCCATTCCTCTCTAGCTCTCACCTTTTTAATAGGTGCTGGGGATCAAACTCAGGTCCTCAAGCGCTCTTGCCCACTGAGCTTTCTCGCAGCCCCTACTTCATTCCTTCAGAATTTAAGGGTTTCTTTCCAACTGTCATATGCTTTGGCCTTCCAGATTTCCACATTCCTGTGTTGAAACCCTGATCCCCATAGTGGGTGATGGCATCAGGAGCTGGGGCCATTTCTGGAGTTGATTAGACTATGTTGTGAGTTGGAGCCTTCATGAAAGCTCATAAACGGGCTTAAGAGAGACCCCCCAAAATGGACCCTCACCACTCACCAGATTTCCAACACCTAGGTCTTGGACTTCCCAGCCTCCATAATGACAAGAACTTTGTTGTTTATAAACCACCCACTTTAGGAAACCTTGTTGTAACAGTCTGCGTGGGCTAAGAAATTATAGAGGCTGGGGCATAGGTAGAGCTCATGGCCTTGGGTTTGAGCCCCAGTATTAAGAAGGGGGGAAAAAATCCTAGGGTTTACTCTTGGACAAGCAAACAGGGACAGAGAGACGGTGCAGCCATGGCGCTTCTGTTTGGAACACAGCGGCTCAGATCGATCGATCACCATGGAAAGCTGCGTGGCCAGGCCACCCTGCGGGCCCCTGTGAAGCCTCCAGAGCACGTGGCCTTGTGTTGGTTCTTGGGGAGGAAGCATAGCCTCCTCGGCTCACTGATGGACTCTGTGACAACTAGAACTCTTGCTCTCCAGTAGCATACCTGTTTGGGGAACTAGCTGTCCTACGGATAGTAGACGAGGGCTGGTTCCAAGGTCCATCACACCTTGATCCCTTCTCATCCTCATTGGAGGCACTGGCATCCCTGAGGAACCTGGCACGTTTTCCATTAAGCTGCCCAGACAGGCTGATTGATTTGCTAGGGCCGCCATAACAAAGCAGTACAGACTGGTTGGCTTAAATAATAGGAATTTCTTTTCTCACGGCTAGTTTCCCAATAAGAGATGGACACCTGATATTCTCTGACCTCTGCACACACGCACCTGGGATACACATCTGCATACCTACCCGTACATGCACCACACATTACACACACCGTGCATATTACACTATACATATGCTCTATGCACACACAAACAAACAAAGAGAGGCTGGAGAGATGTTTTAACGATTAAGGCACTTGCCAGCAAAGCATAAGGACCTAGATTCGAGTCTCCAGTACCCACATAAAGCCAGATGCACAAGTCTGGAGTGCCTTTGCAAAGGCTAGAGGCCCTGGAGCACCCATTCTCTACCTCTCTCTAAAACTACCTTTCTCTCTCTCTTTCTCTCAAATAATAAATAAAATGTGGGAAAAAAGTTATTTAATAAAGAAGAAAGGAAGGAAGAAAAAATGAAGGAAGGAAAAGCTCTATGTCACAGCTGGGCATGATGGATCACTGGGCACCCTGGGGACTGATGTAGGAGGATCCCTGGAGTTCAAGTCCAGCCTGGACTACAAAGTGAGTGCAAATCAGCCTGAGCTGGACTAACACCCTTCCTCAAAAACAGACCAACCAAAGAGGCCGTGTCTCAAATATCAACATGTTCTGAGATGCTGGGGATTATGACTGCAGCCTTCAGGGAGTGCACTTTAGCCCACAACAGTACCTGAAACATGCTGCGACTTTGTATCCTTATCCTAGCTGGTTGGGTGGTGGCCCCCTTCTTCAAAAGCGCATGTTGGTTTTGTCCCAAGGTTGCTAAAGGGATTCCACAAGAAGGTTTTAGTTCCTTTCTTTCTTTTTGTATTTTCTACAAGGGTCTCACTCTAGCTCAGGCTGACCTGGAATTCACTATGTAGTCTCAAGGTGGCCTCGAACTCCTGGTGATCCGCCTACCTCTGCCTCCTCAGTACTGAGATTAAAGGCATGTGCCACCAAGCCCGGCTCAAGGTTTATTTTTCTTATAAAATGTTTTGTCAGCAAGACCTCATTAGATATTGCAGAGACCAATGAAACTAGAGTATCAATGTCTACAGGAGATTCAAAGCCAATCAGAAGCCGTTTAGGTTACTGGAGCAGGAAGTCCTGCCTTAAACCCTGCAAAGAAAGAAACTTTGAAAGGAGCAATCGCTTTTAGGTTCTCTGTTAGGCCTTTTTATGGAGACAAGCAGTCTTGAATTTGACTTGTGTCTGTAGCAGAGCCCGTGACCTTGAGCACCGGATTCTGTGACTTCCACCTCCAGATTGCTGTAATCCCCTTCACCTGTGTGTTCTTCCACATTAAGTTATGAGGCGCTGGGATCTCCTCAGAGCTTCATGCTTCATGCATGCTATGCTAGGTAAATTCTCTACCCATGAGTTACATTCCCATCTTTGTTTCTGCTTTTTTGTTTGCTTGTTTTTCTAGGTAGGGTCTCATTCTAGTCCAGGCTGACCTAGAATTCACTAGTAGTCTCAGGGTGGCCTCGAACTCCTGGTGATCCTCCTACCTCTGCCTCCTGAGTACTGGGATTAAAGGCGTGCGCCACCACACGGGGCTGTTTCTACTTTCTTAGTCACCTTCTGTCAACAAAGCCAACTTCTTCTCAGTTCAAAAGTCAACTAGAGTTTATCTTTAAATTTGTTTGATTTTTATCTCTGGGTGTGTATGTGTTTCCAGAGTGAGATTTAATGCCCAAGGAAAAGTTCAGATTATGAGAAATAGATGTTTTTTTTTTATTTTATAAACTTGTTTATTGACAACTTCCATAATTATAGGCAATAAACTATGATAATTTCTTCCCCTCCCCACTTTTTCCTTCACAAATCTGCTCTCTAACATATCTCCTCCCCTTCTCAATTAGTCTCTCTTTTATTGTGACATCATCTTTTCCTCCTCTTGTGAGGGTCCTGTGTAGGTAGTAATGGGCACTGTGAGGTTATGGATATCCAGGCCATTTTGTGTCTGGAAGCAGTCCTACCCTTCCTCTGGCTCTTACATTCTGTCTTCCCCCTCTTCCGCAATGGACCTTGAGCCTTGGAAGGTGTGATAGAGATGTTTGAGTGCTGAGCACTCCTCTGTCACTTCTTCTCAGCACTATGGTGTCTTTTGAGTCATCCCAAAGGTCATTGCCATCTGAAAAGAGAAGCTTCTCTAACCCAAAAGTAAGAGTAGCATTAATATATGGGTATGAGGGTTGGAGAGATGGGTTAGCAGTTAAGCGCTTGCCTGTGAAGCCTAAGGACCGCGGTTCAAGGCTTGATTCCCCAGTATCCACATAAGCCAGATGCACAAAGTGGTGCATGCATCTGAAGTTCGTTTGTAGTGGCTGGAGGCCCTGGTGCACCCATTCTCTCTCTCTCTCTCTGCCTCTTTCTCTGTCTGTCTCTCTCAAATAAAGAAAAATAAACAAAAAAAAAATATGGGTATGAGCTGGGTGTGGTGGTGCACATCTGTAATCCCAGCACTCAGGAGGTGGAGGTAGAGGTAAGAGGATCACCGTGAGTTCGAGGCCACCCTGAGACTACTAGTGAATTCTAGGTCAGCCTGGACTAGAGTGAAACCCTAACTCGAAAAACAAAAAGCAGAAACAAAGATGGGAATGTAACTCATGAGTAGAGTATTTACCTAGCATGCATGAAGCTCTGAGTAGATCCCAGAGGTAGGGGGACCGCTTTGAGTTCAAGGCCACCCTGAGACTACATAGTGAATTCCAGGTCAGCTTGGGCTACAGCGAGACCCTACCTCGAAAACAACAACAACAACAAATATGTATATATGGGTATGAATATTAAGGGAAGTGCTTACAGGCCAGTTTGGTGAGCATAAGGCATGCATTTAGCCAGACACCAGCAGGCATAACACCCCCAGGGCTTATGACCGCCCCTGTCATGGGTTTTCCGTACCAGGCATATATTCCCTCCCTTGGAGTGAGCCTCAAGTTCAGTTAATGAGTAGTTGGTTTCCCCCCGTAACAGACCTACTACTGTTGCACCCATTGGCTTATTTGGCCTGGCTGACCAAACTTAAGGCTTGCAGTGTCCACTGTTGTTTATCTCCACTGATGACTTCTCTCTCCCATGGGGCTGCATGCAGTGTAGCCTTTTCCAGCTTTCTGTCACCTGATCTACAAGGAGGTTTTCAGCTCAGCTCCAGCTTGATTTCTCAGTGACTTTGCAGCCCAAGCATGTGGAGTCATCAGCAATAAGATGTTCGTTTTCCCAAAATTTGCACCAAGGTAGAGCAAAGCTCTAGGAGAGGTGGTGCATTGTCTAGGAGCTAACAGCATTGCTTTTACACTTGTTGAGCAGTATCGCAACCCCAAGAATTAATGGTTTTATGTTGTCTTCTTTTTTGAGACAGAATTACACTCTAGCCAAGACTGACCTGGAACTCTGTAACTCAGGCTGACTTGGAACTCACAGCAATCCTCCTACTTCAGCACCCAGAGTGTTTGAATTACGAGAGGTGTGCCACCCAGCCTGGCTAGTTCATTTTTTTTTTAAGATTTTTATTTTTATTTATTTATTTGAGATAGAGAGATACAGGAAAAGACAGGGAGAGAGAGAGAGAGAGAGAGAATGGGCGCACCAGGGCCTCCAGCCACTGCAAACAAACTCCAGATGCTTCTGCCCCCTTGTGCATATGACTTATGTGGGTCCTGGGGAATCGAACCTGCGTCCTTTGGCTTTGCAGACAAGTGCCTTAACTGCTAAGCCATCTCTCCAGCTCCCTGGCTAGTTCATTTATTTTTGATTTTTATTTTTTTAATTTTTATTAACATTTTCCATGATTATAAAATATATCCCATGGTATTATTTTTGTTTGTTTGTTTTTTAAAATTTTTTTTGTTCATTTTTATTTATTTATTTATTTGAGAGCGACCGAGAAAGAGGCAGAGAGAGAGAGAGAATGGGCACGCCAGGGCTCCAGCCACTGCAAACAAACTCCAGATGTGTGTGCCCCCTTGTGCATCTGGCTTACGTGGGTCTTGGGGAATCAAGCCTTGAACCGGGGTCCTTAGGCTTCACAGGCAAGCACTTAACCACTAAGCCAGCTCTCCAGGCCCTCTTTTTTTTTTGAGGTAGGGTGTCACTCTGTTCCAGGCTGACCTGGAATTCACTATAGTCTCAGGGTGGCCTCGAACTTACAGCAATCCTCCTACCTCTGCCTGAGTGCTGGGATTAAAGGCATGTGCCAGCACGCCCGGCCTTAGTTCATTTTTGATAGTTGGTATGCAAGTGTGAATTATTTTTTAAGATATCTTATTTATTTATTTTCCTTTTTTTTGGATTAACTATATTTATTTTTTCTTTATAACTTTTTTCTATTTATTTTTTTATTTTTAATTTTTATTAACATTTTCCATGATTATAAAAAATATCCCATGGGTTTCAACCAAAAATCTTCCATATACTCATGGGTTCTAAATGCTGGGTACCCCACTGTTGGCAATTTTGGTGGTGCAGCCTTGCTGGAGGACTTGTTGGGATTGGGCTTAAGGGTATTACAGCCAGTTCCCTCTGACCAGAGTTTGGCTCACTCTCCTGCTGCTGTTCTCCACCTGCTGTGACAGAGGTGATGTTCAGACTCTACTGATGCCACACTTTCCCTGCCATCTGAAGCTTCCCCTCAATACTGTACACCAAAACAGAAACTTTTCTCCCATCAGCTGCTTTGGGCTGGTGCTTTATCATACCAGCATGAAGGTAATACAACACCTAGGAAACTATCATGGTGTTTGTCACAGTCAAGTTTCAACTCTCACAATTATACTTTGACATAATAGTACCTACCTCATAGAACTACTGCACTGACGAAATCATAAAATGTATTTACATATCATCGACTTGAAGAACGTTCACATGAAGAATAGCCCAGAGTGCAACTATCCAGAGACGGGGGTCACCCCCCAACCCTAAGACCGACAAAGGAGGTATTACAAAGAACAGTGGGAAAGGGAAGTCAGTTAAAATATTTTGCTAAGATAATACTTAAGTCTTCTAAATAAAATCAGCTTAAATGCCAAAAAAAAAAAATCTCATGGTAATACCCTCCCTCCCACGTTTCTCTTTGAAATTCCATTCTCCATCATATCCCCTCCCCATCTCAATCAGTCTCTCTTTTATTTATTTTTTTTATTTTTATTTTTTTAATTTTTATTAAGATTTTCCATGATTATAAAATATATCCCATGGTAATTTCCTCCCTCCCCACCCCCACACTTTCCCCTTTGAAATTCCATTCTCCATCATATTACCTCCCCATTACAATCATTGTAATTACATATATACAATATCAACCTATTAAGTATCCTCCTCCCTTCCTTTCTCCACCCTTTATGTCTCCTTTTCAACTTACTGGCCTCTGCTACTAAGTATTTTCATTCTCACGCAGAAGCCCAGTCATCTGTAGCTAGGATCCATATATGAGAGAGAACATGTGGCGCTTGGCTTTCTGGGCCTGGGTTACCTGACTTAGTATAATACTTTCCAGGTCCATCCATTTTTCTGCAAATTTCATAACTTCATTTTTCTTTACCACTGAGTAGAACTCCATTGTATAAATGTGCCACATCTTCATTATCCACTCATCTGTTGAGGGACATCTAGGCTGGTTCCATTTCCCAGCTATTATAAATTGAGCAGCAATAAACATGGTTGAGCATGTACTTCTAAGGAAATGAGATGAGTCTCTCTTTTATTTTGATGTCATGATCTTTTCCTATTTTCAAGAAGAGAAGGAGAAAGAGAAAGAGAGAAGAATGGGAGTGTCAGGGCCCATTGTGACTGCAAACAAACTCAATATGCATGAGGCATTTTGTGCATCTAGCACATGGGTAATGGGAAACTGAATCGGTGCTGGCACGCACGCACGCACACACACACACACACACACACACACACACACCACAACACAAATAAATGAATGAACTAAAAAGAAAGAAAGAAAGGAAAAGACCCAAAGAGTTGGTGGGGGGTAGGGTACTTCCAGTAGATACCAAGGATTTCTCCTGTGTTGGCTTTGTGTGTCTTGGGGCTGAGGGCCGACAGAGGATCCAGAATGAGGGATCCTGAGTCATACATTTTATTGTCAGGGTCCTTCAGGTTAATTGTCCCTCCCTAAGAGAAGCCTTCCTTGACACCCACTGCAGGGCAGCACACCCTCAGTCACTGACACACTGTGCTATGTTGTTACCTTCAAGTCAGAGCACTCTGAGCTGTCCTAGTTTGATTTATTTTACCCAATGAACATCTCCACTCAAACGCTCTCCCTCCATCAAAAGAAAAGATTTTCTTTTTAAAAATATTTTGAGAGTGAGACCCTACCTCAAAAAAACAAAAAACAAAAAAATTATTTTTAATTATTTGACAGCGAGAGAGAGAGAGAGAGAGAGAGAGAGAGCGAGAGAGAGAGGGAATGGGCACATCAGGGTCTCCAGCCACTAATAAACTCCAGAAGCATGTGCCACTTTGTGCATATGGCTGACGTGGGTCCTGAAAAATTGCACCTGGGTCCTTTGCCAGCAAATGCCCTAACCACTAGGTCTTCTCTCCAGACTGATTTTTTTCTCTCTCTTTTTTTTTTTTCGGGGTAGGGTCTCACTCTAGCACAGGCTGACCTGGAATTCACTATGGAGTCTCAGGGTGGCCTCAAACTCACGGCAATCCTCCTACCTCTGCCTCTGAGTGCTGGGATTAAAGGCGTGTGCCACCATGCCCAGCTCTCCAGCCTGATTTTTTTTTTTTTAAATAAATTTATTTGGGAGAGAAAGAATGGGCACACCAGGGCTTTAAGCTACTGCAAACCATCATGTGCATCTGGCTTAGGGGGAATTGAACCTGGGTCCTGAGGCTTTGCGGTAAGTGCCTTAACCACTAAGCCATCTCTCCAGCCCAGGTGGCGCATTTTAAAATTTTATTATTGATAACTTCCATAATTATAGACGATAAGCCATGATGACTCCTCCCACTTTCCCCTTCACAACTCCACTCTCCATCATATCTCCTCTCCCGCTTTCAATCAGTCTTTTATTTTGATGCCATTGTCTTGTGTAGGTAGTGCCAGGCACTGCAAGGTCATGGCCATTTGGTGTGTGGAAGAGTGCATCTTACATTCTTTCCGCAAATGGACCCTGAGCCTTGGAAGGTATCACAGAGATGTTTCAGTGCTGAGCACTGCAGGTGACTTTTTTTTTTTGTTTCAGGACTGAAGCTCAGAGGTAGAATGGGAGACGCCTACTAAAGGGAGGGCTGAGGACAAGGGATGAAGATCTAGACTAGACAAATGGCCGAGGCAGAGGAAGATTCTGGGAAGAAAAGGCCCAAGGCCTAAGGCAAGTGGGGCTGGAAGGAGGCCTGGCGAGCAAGGGGAGTGCGAGGCGGGGGCGGAGCCTCCGGACGGGGCGGGGCCACGGCTAGGAGGCGGGGTTTCGCGGCTGTGGGCGTGGCTCCGGGTATGGGCGTGGCCCGGGCGGTGGGCGGAGCCTGTGGCCGGGAGCGGCGGCGGAAGATGGCTGCGGCGGAGGCGGCCGACATCCAGCTGATGCTCGGGATCGGGCTGATCGGTGAGGACGCCGCCGCTGGGCCCCGCAAGCCTGCGCCTCACTTCCGCCTCCGACGGGCTCGGCCCTGCGGGGCCCGGAGCCGCCCTGCGAGGGGAGGGCGCGGCGGGCTCCGGCTCGGGCCTGGCCTGCGGGGCTCGGCCTCCTGCAGCGGGGCGGGAGGCAGCCCGAGGACCCCGCGTGACCTCCCGCTCGGCGCCGCCCCCACCCCGCGGCTCCGAGACCCAATGCCCCTCGTGGTACCCGATTGTCTTCGGTTTGCCACGGTCCGGGTGGTGTAGGTGACGGGGTGTCATTTGTGCACCGCGTCTCCGGGGAGGGAGGGCAGAGCCGAGGTAAGAACCCCCTGAGCCTCCACGTCTACCAAGTCGTGGGCTCGAGCTCATGCTGGCGGCTAGAGCTGCTGCGCAGTCACTCGGGGGAACCCGGCCAGCGTCGAGGAATACATTGGTGGATGGGGAAGTTGGTGGCGGGCGATCTTGGCGCTGCCCAGTTTGGGTGAGCCAGGGCAGTGCTGGGGCAGCGGGCGTTTCAGGAAAGCACCAGGCCCGAGGTGACAGGCGTCAATCAAATGGCTGCTTGAATGAATGAACGGTGGTACACAAGTCTTGACTCTATTTTTTTTTAAATTTATTTATTTGACAGAGAGAGAGAGAGAGAGAGAGAATGAGCGTGCCAAGGCCTCCAGGCACTGCAAAGGAACTCCAGATGTTTGCGCCCCTTGTGCATCTGGTTAACGTGGGTCCTGGGGAATCGAACCTGGTTCCTTTGGCTTTGCGGTCAAACAAGTACTAAGCTATCCCACCAGCCTCTCTTATTTATTTATTTATTTATTTATTTATTTATTTATTTATTTATTTATTTATTTATTTATTTATTTGAGAGAATCAGAGAGACAGAGAGAATGGGGCAGGCCAGGGCCTCCAGCCGCTGCAGACGAACTCCGGATGCACGCGCCACCTTGTGCATCTGGCTTACATGGGTCCTGGGGCATTGTACCTCGGTCTTTTGGCTTTTCAGGCAAACGCCTTAACCGCTAAGCCATCCCTCCAGCCCAGGTCTTGACACTTGTGAGATGTTAGCATACACCTAAGCAGAATCTATCCCTGCAGTGAGCGCAAACATTGCTTATGCTTAGCAAATCTGTTCGTTGATGTTTCAGGAGCTCGGAGGAGTGCTTTTGTCCAGGGACCGCTTCCTGTGTTTGTTTTTAATGTGATTTTAAAACAACTTGAAAGCAAAACCCAAGTGTCTCAGCCATCTTAGTCCTGCCAGGGGGTACTTCTGAATTACAGCTGAGTTAAACTGATTTAATCTAGTAACAGTGAAGAAAAAAATGACATGGTCATAAATTCAATTAACTGCTTCCTTTTTGTCATACTGCCATGCACTTAGAAAGGGTTTGGTTCGAAATAAAAGGAGCACATGGGCAGAGTGACACCAATCTGTAGTACCAGCTATTTAGGATTGAGATGGACACAGTTTTAAAAAAATTTTTTTATGCTTCATTTTATTTGTTTTATTTTTTTTTTTTTTTTGAGAGAGAGAATTGGCATGCCAGAGTTCCCAGCCACTGTAAACAAACTCCAGACACATGTACCTCCTTGTGCGTCTGGCTCACATGGGTCCTGGGGAGTCGAACCTGGGTCCTTTGGCTTTGCAGGCAAGTACCTTAACTGCTAAGCCATTAAGTGTATATTGGCAGATTTTTCCTTTTTTTGTAATTTAGGTGTTTACTTTAGTGATATGACTACACATGTGACTGGATAACCTTTATTTTTTTAAAAATTGGCATAGTGGTAGAGCCCTTGCTTATTATGCAAGATGCCGTGATTTCTACTTCCAGCACTGAAAAAGCAAATTCAGAATCTACATACCATGAATTGAAAGAGAGTTTATCATCTCTGTCATTTTTAGAGAGAGGGACTAGGTCTCAAACCTAGGGCCTCAAGGGGCTCTGCCCCTGACCCATATCCCCAGTCCTCTTCCTTTTACTTTAACAATCTTTTTCTGTCTGTTAAAAATTCATCTAACTGGGTTAAAATTATTAAGATGTGTGAGATGAGCTGGGCATGGTGGTGCAAGCCTTTAATTCCAGCAATTAGGAGGCAGAAGTAGGAGGATCACCGTGAGTTTAAGGCCAGCCTGAGACTACATAGTGAATTCCAGGCCATCCTGTACTAGTGAGACCCTACCTTGGAAAAAAAAAAAGAAGAAGAAGAAGAAAGAAAAAGAAAAAAAAAGTGTGAGAGAAGAAAAGGAAGAATGTTTCCAAATATCTAAAGCTACATTTTGCATTTATGGTTTATTATAAAAAGCTTTTTACTCAGGCATTCTAAAATTTAAAGCCATAAATTTGGATGTAGTGGTGTGCACCTGTTTCCAACACTTGGGAGATAGAGGTAGGAGGATCAGAAGTTCAGGGACATCCTCCACTATGTGGTGAGTTCAAGACAAGTGTAAGCTACATGAGACTCTGCCTCAAAAAAAACCAAAAAACAAAAAAACTAAACCTAACCAAAACAAAAAGTCACGAATTCAGGCCTGGAGTGCTGCCGCACACCTTTCATCCCAGCTCTCTGAAGGCGGGGCTAGGAGGAAGGCTGTGAGGTTGAGGCCAGCCTGAGCTAGAGCAAAACTACAAAAAAAAAAAACAACAAAAAAAAACAAGCCAGGCATGGTGGCACACACTTTAATCCCAGCACTCAGGAGGTAGAGGTAGGAGGATCACTGTGAGTTCAAGGCCACCCAGAGACTATAGAGTGAATTCCAGGTCAGCCTGGACTAGAATGAGACCTTACCTCAAAAAAAAAAAAAAAAAAAGTCATGAATTCAGGATGATTTGGGGTCTTAATTGTTCTAGGTTTGTGACATGGGGTGTTAAAACTGACTCCACTAACAGCTTCTGAGTAACCAATCAATTCACTTCCTTGCTGCTGTTTGACATTCTCACAGTGACCATCTTTCCACCATAGAAAAGGACACCAATGGAGATGCTCTGTGGGTGTGGTGTTACCCTTCCACAACAACCTCCTTAAGGAACCTGCTGCTCAGAAAATGCTGTCTCACGGATGAAAACAAACTTCTCCATCCCTTTGTTTTTGGTCAGTACAGAAGAACATGGTTTTATATCACAACAGTTGAAGTTCCAGATTCTTCAGTTTTGAAAAAGGTAAGACTTCATTAAGGCCAAAAAAAAAAAAAAAATCCACCTCAAAATATTTGAAATGGTCCAAGATTATTACAGTAACTCGTAGCTTTAAACCTTATTTTTCACAATACACATTTAAAGACATTAAGTATTATTTTCATTGGAAATGTTCTCTGTCATACTTCATTTATTCTATAAATAATTTATTGTGGTTGGTAAGAGTGGTGACCAACTCAGGAATCTTCTTTTAATCAATCTTATATAGTCTGATGGAATAAAGATATAAGGTAATTTCAGAACCTTGATTGATTAAAAGTAAGAAGTAGTGTCCATAATTAGAAATTATTTAGAAGCTGGGCGTGGTGTAGGTGTGTAGGGTTGTAGACTGGCAAGTTACAGCAGCATCACTAGTAGCTTGTGAGCCAGGCACGGTGGCGCATGCCTTTAATCCAAGCACACGGGAGGCAGAGGTAGAAGGATTGCTGTGAGTTCGAGGCCACCCTGAGACTCCATAGTGAATTCCAGGTCAGCCTGGGCTGGAGTGAGACCCTACCTGGAAAAACCAAAAAAAAAAAAAAAAAAAAAAAATAGTAGCTTGTTTTTCAGATTTGAAAACTAACAAGATTTGAAGATAGTTAAGAATTTAAGATAATTACAATAGGGTACTGAGAGATGGCTTAGCAGTTAAGGCATTTGCCTGAGAAGCCTAAGGGTCCAGGTTCAACTTCCAGAACCCACCTAAGCCAGATGCATGCACATGGTGGTGTATTCATCCAGAGTTTGTTTGCAGTGGCCAGAGTCCCTGGTGCAGTCATTCTCTCTTTCTCTTTCTCTCTTTCATAAATAAATAAAAATAAAATATTTTGAGGAAAGAAACAAAAAGCAGGATTTTGGGGCCAGGAAGCGAAGCTTACTTAGTAAAGTGCTTGCCTTAAAGTCGTGAGGACCTGAGTTCAATTCCAAGTACCTACATAAAAATGCCAGGTGTGCTGGCTGCCTTTAATCCCTGTACCGGGGAGCTGGAGACAGGTGGATTCCTGGGCTCACTGGCCAGCTAGTCTACCTTAATTGTTGAGCTCCACATCAATCCAAGGCCTTATCTCAGAGGAAGATGGCATTCTTGTCTATGGCATCCAGAGTTGTCCTCTGGCCTCTACCTGCACATGGACATATACATATATACACACATTAAACATATATAATACATTAAACATATGGTCTTTTTTAAAAGGATGTTTCTTTAGCCAGGCATGGTGGTATATACCTGTAATGTTAGCATTTGACGTTTGTAGCAAACCTGGGCTTAAACCGTACTAAGTTCTTTGCAGGTTGCATAGTGAGACCTTGTCTTGAGCAAAACAAGCCAAAACAAACCAAGGATAGAGAAGCAAGCGAGCACTTGTACATTTTGGTGTTTCCCCTTTATTATTATTATTATTATTATTATTATTTTATTTATTTATTTTTTTGGGTTTTCGAGGTAGCGTCTCACTCTAGCTCAGGCTGACCTGGAATTCACTATGTAGTCTCAGAGTGGCCTCAAACTCATGGTGATCCTCCTACCTCTGCCTCCACAGTGCTGGGATTAAAGGCGTGTGCCACCATGCCTGGCTTATTATTTCATTTTTGAGAGTGAGAAAGAATGGGTGTGCCAGGGCCTTTCAGCCACTGTGAATTAACTCCAGACATGTGCACATGTGTGATATTGCATGCTTGCATCACTGTGTGTCTGGCTATGTGGGACCTGTAGATTCACCTATGCATTCTTGGGCTTCACAGATAACTAAGTCACGTCTCTAGCCCTGGTCTTTCCCTTTTAATATGGGTATGTTGTATACATGAGGTGTGCTAGGATAGAATAATACTATTTTATTAACGTATCTCTTAAATTCTATTAATGCATCTTTTAAAAGTACACTTTTATTTTCTTTTGGACAGGTGACTCATTTTTCTATTGTTCTGACCGCCAAAGATTTTAACCCAGAGAAATATGCCGCCTTCACTAGGATATTGTGTAGGTCTGTATGAAAACTGTGCTCACTGCTAATATAGCCAATGTAGCCAAATGAAGACCTCATTCAATTGTGACCCAGCAGATTTCTACAAGGAGGAAGTAGTTTTAGCCCTCAGTCACCCCTGCAGAGGCTGTTTTGTAAAAAGGGCTTCTCTGCTTTGTTGATCTCCTCTGATTTGGGAAACGGCCCAAGGCAGAGAAAAAATAACTTACCCAGCTTTCGTAGATTTTGGGTGCCTTGGATCCTTTGCCCCTTTGGTCATCTGTTACCTTAATTAAGTGCTTTATGAAGTAGTGCGCTGCTTCATAAGTGTCGAGCTCTGTGTGACAGTCATTTGGGAGAAAGTAATGCAACACTGAATTATGCTAAAGCACGGAATAAATATTTCTTAGCCAGAATGCCACAGGGCTGGGAAATTTTGATTAATTGATTAATCATGATTCAAGTAGACTCATTTAGTGTCATCCTAGTTGTTGAAAATATTTTCTTAAAATATACTAGTCCTGGGCCTGGAGAGATGGCTTAGAGGTTAAGGAGCTTGCCTGCAAAGCCAAAGGACCCAGGTTCGTTTCCCCAGGACCCACGTAAGCCAGATGCTCAAGGTGGCACATGTGTCTGGAGTTAACTTTGCAGTGGCTAAAAGCCCTGGCATGCCCACTCTATCTGCCTCTTTCTCTCTGAAATATGTGTGTGTGTGTCACACACATGCACACATACCCTAGTCCTAGCCTTGGATCAGTTGGTACAGTGCTTGCTTAGCAAGCATGAAGCCCTGGCTTCCATCCCCAACACCAATAAATCGGGCGTGGTGGTGCACACTTGTAGTAACGGTGGTCAGAAAGTAGAGGCAAAGGGATCACAAGTTCATGACCAGCCTTGGCTGCATAGTGAGTTTGACACCAGCCTGGAATATGAGACCCTGCCTCAAAATGAACAAACAAACAAAACAACAACAACAACAAATAACAGTCAGTCTAGTATCTTGTTAAAAGGACCTGAGGGCTGGAGAGATGGCTTAGTGGTTAAGGTGCTTATCTGCAAAGCCTAAGGACCCAAGTTCAACTTCTCAGATCCCACAGAAGCTAAAGGCACAAGGTGACACGTGCAAGGTCGCTCATATGCGCAAGGTAGTGCACATCTGGAATTCAATTGTGGGGCTGGAGGCCCTGGTGCACCAATTCTCTCTCTCTCTTTCTCACATTAAAAAAAAGACTTAATGAAATCTTATATATCAGAGATGTAGGTATTTTTTTTTTTTTTTTAGTGATAAAGGCTTTTATAAAGTTAGTTTTCATGTTTTAGTATTATCACTAGGTCACATTGTAATTCTACATGTCATGTATAAGCAGTTCTTTGGCTCTTATCCAACAGTTTAGTGGTGAAGGGAATTATTAATGTTTTTCTCAGTGTATGTTTACTTTTTTTTGCCTTCTTAACACATGCACATCCTCCCCACATGCGCACCAAGCAAAAATAAAAAACAAAACCTCATTACTTGAGTTTCAGCTAAACTGTATTCTTTTTATTGAGGTAGGGTGTCACTCTAGCCCAGGCTGACCTGAAATTCACTATGTCGTCTCAGGGTAGCCTCGAACTCATGGCAGTCCTCCTACCTCTGCCTCCCGAGAGCTGGGATTAAAGGTGTGTGCCACCACGCCCAGCAAGACTATAATAACCGAGGGGTTACTGTTCACACAGCTAGCCACAATGCAAAAGACACTTTGCTCCCCTCAGATAAATTCTGGGTATGTGGCTCACTGGGCACGTGAACAACTGTGTACTAATGTGGCCCTAGCACGGGGGCGGTTGCTACTGGGAGAAGAGAAGCAGGCCAGTAGCCTCCAACTCAAAGCACCGTGTGGCTGTTTTCCAGCAAGCCCCTGTGCACTGGATCGAGTTAGGCCGAGGTTACTCAGCTAACTCAGTGGGATCTGTTCCAGAGTCCAGAAGACAAGGTTGCTACAATCCCCGCTTCCTCTCCAGGAAGAAGCTCACAGAGTTTCTAGCTTCTCTGGAGTCATGCTCCTGTAGTAGTCTGTGTCCTCCTCTCCTGCCACAGGGCCAAAGAAGAGGGACTCAGCTGTTGCCAGCCCCCTCCTCTGTTTTCTGCCCCTCCCATACTCAGCCTTGCATGTGTGCTCATACATACTGTACATACGCCTGCATGTGGCTACATGTCTGTATACACACCCCCACAGCAGCAGACAGCACTTTTCACGATGATAAAGTTAACGTACAGGCCCCCCCCCCTCCATTTTGGGCGCAGGTAGACGTGTTTCCAATGGCAAAGTCTGAATAGGAGCCTCTCATTGTACTCCATGGATCACCATGGAGTAAGGTTTTTTTTGGTTTTTGATTTTTCGAGGTAGGGTCTCACTCTAGCCCAGGCTGACCTGGAATTCACTATGGAGTCTCAGGGTGCCTTGAACTCATGGCAGTACTCTTATCTCTGCCTCCTGAGTGCTGGGATTAAAGGCGTGTGCCACCACACCCAGCTATGGAGGAGGTTTATGTTGTTTTTTTTTAATATGTATAAATTTTTTGTTTATTTTATTTATTTGAGAGCAACAAAGAGAGAGAATGGGCACACCAGGGCCTCCAGCCACTGCAAACGTACTCCAGACGTGTGCGCTCCCTTGTGCATCTGGCTAATGTGGGTCCTAGGGAATTGAACCTGGGTCCTTTGGTTTCACAGGCAAGCACTTAACCACTAAGCCATCTCATCTCTCCAGCCTGAGTTTTTTTTTTTGGGGGGGGTGGTTTTCGAGATAGATAGGGTTTCACTCTAGCCCAGGCTGACCTGTAACTCACATCAATTCTCTTACCTTTGCTTCCCAAGTGCTGGGATTAATGGCATCCACCACGCCCACCTTATTTTATTTATTTATTTTTAATTTATTTTGTTTAGTTGAAAGGGAGAGAATGAATGCACCAGGGCTTTCAGCTGCTGCAAACGAACTCCAGATGCATGTGCCACCTGTACATTTGGCCTATGTGGGTCTTGAGGTATTGAACCTGGATCCTTTGGCTTTGCATACAAGTGCCTTAACCATTAAGCCTTACCTCCAGCCCTTGTTTTTAAGCAGTCTCACGCACCTGGAATTCACTGTGTAATGTTAGGATGGCCTCAGACTCACAGTGATCCTCCTACCTCAGCTTCCCGAGTGCTGGCATTAAAGGTGTGCGCCACCGTGCCTGGCTTATGAAGTCGTTTGTGGGAGTTGCTGTGTCTCTCTTAGCCCAGGACCCATCCTGCAAGTCGTCCTGGGTGTGACTTCTCCATTACTCTATGTGTTTCGGTTTCCTCATGTTAATGGCATGGTAGCTACAAAGTGCACAATAAAAAATGCCAACGATTCAGAAGAGTGTTCAGGAAAGCCCAAGGTTCCTTCCACCATGCTCTCTGCCCCATGGTCCCTTCTTTAATCCCATCAGAGATTCCCCCTCTGGAAGCTTGTGTTTGAGTTCATGGGTTTCCATATCTGAGAGCTCACCGTATTCATTGCTGTCCACCTTGTTCTCCTCAGTTTGTGTCCACAAAAGCCCTCCTCATTGACAACATCATAATCACTTAAAATACTGATTTTTTTCTTTTAGTCTGTAATAAATATAATTTCCAGTGGGTCCATCTTAAACATCACTTTGTTTTTTTCTATTTATGAGAGAGAGAGGAGAGCAAACGGGTATGTCAGGGCCTTTGCCTGCTGCAAATGAACTCCAGACACATGTGCCACCTTGTGCATTGGGCTTACATGGGTATTGGAGAATCAAACCTAGATCCTTTGGCTTTGCAGGCAAGTGCCTTAATCACTAAACCATCTCTCCAGCCCCTAAGCATCAGTTTTATTTTCTTCCCCAATTCCTTTGATATCAGCTGCTGAAAGGCCCAGTCATGTCTCATTTTCTTTTTCTTTTACTTTTTTTTTTTTTTTTTTTTTTTGAGGTAGAGTCGCTGTAGCCCAGGCTGACCTGGGATTCACTGTTTAGTTCCAGGCTGCCCTTGAACTCCCAGCAATCCTCCTACCTCGAGTGCCGGGATCAAAGGCAAGTGTGTGCCACCATGCCCAGCTTTATTTTTTTTTTTAAATCCATGTCTCTGTTCCACTTTTCACATCTGGCTTTACATGGGTACTGAAGAATCAAATCTGGGCCTTCAGGCTTAAAGCAAGCACCTTTAACCACTGAGCCATCTCTCCAGCCCCCCCTTTTTTTTTTCTTTCTTTTTTTGAGTTAGGGATCAAACCCAGGGATTTAGGCAGCCTAGGCACACCCTCTACTACTGACTGCAGCACACCGTCACTAGAAGAGATTTCAGGGAAAAGAGCCTGACTCCGTGTGTGAGCTATAAACTTGGCCAGTTTCCTGTTAGCATGTTCTGGAGGTCTTGATGACAGATGTCTAATGTTCATTTATCACTAGAAATGTAAACGAGTGTGGATTTCTTCGTTATCTACAGCTCCCTCTGGGAGCTCTGCTGTTAAGTGTGGGTTCTGCAACTAATTACTGCTTTCTGTGTAAAGAATGTATTAAACTCCTTGTCAAAGGAAAGCACAGCAGTAAAGCAGACTTACACAATCCAAGAATACCAGTTGTGAAATGATACAAAAAGAGAGAATACAGGCCTGGAGAGATGGCTCAGCAGTTAAAGGTGCTTACTTGCAAAGTCCGATAGCCTAGGTTCGAATCCCTAGTACCCAAGTAAAACCAGATGCACAAAGTGGCACATGTGTCAGGAATTCGTTTATAGTGGTAGGAGGCCCTCTCATACCCACATTCATTCTCTCTCTCCCCCTCTCTGTTTGCAAATAAATAAAAACTTTTTTTTTTTTTTTTTTTTAGCCTGGGCTAGAATGAGAGCTTAACTCAAAAAACCAAATAAACAAATGAAGAAATTGAAAATATTTTTGTGAAAAAAAAATACTAGGGCTGGAGAGATGGTTTAGCTGCTAAGATGCTTGCCTGCAAAGCCAAAGGACGTAGGTTCGATTCCCCAGGACCCACATAAGCCAGATGCACAAAGTGGCACATGTGTCTAGAGTTCATATGCAGCGGCTGGAGGCCTTGACATGCCTGTTCTCTTATCCCCTCACTCAAAAAAACAAAGAAAAGAAAAAACTACACACACACACATGTATGTATGTATTTTCGGAGGTAGTGTCACTCTGGAATTCACTATGGAGTCTCAGGGTGGCCTCAAACTCTTGGAGATCCTCCTACCTCTGCTTCCCAAGTGCTGGAATTAAAGGTGTGCGCCACCATGCCCTTCTTAAAAATAATAATAAGAAGAATACTAAATTCTTGGGAATAATGCACCTCAGAAGGCTCATGGTTAATTCTGAATAGGAGTGGTTTTCTATGATGTCAGGAGAGAACCACCTTCAAGAATTGTTCGGTTCTGGCAAGTGTTGTTTTCTAACCAAATTAGAGGAGAAACACAGAGAGGTTCAGACATTCAGACACGTAGTAGCAGGTTGGTGTTAGACTCTAGGAAAGTACCAGATCCTCACCTTAGTCCATCTCTCCATGTTATTCTGCCAAGCTAAAGCCTTGGCGCTTTTTGTCCTTTCTTACAGAATGTATCTGAAATACGGGACCACAGTTAAAATGATGGAAAGTTACATTGCAGTTCTCACCAAGGGGATTTGCCAGAGTGAAGAGAATGGCTCTTTCCTTAGCAAAGACTTTGATGCCCGGAAGGCGTACCTGGCAGGTTCCATCAAAGGTAAAACAACATAAAAATGCAGAGCCCAAGTCATGTTTGTTAGTACCACATGCTTTCCACGTGGGAGGGCACTTCAGCTCAGATTGCCTTACTGAG
Organism: Jaculus jaculus; assembly: GCF_020740685.1. Lineage (NCBI taxonomy): Eukaryota > Metazoa > Chordata > Mammalia > Rodentia > Dipodidae > Jaculus > Jaculus jaculus. The sequence goes on along the minus strand of NC_059102.1, from coordinate 14,832,995 downwards.
TTAGAATTCTGTCAAAGGAAAACATTGTGACATTCCTTGCCACATTATTATTTATTTTATTTTATTTAATTTTATTTTTCCAAGGTAGGGTCTCACTGTAGCTCAGGCCGACCTGGAATTCATTATGGAGTCTCAGGGTGGCCTCGAACTCACAGCGATCCTCCTACCTCTGCCTCCCGAGTGCTGGGAGTAAAGGCATGCGCCACCATGCCCGACACCACATTATTTTGCCCGTGATCATAAGTTCAATGTCATGGCTCAAGGTCTCCACTGACTTTATAGTTTTTCTTCCCTCACACCCTAGCAGTCAGCTCCTCCCCCTGGAAAGCTCAGGCCACTGGCCCAGAGTCCTCCATATAGTCTTGCCCTGAAATTCACCGTGACAGGCAGCCTGGAGCTAAGCCCCAGACTCCAGGGTCCTCTGAAGACAAGGGCTGGCAGTCACAGCCTCCCACAGCAACTGCGTGCCTGCCTTGTCTTCATCCTCTGTACTTTTTGGTTTCTGAGCATCTTGTAGAGATCAAGAGGACTGAAAAGGACTTAAGTAGTGCCACAGTGCAGGAAATAGTGACCTCTCTCTTTTTTGCGGGGACAGAGGGAGGTTTCGAGGTAGGGTCTCACTCTAGCCCAGGCTGACCTGGAATTCACTAGGTAGTCTCAGGGTGGCCTCGAACTCACGGCGATTCTCCTACCTCTGCCTCCCAAGTGCTAGGATTAAAGGCGTGTGCCACCATGCCCGGTGAATTTTCTCTTTTAACAAGAAACTTTTATTTCTCCTTCCTATCATTGATTCCACTTGTCTGTGAATCTGGCTTCCTCTGGGCACCCACTTGGAGTTCTCTGGGGCAGAGTTACTGGTGGCTGCGGTACGCATCTTGGAGAGTAGACAGATGATTCTGTGTGCCTGTCAACCAGCCGAGGTGCTTTTGTGCTTAGCACCACTTCCCCACATGCATTCTGTGTATTAAACATTTTGCTTGGAGCCGGGCGTGGTGGCGCACGCCTTTAATCCCAGCACTCGGGAGGCAGAGGTAGGAGGATTGCTGTGAGTTCAAGGCCACCTGAGACTACATAGTGAATTCCAGGTCAGCCTGGACTAGAGTGAGACCCTACCTCGAAACAAAACAAAATTTTGCTTGAGAGGCAGAGGTAGGAGGGCTGTTGTGAGTTTGAGGCCAGCTTGGGACTACAGAGTAAATTCCAGTTTAGCCTGGACTAAAGTGAGACCCTACCTTAAAAAAAAAGGGGGGGTGGTGGCTGGAGAGATGTCTAGTTAAGGCACTTGCCTTTAAAGCCTAATGACCTGGGTTCGATTCCCCAGTACCCACATAAACCCAGATACACAAAGAAGTACATCCCTCTGAAGTTTTTCTGTAGCAGCTGGAGGCCCTGGTGCACCCATTCTCTCTGTCTCTCTGCTTGCAAATAAAAAAATAATATTTTTGTATTCATATGATATGATTTTTTAATATTTATTAATTTTTAAATTGTATTTATTTGCAGGTAGAGAGAGAGAGACAGAGAGAGAATGGGCATGCCAGGGCCTCTAGCCACTGCAAATGAACTCCAGATGCATGTGCCCCTTGTGCATCTGGCTTACATGGGTCCTGGGGAATCAAACCTGGGTCCTTTGGCTTTATAGACAAATGTCTTAACCGCTAAGCCATTTTCTCCAGCCTGATACAGATATTTTTTTATTAGCATTTTTCATGATTATAAAAAAAATCCCATGTTAATTCCCTCCCTCCCCCCAATTTTTTTTAATAAACCTGTACTATCACATAATATTTAATGCAATAATATTATAATTTCTCTTTATTTTAAGACATTGTATCTCAGTTTGGAATGGAAACTGTTATCTTACACACAGCGCTGATGCTAAAAAAACGAATTGTCGTCTATCACCCCAAAATAGAAGCTGTCCAGGAGTTTACCAGGTAACCATCACTAACTTCTAAAAACTTTAGGGGCGGGGGGGTTGGCTCGGTGGGCAGGAGCACTTGCAGCACAAGCAGGAGAACCTGACTTTGATCCCCAGCATTTGCGTAAAAAGCCAGCCGTGGCTGTGTGTGCCTGTGACCCCAGGGCTGCGGAGGCAGAAACAGGAGTACTGGGTCTTCATGGCTAGTCAGTCTGGCAGAAGTAAAATAAAGTGGTGAGTTCCAGGTTCAGGGAGAGGCTCTCTCACAAGAAAATAAGGCAGAAGAATGATAGAAGACACCTGAGTCTTCTTTTGGCCTGCACACATGCACAAGGGCACATTTATCTGCACGCTTACATGCACACATCTCTCACCCGCACAAAGTGTAAACTTTACTAGTATGTGTTGCGTTCTGTTGCATGTTCAGAATCGTGTGCATTAGTCCAAGGGAAAAGCAGCACTTGGCTCAAGGACACTGAATTTGGACAGATTGTTTAACTAGAAAGAGGACGAGGGCTGGAGAGATGGCTCAGCCATTAAGGCACTTGGCTGCAAAGCCTAATGACCCATGTTCAATTCCCCAGCACCCAAGTAAAGCCAGATGCACAAAGTGGCGCATGCACCTGGAGTTTGTTTGCAGTGGCCGAAGACCTTGGTGCACCCATTCTCTCTCTTTTCTCCCTCTCTGAAAACAAATAAAAATATATTTTTTTAAAAGAGGACTGTGCTGAAGCAGGGAGTTCAAACTGTTTGACAGGTAATAAGTACTTTAGGCATGTCAACCAAATGGTCTCTTTCCCAAAGTCTTAGCTTACTGAGAAGCAGAAGAGCAGCCCTAGACAATGTGTGCAAATGAATGAGCATGGCTGTGTCATTACAACTTCATTTACAAAGACAGGCAGCTAACCCATGGGCCAGTTTGCACTCTTTATTTAATTAATTTATTTATCTGAGAAAGAGGCAGAGAGAGAGAGAATGTGTGCGCCAGGACCTTCAGCCGCTGCAAATGAACTTCAGACACATGTGTCACCTTGTACATCTGGCTTACCTGGGTCCTGAGGAGTTGAACCTGGGTCCTTTGGCTTTGCAGGCAAACACCTTAACCGCTAAGCCATTTCTCCAGCCTGAGTTTGCTATCTTCTGTTTGTAAGTTTTTCCTTCTGTTCAGCTTACTCAGCTCTCTATTATTACAGTAAATGCAGTGGGTTTTTATTTACTAAATCTAATGTTCTTAGATCATTTTTAAAAGCAGGAAGGGACAAAGGAAGTGTTGACATTTGTCTGGGTTTATGCTTGTCAGGCATTATATAAATAAGGCACCTTAAATTATTTTTAATTTCATTATTTATTAGAGAGAGAGACAGAAAATGGGTATACCAGGGCCTCTAGCAACTGCACATGAACTCCAGACACATGCGTCACCTTGTGCATCTGGCTTACATGGGTCCTGGGGAGTCAAACCTTGGTCCTTAGGCTTCACAGGCAAGTGCCTTAACCATCTGTCCAGCCTCACCTTAAGTTATTAGACTTACTCATGTAAAGAGGCTGTTTAAGAACTACTTGGACTGATGCATCTAGTTTTCCTTCCTGTACCCCTTTGCAGGCTGCCATGGGAGGAGTTTTCGGGGTGATATCCAAAGTAGACCCTGCAAGCTAGAGATTGCCTACATTTTCCATTTACATGTAAAGTTCCAGTCCAACTTGCAGAGCACATTGTACTTGTTTACAAACAATGTAGATTTCCTTAAATACACTTGTAGCGAAACATTATTATATGAAGATATATGGAGTTTATGTGTGGCTATAGCCTATCTGATCCCAAAAGTACTATTTAAAACATGGCTTTAGCTGGGCATGGTGGCACACATTTGTAATTCCTGCATGTAGTAGGCTGAGGCAGGATTGTCATGAGTTCAAGACCATGCCAGTCTTCAGTGTATTGTCTCACAAATAAAAACAAAACAAATCAACAAAAAAACAGGCGGACATGGTGGTACATGCCTTTAATCCCAGCACTGTGAAGGCAGAGGTAGGAGGATCTCAGTGAATTTGAGGCCACCCTGAGACTCCATAGTGAATTCAAGGTCAGCCTGGGCTAGAGTGAGACCCTACCTCAAAATCATCCTCCCCCCCCACAAAAAAAAACGCCATTGAGCCAGGCAGGGTGGCACACGCCTTTAATTCCAGCACTTGGGAGGGAGGAGGACCACTGTGAGTTCAAGGCCACCCTGAGACTACAGAGTGAATTCCAGGTCAGCTTGGGCTGGAGGGAGACCCTACCTCCAAAAAAAAAAAAAAAAAAAAAAAAAAAAAATCAAGAAAAAACTCCAAGGTCTTGCTTCAGTGTGAAGATGCCTAGAGGCCTTAGTATGTTTGGAGCTCCTCTGTTCCTAGGTAGACAGTCACATTCACGGATCTCCTCTGGCAAAAGAGCAGGCAAGTCTGTAAAGTGATAAGCCTTTGCTATGTGATTTGAGTTCTTGCCTTGATCTCCCAGGACTCTGCCTGCCCTGGTGTGGCATCGACAAGACTGGAGCATCCTGCATTCTTACGTGCATCTCAACGCTGATGAACTGGAAGGCCTGCAGCTGTGCACAGGTAGGTAGCCACGCGTGTACATAGGTAGCCACGCGTGTACATAGGTAGCCACGTGCGTACACAGGTAGCCACGCGCGTACCGGGGGCGACAGGCTCTGCTTAAGGGAGGGTTTACATTTCCTTTGAAGTGTGCGTGTGCATATTCCTGAAGGAAATTCTGATCACAAATGAAATTATTTTTCCCTCTTTTGTATTGTATGTATTTATTCATTTCTCTTTGTATGTGGCTGTGTGTGTGTGTGTGTGTGCGCGCGCCTGTGTTGTGCCCTGAATTGCTTGAGTGGAGTTGGGAGCTCTCTGCTTGGTCTTGTTTTGTTATTTTTGTTGTTGTTGTTGTTTTTGTTTTTGAGGTAGGGTCTCACTCTAGCTCAGGCTGACCTGGAATTCACTCTATATTCTCAGGGTGGCCTTGAACTCATGGGATCCTCCTACCTCTGCCTCCTGAGTGCTGGGATTAAAGGTGTGCGCCACCACGCCCGGCTTGCTTGGTCTTGTTTTGAGCTAGAATCCCCTTTGACTAATTCCAGAGTTGCAAAGCTTTGAAAATTCTTTGAACATTCTTCAGTCTCTGCTCTGGCCATACCTTGATGTTTTAAATGTGATCTGAAGATTTTTTCAATGTATGTATTTCTTTATTTGCAAGCAGAGAGAGATGGGATCTGGAGATTGGAAGTCAGGCGGTTTCAGGCCCCCTTGGGCTCTCATGCTTGCTGAGGAAGTGCATCTCTCCAGGCCTCCCTCTTTAAAAAACAATATTTTATTTATTTGCATGCGTTTGTGTGTGAGAGAGAGAGAAAGATGGAGAACCCGCACACCAGGGTCTCTCGTGGCTACAAACACACTCCAGACATGTGTCATTTTGTGTCTGGCTTTACATGAGTGCTGGGGAATTGAACTTGGGCCAGCAGGCTTTGCAGAAAAGCACTTTTTTTTCCTGGTCTTTCAAGGTAGGGCTTCAATCTAGCCCAGGCTGACCTGGAATTCACTATGGGATCTCAGGGTGGCCTTAAACTCACAGTAATCCCTACCTCAGCCTCCCAAGTGCTGGGATTAAAGAAAGGCATGTGCCACCACGCCCGGCCGGAAAAGCACTTTTAACCACTGAACCATCTCCCAGCTTTGATTTTTTTTTTTCCTCTTTAATTTCTTTTTTTATTTTTAAAAATTGTGAAGCCAGGCATGGTGGTTTACACCTTTAATCCCAGCACTTCAGAGGAGAGGTAGGAGGATCGCCATGAGTCCAAGGCCATCCTGAGACTACGTAGCGAATTCCAGGTCAGCCTGGGCTAGACTGAGACCCTACCTTGGAAAAAAAAAATTGTGGGGCTGGAGAGATGGCTTAGCAGTTGAGTGCTTGCCTGTGAAGCCTAAGGACCCCAGTTCAAGGCTCAATTCCCCAGGACCCACGTAAGCTAGATGCACAATGTGGCGGTTACATCTGGAGTTTGTTTGCAGTAGCTGGAGGCCCTGGCATTCCCATTATCTATCTGCCTCTTTCTCTCTCTGTCTCTCTCAAATAAATAAAAACAAAAACAAAAAAAATTTTTTTAATTGTGATTAAGGGCCTGGTGGCATACACCTTTAACCCCAGCACTCAGGAGACAAAGGTAGGAGGACTGCTCTGAGTCTGAGGCCAGCCTGGACTAGAGCAAGACCCTACCTTAAAAAAAACAAAAATAAATAAATTGTATTTGAATGCACAAATTTTTTTCATTTTAATTTTTCCCCATCCACTAGTGCTGAGGATTGAACCCAGGGTCTCAGAACATTAACCAAGGCTAGTGGTAGAAGTACCGCTGAACTGCATCCTCAGCTTCATGTTTTAACCTTAAATATTTTTTTTTTCAGTGATTTACTTTTAGTTCTCTTTTCACTCTAGTCCTGGATGACCTGCAGCTCACTCTAGCATAGATAGATAGGCCTTGAACTCACTGTGATCCTCTTACCTCAGCCTCCCTAGTGCTAGGATTGAAGGCATATACCACTATGCCTTTAAGATTTTGAATGTTTAGACTTGGCTTTGAACCAGTTCATATTTTTTCTCAAAAAAAAACCATAGTGACTTTTAAATGATACTATACTTACATACAGGATATGGGTATAATTTATTCTTTTATATCTGTACAAATCTTAACTTTTTTTATATTATTTATTTATTTATTTATTTGAGAGCGACAGACACAGAGAGAAAGACAGATAGAGGGAGAGAGAGAGAATGGGTGCGCCAGGGCTTCCAGCCTCTGCAAACGAACTCCAGACGCGTGCGCCCCCTTGTGCATCTGGCTAACGTGGGACCTGGGGAAGCGAGCCTCGAACCGGGGTCCTTAGGCTTCACAGGCAAGCGTTTAACCGCTAAGCCATCTCTCCAGCCCGAAATCTTAACTTTTTACCAATACGGGTTGGCTTGTTTTTTTTTAACTTTCTATGATTCCATTTATATTTCATGCTACTAAAAGGTCCTCTTGGGGGTTGGGAATGTAGTTGAGTTGGTAGAGTGTTTGCCTCGCATGCCAAGGTCCCGGGCTCAGTCCCATCACTGCACACGCCCACCCCTGATTTCATTTTTTTTTTTTTTTTTTTTTTTTGAGGTAGGGTCTCAGTCTAGCCCAGGCTGACCTGGAATTCACTATGTAGTGTCAGGGTGGCCTCAAACTCATACGATCCTCCTACCTCTGCCTCCCAAGTGCTGGGATTAAAGGTGTTCCCACCACGCCCAGCCATTTCTTTTCTTCATAGGCATAATCACTTGGATCCAGGACATTTACTGAATCATTGCCTCATTTTTTTTTTCTTCTGATTTTTTGAGGTAGGGTTTCACTCTAGCCCAGGCTGACCTGGAATTCACTCAGTATTCTCAGGGTGGCCTTGAACTCATGGGGATCCTCCTACCTCTGCCTCCCAAGTGCTGGGATTAAAGGCGTGCGCCACCACGCCCGGCTTCATTGCCTCATTTTTTCAGTAACCTGTAGTATCATTCTGTCATATTTAAAATTTTTCTCCTGTGATTTAGTTTGGGTCTGGTTTCTACTTGTAGGTATTGCTTTTTGTTGCTAATGTTTTTACTTCACTTGGGAATTTAAAACCTAAGCTGTGAGAAATTAGTCCTCAAAAAAACAAACAAAACAAAACAAAAAAACTGGGAGTATTGCTCAGTAGTAGAGAACTTGCTTAGCGTTCATGAGGCACTGGGTTCTATCCCCAGCACTATAAAACAACAACAGAAGCACCAGGTTTTTTGTAACTATACTGTCTAGGAGGTGGCTAGAGTATGGGACCAGTCATCTTAACAACCCATTCTAGAAGTCTCCTGAGCCCTTTAATATTTACTGTATCAGATCTGGAAGCAGTGAAAGATGGTCTCCAGGGATGTGGCTGTGGTTTCCTGAGGACACAGGTCTGAGGGGAAAGAAGAGCAGAATGGTACATTGGTTGAGTCCATGCTACTTTCTAATTTGTGTGTTTGCTTGTTTTGTTTTTTTTTTTTTCTTTCTTTTGCTTTTCAAGGCAAGGGTCCTGCTCCAGCCCAGGCTGGCCTGGAACTCATGGCGCTTTCCCTACCCCTGCCTCCTGAGTGCTGGGATTAAAGGCATGTGCCACCATGCCGAGGCTTTCTGATATGTTGACCCAAATAACAGTGAGCCCAAACTTTTCATGCAGGTTACATTGCTGGCTTTGTGGACTTGGAGGTGAGCAATAGACCAGACCTCTATGATGTGTTTGTGAATCTGGCAGAGAGTGAAATCACCATCGCTCCACTTGCAAAAGGTTAGTTTCTGTTTTCTTCTCCTTTGTTCCATTATTGACCTGAGACATAAGTGTGACTATATGCTTTAGCTGATTTTCTGGACAAAAAACAAAAACAGAAAAACAATATTTTAGCATCTGTTTAGCTAGGTACTGAGGTAAGAGGGATTTTTCGGTGTCTAGAAATTTTCATTTATTTATTATTGTTTTTTCCAGGTAGGGTCCTACTCTGGCTCAGGCTAACCTGGAATTCATTATGGAGTCTCAGGGTGGTCTTGAACTCACAGTGATCCTCCTACCTCTGCCTCCCGAATGCTGGGATTAAAGGTGTGCACCACCATGCCCTGCTCAATTTCATTTGTTTTTGTAGAACTGGACATGCTAGCAGTTTGGATAGGATTACTGGTGGTAGCTTTTGTATGATTTCTTACCTTTTTTCTAAAAGTGGGGGTAAGGATGGAGAGATTGCATAGTGGTTAAGGTGCTTGCCTGCAAAGCCTAAGGACCCACGTTAGCCAGATGCACAAGGTGCTGCACTCATCTGGAGTTTGTTTGCAGTGCCCGGAGGCCCTGGCGCACCCATTCTCTCTATATATCTGACTCTCTCTTTCAAATAAATTTAAAAAAAAAATTTTTAAAGTGGGTCAGCCGGGCATGGTAGCACATGCTTTTAATCCCAACACTTGGGAGGTAGAGGTAGGAGAATCACCCTGAGTTCGAGGCCACCCTGGGAGTACATAGTGAATTCCAAGTTAGCCTGACCCTACCCCCCCAAAAAAAAGTGGGGACAGCTGAATGTTGTCTAGTTAAGGGTTCTTTGTTAGATAGAATTTGATTGTGCAAGGTTTTATCCAACAACTTCAAATCAGTAAAACAAGAACTGGTTTTCTTTTTTTTTTTTTTAATTTTTTTTTCTTCATTTTTATTTATTTGAGAGTGACAGAGACAGAAAGAAGCAGATAGAGAGAGAGAGAGGGAGAGAATGGGCGCGCCAGGGCTTCCAGCCACTGCAAACGAACTCCAGATGCGTGCGCCCCCTTGTGCATCTGGCTAATGTGGGTCCTGGAGAATTGAGCCTCGAACCGGGGTCCTTAGGCTTCACAGGCAAGCGCTTAACCGCTAAGCCATCTCTCCAGCCCAAGAACTGGTTTTCTTTACATTTATTTTAAAATTGTGCACAGCATCCTGTTCATATAAAAAATTCAAACTGTAAGCTCCGTCCTTTGAAAAGTTGAAAAGGACTGCCTGTTGAAAAGCCAGGGTGTTAGGAAATGGCTGTGTCCAGAGCCACCTGAGGGTGCTGGTGCTGAGGCTGAGGACGGGAAAGGGCAGCCACCCCCTGCTGTCTCTTCTGAATCTGTCTCCCTTCAAGGACAAACCGACCTTTCTGTAAATGTCACTGCAGACAGCAGTACCATCATAGTTCCTGTGGCTTGGCTGGTTCCCACAGTGCCCCGCTGGCCTGACAGGAAGTGCTTGTTTCACAACATTCCTGCCGGAAACGTATGCTTAAATTCTTAACTGTAAAGAATTGGACAGGAAGGTCAGGCTTTTGCCTTAAAGTCACAACTTACATGTAGTCAGACCTTCCAATTCACTTTTGTCTGAGTAAAACAGTATTGTGTCAGGTAGATGATATGAAGGAGAAATTTGGTTTGGTTTTTCTACCTCTCTAATATAAAAATTTATTTTATTATTAGAGAGAGAAAGAGAGAGAGAGGCAGATAGAGAAAGACTGGGCATACCAGAGCCGCTCACCACTGCAAATGAACTCCAGAAACATGTGCCACTGTTGTGAGCTGGCTGTATGTGGATACTGGAGAATCAAACCTGGGTACTTAGGCTTCGTAGGCAAATACCTTAACCACTAAGCCATCTCTCCAGCCCATTTAATATATATTTTAATTGATTATCTATTTGCAAGAAGAGGAAGAGAGAGAATGGGCACACCAGGGCCTGTAGCTGCTACAAATGAACTCCAGATGTATGTGAACATCTAGCTTTATGTGGGTACTGGGGAATTGAACCTAGGTCATTAGGCTTTGCAGGCAAGCACCTTAACCACTGAGCTCTCTCTTCAGCCTCTGGTTTATCTTTGGACCATGTCATTGTGTATGTCATGATCATGCCTTGCCTTCTAGCCTACATTGCTGTGTAGAGGGTTATCAGCTTTTTAAATTTAAATTTATTTTTATTTAATTATTTGAGAGAGGGAAAGAGGCAGAGAGAGAGAGAGAGACAGAGAGACAGAATGAGAATGGGCATGCCAGGGCCTCCAGCCACTGCCGACAAACTCCAGAAGCATGCACTATCTTGTGTATCTGGCTTACATGGGTCCTGGGGAGTTGAACTGAGGTCCTGTGGCTTTGCAGGCAAGTGCCTTAACCACTAAGCCATCCCTCCAGCCCCCCCTTTTTTTTGTTTTGTTTTTTGAGATAGGGTCTCACTCTACCGCAGGCTGAGCTGGAATTCACTATGTAGTCTCAGAGTGGCCTTGAACTCATGGGGATCCTCCTACCTCTGCCACCTGAGTGCTGGGATGAAAGGCTCATCCAGCTAGGGTTATCAGCTTTTTGAGGATTCCTCTATGGCCTTCCAAGTTTTCCATTAGATTGTTTTTTATCATGTAAGTTGCTAAGTACTCACACGGACTGTCCTTTCTCACTCTCCAGAGGCCATGACAATGGGCAAGCTGCACCGAGAGATCGGCCAGGTAATTGTGCAGTCGGCTGAAGACCCGGAGCAGTCTGACAGCCAGGTTATACAGGTAATTTCTTGACGTGACTCAAGGCATTTATGGGCATGTGGCCAAGCATTGTGCTCCAAGCAGAGTAGCCAGGGGCAGCGCAGCAGCAGGTGCTGGGATAAGGATTCACAAGGACACTATGGTGATGGATGAAACATGTGGGGCGACTGGGGTGCTGAAGCCCACGCTGGTGGTGAGCACTGTGGCTGCCAAGTGGACTAGAGTGCCTTGGGAGGCTGCCATTGCCTCCTGTCCTAGAACTCAGGGAAGAACAAACGGTGATTGCTGAGCCAAAGAAAAGGTAGGAAGGAAAGATTATGCTTTTCAAGTCAGAACTGAGAAAAGTAGGCAAGTCTGGCAGTAAGAATCCACAAGCATCCACTAACCTAGACTTTTTAAGTCACTGTTTTCAAAATTTATTCGTAGTCTAATAAGCTTAAAAACCAGGAAGAGGGCTGGAGAGATGGCTTAGCAGTTAAGGCACTTGCCTGCAAGCCTAAGGACCCAGGTTTGTTCTCTGTCCAGATCCCATGTAAGCCAGACATGCTAGGTGGTGCAAGCATCTGGAGTTTAATTGCAGTGGTTGAGAACCCGACACATCAATTCCCTCTGTCTCTGTAAAAAAAAAAAAGAGCCAGGTATGGTGGTGCACACCTTTAATCCCAGCACACAGGAGGTGGAGGTAGAATCGCCATGAGTTCAAGGCCACCCAGAGACTAGAGAAAGACCTACCTCGAAAAACCAAAAACAAAAACAAAAAACAAGGAAGAATTTATAACAAATAACACTTCAAATTTGTAGATAACAAATTGCACATTTTCCTGTTCTATTAAAGGATATTGCTCTCAAAACAAAAGAAATCTTCACCAGCCTGGCCCCGTTTTCAGAAGTTTCCGATGATGGAGGAAAAATTGTCCTCAATGTTGAGGCCCTGAAGCAAAAACGATTCCCACCAGCAACAGAAAACTTCCTGTACAACCTTGCAGCTGCTGAGCGGATGCTGCAGATCTGACGGCCGCCAAAAGCTCTTCTTTCATTCCCGTTGTCCGTTGACTTTGTAAAATGTTGAAATCACAGAGGAAATGTTCTATTTTTAATGATTGATTTGGAAGTACTGATATTTGACCCGAGAAACACTGAAACCCATGAAAACCAGTTGTGATTTTCTCCCAGCAGATTCCATTCCTGCAGCCTGTGCTGAACAAAGGGCAGCACCTACTATGGGTGACGTCAGGAAGCACCCGCTGTCCCCGAGCGGGGGACTGGCCGGGCCAGCCCCGCGCAGAAGGCCTTCATCATACGTTGTCATCTGTGTTGCCATAAAGAGGTTCTTTCCAGAAAGCTGCCTGAAATTTTGCTTTGTGTTTTTCTGGGGAGAATCCAAGTTCCTCATGCGGAACACTGCCCTTTGTGAGTCAGATTGCTACGTCTTCTGCAGAACTCTCTAGAAGATCATTTAAAAGACACTGCAGTTGCACTTTCTTATAAAAGAAAAAAAAACTTTTTTTTCCTTGAGCTTTGAACATTCTGCCTATATTTTGAGGGTTTTGCATAGATTTCATACTTGAGACAACTCTAACACCCCATATTTATAGTACCCCAGGAGTAAGTACTTGGCAGACTTAGCCTCTCAAGTTCTTAGGTAACCCCTACTGGCAGCAGTGTTCTTTGGAAGAGATGCTAGTCCTTGGTAGGGTAGCATAAGAAGACCTTTTGAATAAAAACTGCAGGCCTGAAACAATGTCTACTTTTTGTGTTTTGTGGTACTAAGGACTGACCTAGAGCTTTGTGCATGTTCGGCAGGCTCTCGGCCCTGTCCTAAGCCCCAACCATAAACAATGCCTTCATGTCATCGATAAGGGAATGAGCATCAGTTTCTTTTTAAAAAAAAATTTATTATTTATTTATTTGACAGCAACAGACAGAAAGAGGCAGATAGAGAATGGGCGCATCAGGGCCTCCAGCCACTGTAGACGAACTCCAGATGCGTGCACCCCCTTGTGCATCTGGCTAACGTGGGTCCAGGGGAATTGAGCCTCAAACTGGGGTCCTTAGGCTTCACAGGCAAGTGCTTAACCAGTAAGCCATCTCTCCAGCCCAGCATCAGTTTCTTGCAGGGCCTAAATAAGAGGATGTCTTCAAGTGACTTAGGTAAAAGGAACTTGGCCACATTATCAAGGTCACTGTTCTTGTTGAGTTGTGTACCTTTTTTTTGTTTTTTAATAATAGAACACCTGGAAATTGCCACGTAAGTCTGGGTGAGGTGGTGCACGCCTTTAATCAGGACGCAGAGGTAGGACTGCTCTGAGTTCAAGGCCAGCCTGGGACTACAGAGTGAGTTACAGGTCAGCCTTGGCTAGAATGAGACTACATCAACCATACCCCCTCCCCAAAAATTGCCAAGTAAGCAGAAGCCTAAAGTATATACATATTTCATTGTGTCGATTCATATTAATCATGAAACTTCACTTTTTCTCTATTACTGTTGCCTCTCAAAATCTTAACTTCGAAGTATTCTTGCAAAAAAAAAGTGTAGCTGTGTTTGGTCTTTCATTTAGTTGTTGCTAGACATTTAAGTTAAAAAAAATTTTGCCTGGACATGGTGGTACATGTGTTTAGTCCCAGCACTTGGGAGGCCAAGGTAGGAGGATCACTGTGAGTTGGAGGCCAGGCTGAAACTACATAGTGAATTCCAGGTCAGCCTGGGCTAGGGTGACACCCTACCTCAGGGAAAAAAAAAACATATATGTATTGATGATTGCCCTCCCCCTCCTTTGTTGGGTAGGGACAGGGAAGACCTAAAGAGGTTTGCTGAGGTCAATTAATTTTGCACTTTTTAAAAAAATTATTTATTTATTTGAGAGCGACAGACACAGAGAGAAAGACAGATAGAGGGAGAGAGAGAGAATGGGCGCGCCAGGGCTTCCAGCCTCTGCAAATGAACTCCAGACGCGTGCGCCCCCTTGTGCATCTGGCTAACGTGGGACCTGGGGAAGCGAGCCTCGAACTGGGGAGGCTTCACAGGCAAGCGCTTAACCACTAAGCCATCTCTCCAGCCCAATTTTGCACTTTTTTTTTTTTTTCTTGTGTCAATACTTTATTCTGGTGTAAAGATGGGAAGCTGGAAAATACACTGTATTTAAAATTTCTTGGTTCCCCCTCACATTGTGGAAACCCCCACCCCGCCCCAAGCTAATCATTCTGTTCAAACTCAAATAGTTAAAAATTATAGCAGCAAAACAAAAGCACAGGAAAAAAAAAAAAAAAAAAACAGATGGAGAAGGTAGCCTGGGCAAGTAGTGTCACTTGGTGTGGACAACTGAGGTGCTGAACAGGAGCTTCTGTTTCTGTTTTTTCCTTTTCTTTCCTCCTTTCTCTTCCGAGAGGGGATCTGCAGTAGCTGGTGTTTTTGTTTTTTTTTTAATACCTTTTTCTTGCAATACTATGTTAGAATTACAAAAATTGCTATGGAAAAATCAAATGTAGACACTTTGATACTGAACAGTTTTAGATGTTAAGAAATTATGCCCTGTCATCCTTTTGTTTTGTTTTGAGGTACGGTCTCACTCTGGCCCACGCGGACCTGGAATTCACTGTGTAGTTTCAGAGTGGCCTCGAACTCACGACAATCCTCCTACCTCTCCCTCCCGCGTGCTGGGATTAAAGGCTGCACCACCATGCCCAGCTAGCCCTGTCATTCTCTATACTCCAGACAAAACTGCCTTCTCTTCTAACTGTGAAGACAGAAGGGGATCGTGGAAAGACCTGTGGAAGTGAAAACCATCTGCAGGCCTCAGCCTGGACCCTGGCCTTTCCCCAGCCCTTTTGCCCTGCTGCTGTTGCTTACCATGATTTTGTATAAGCCTGTGGCCAAACTGAGCCAGCTGGTAGATCACTGTATGATCTGGGAGCTTCTGTGAAACTTTTCTAACAAAATTTGGAAAGAACTTGTAATTCTGACTCAGGGAAAAATGGAAAGGCACAGGTGTGCTGGAAACACTGCCCTGGTACCCAAATGTTGGGACATCTCTGGACAGTCAGCTGGGAAGATATCAGCAAACGGGTTACTGTAGCAATGTGACCCGGGCCGGACCCAATATGAGAGTCCATGGCAGGGGTACCTTGCTCAGTACTATGAACTTAAGCCTCCCAGAGCAAAAGGAACAGCTTGAGGAGAGCCTTAGGAAAGCCCACAGCTCATGTAAGGAGTCAGATGTTAGTCCAGAGCAAGAAAGAGCTCGTAAGGCAATTAAGGCAGAGGTGTTCTATGGCCAAATAAACAATTTGGACTTGGTCTCCATGCATGGGACAGGTTTGTTTTTTTTTTTCTCTCCCCAGGTATGGTCTCACTCTAGCCCCGGCTGGTCTTTAACTCACAGCGATCCTACTTCTGCCTCCTGAGTGCTGGGATTAAAGGTGTACACCACCATGCTCAGCAATGTTTTTATTTGCAAAAGGAGCAAGAAAGAACGGGCACACCAGGGCTTCTGCCACTTCAAACAGATGCCAGAGGCATGCGCCATTTTGTGCATCTAGCTTTACATAGGTTCTGAGGAATAGAACCTGGGCTATCATATTTTGCAAACGAGGGCCTTTAAAGCTGGGCCATCTCTCCAGCTCCTATTTAAGGGTTATGTACGTATGTATGTATGTGAATAAGTGTTTTTTTAGGAGAGATGGCTTAGCAATTAATGCACTTGCCTGCAAAGCCAAAGGTCCAAAATTAGATTCTCCAGGACCCATGGAAGCCAGCTGCACAAGGTGGCACATACACCTGGAGTTTATTTGCAACAGCTGGAGGCCCTGGCGACCCATTCTCTATCTGCCTCTGCTGCTCTCTCTGAAATTAAAAAAAAAAAAAAAGTCAAAATATGGGCTGAAGACATGGCTTAGCAGTTAAGGCGCGCTTACCTGCAAAGCCTAAGAACGCTATGTTCGAATCTCCAGGTTCCACGTAGCCAGACACAAAGTGACTCATGCATGCAATGTCACACGTGCACACAAGGGGGCGCACACATCTGGTGTTTGTTGCATAGTGGCTGAAAGGTTCTGTCATGCCTATTCTCTCAAAGAAAAATAAAAAACAAAAATTTAAAAATATATATTTAGAACAGGCAGATAGAATGGGCACAACTACTCCTCTGGCCAAATGAACTCCAGACATATGCACCACCTTGCGCATTGGCTTTCTGTGGGCACTGGGGAATCAAATCCGGGTCCTTCGGCTTTGCAGGCAAATGTCTTAACCCCTGTGCCATTTCTCCAGCCCCCATTTAAGGCTTTTCAACGGGGGGGGGGGGGGACTCTAGTTTCAGGCTGGCCTTAAACTCACAGCAATCCTCCTACAGGCATGTTCCAAGAACGCATGGAGAGCGGATTTTAGCTAGGCAGCAGCAGTACATCACTAGCAGAGGGAGCTATTGCGCTGAGGCTGCACACATGGCCACAGATTGGGGCCAGTCTGCTGGGAGGGTAAGGGTGCCAAGATCCCTGTCTGATACAACTGGGTATGTGGTGGCACCATTCTGAGACAGGCAGCCAAGCCGTGCTAGGGCTCTGGGACAAAGAGCCAAGTGCATGGGGTTGGCTGGGGTCCTGCTAAGGACCGAGGCAAGTCCTAGGGGGCAGCGGTGTAGCCGTGAGGGGTGTGTGAGTGAACGCGGGCTGGGGCTGAGACAGAGGGCCAACAGCTCTTAGGAAGTCTGGCTGGGAAAGTGTTGTTTTGATTTTGGCTTTTCAAGGTAGGGTCTTGCTCTAGCCCAGGCTAGAGTGTCTTAGAGTGGCCTCGAACTCATGGCAATCCTCCTACCTCTGCCTCCTGAGTGCCGGATTAAAGACAGGCACTTTTTTTTTATTCCTTTCAGTGAATGACCGTTACAATGCTCATGGGGAAGGAGCTGCAGCCAAAAGGGACCCAGAGTCTGGGGAGGGCTGATGGCAGGGACAGAATGGATCTGGACAGAGGAAGGTCTCCTGCTGTCCCAAGGCCTTGGCTGTCATGGGAGTGGCAGGGTCCTGCCCACGGGGAGCCATGGAAGAGGGGCAGACCTTTGCAGTTAGCTTGGATCAAGTGAACTACACAGGAAAACAGGATGGCTTTGGGAATCCGAGGCCTTAATGGGCTCACCATTTACCTGGAGATGGGCGACAGATTTAGACCTGTGTCCCAAGCAAGGTTCAACGGCAGACAAATTTATTAGTGGTTTTCACAGTGTCATTTCCTTGGCTGATTCTCAGTGCACTCAGTGACACCTCAGGAGCCCTGGGTGTCAGTCAGGACACCTTCAGTAGCGATTCTTCCAGTGGGCCTCGAATTCAGCCAGCCTGCTGCCCAGGCACCACAGGCAGCTTCGAGAACCTTCAACAGGTCTCTCTGAACTGGAACCTGGAGGGACCAAAGGTCTCCAAACAGAAGCCAGACAACTTCACCAACAAACTCGCCCCTACACCCCTCTGTTATAAAACAGTTCTGCTTCTTCTGTGGAAGACCGAATTTCCTTTTCAAGTTGACCGCGCTGTATCTGAAAAACAAAGTTCAACTGTCAGTATCACTTCTGCCTGAGAAGCCAAGTTTGTAACATTCACTGGGCCACAGGAGAAGGTCAGGTGTGAGCTCCCCGCCAGCCCCCACTGCTCAGCCACGTCTTCATGCAGAACGCATCACTTTCACGTGCCCCGGCAATTCCCTGCTCCCCCAAGAACTGTAGCTACGGGCATGTGTGCCGTGCCCACCTGTTTACTTGGGTGCCGGGAAATTAAACTCAGGCACTTTCAGAGCTCCGCAGCCCTCTTGCTTGCGCAGGAAGCGCTCTGACCAGCTGGGTCATCTGTCCAGCCCAAGAAGCCAAGTTTTTAAGGGTTTTTGTGTATGAATATGTATTTTTGTATTTGTGAAAGTAAACATTTCATTCTATCTTTTCTAATGCTAATGACAGCAAAAAAAATTACTTCTTAAAACTTTTTTTTTTGTTTGTTTGTTTTTCAAGGTAGGGTCTCACTCTAGCCCAGGCTGACCTGGAATTTACTATGTAATCTCAGGGTGGTCTTGAACTCACAGCGCTCCTCCTACCTCTGCCTCCTAAGTGCTAGGATTAAAGGTGTGCGCCACCACACCGAGCTGCCTCTGAAAACTTAAATGGAAAATTTTAAATACAAAATATAGAAAGGAATATAATGAACTCTTGTGTCTTTACTAACTCAGCAATAACCATGCCTCCCAAGTGCTAGGATTAAAGGCATGCGCCACCCTACCCAGCTCATCTTATTTCCTCAAGCATTTCCACTCCATGCGTGGAGGATTTCCACCACTCCCCACCCTGCTTGTTTTTTTGTTTGTTTGTTTGCTTGCTTGCTTTGTTTTTTGCTATGTAGGCAAAGCTAGCCCTGGGCTTTCAATTCTGCCTCAGCTTCCAGAATGCTGAGATTACAGGTGTGCATCACCGTACTTGGCTCCTTGAGTATTTTAAGGTAATTCTCACGTGTGTCATTTCACCTACAAATACATATGAAACTGCAGACACTAGTCCCTGTTTCTATGTGTACAGTAACGATACATAACCACTATGCTGTTCTCACGCCTGTTTCTACGTGTACAGTAACGACACATAACCACTATGCTGTTCTTGAAAGGCCCAAGAATTCAGAAGCTCAGAAATACTATCACGCTCCAAAGGGAGCTTAAGCGGGCCCCCTGCATATCTCAAACTCCAGGCTTTACTCTCTGTTAGAAGCAAGTAAAGAATCCCACTTCTCATTATATCAGAGCCCGCTCCTAATATAAAACTAGGTAAAAAAGGGCATGAGATAGCCCTCAAGGATGGGAAATGAGTAATGAAGTGAACCACTTATTTAGTTTCTGTAAATAGCCTGCACCATAAGCCTTAATAGCCCACACTGTAAGCCTTAGTAACTTGCACCATAAGCTGTAGCAGCCTGCCTCAGACCACCAAGGCCATAGGAGGCTGATACCATACTCTGTTACCCCCACCTAAGGAATTGCACAAGTGCTGACCTCCAAGGTCACAGGAGACTGGTACCACACTCTGCTACTCCCACCTAAGGACCTGCGCAAACGCTGACCACCAAGGTCATAAGAGAGTGATTGGTCCATGAGGGGCTTGAGCAAAGTAAACTAATTGGCTTAGAAACTGTGGGGTGGCACAAACTGACTGGCTAACACCCTGCAGGGGCTCCTGATATTAAATAATGATTGGTCTAATACACAGGCTTTGTTAGAAACCCTATAAAAACTGCCCTGTTCCTGCATTCGGGGCTCTGCAGTCCTCTACCCCTGTGAGGTGTACGACTGTGGGCCCCAGCGCGCTTGGAATAAAATCCTCTTGCAGTTTGCATCAAGACCGCTTCTCGTGAGTGATTTGGGGTGTCGCCTTATCCGGGCAGAGCGTGGGGGACCCCCTGCGGGGGTTTTTTCCTACATTCTCACGCCTGTTTCTACGTGTACAGTGACGACACATAACCACTATGCTGTTCTCACGCCTGTTTCTACGTGTACAGTAACGACACATAACCACTATGCTGTTCTCACGCCTGTTTCTACGTGTACAGTAACGACACATAACCACTATGCTGTTCTCACGCCTAGCAAACATTAGCAGTAGCTCCTAACAGCCAACGCCTGCTTCAGGTCTTGCAAGGTTGAATGTGCCCTGGCTGGCTGACAGCGGGTGGAAGAGCTCTGAAGGGGCAGGCCCCCAGTCAGGGTCCCCGAGATTCCTGAAAGGCACCAGAAGGATGTCTGAGGAGATGCCTTGTGTGCCGAACCCCTCTCAGCCTTGGACTCTGCGCATGGAGCTGGCTACCCACGACAGGGGTGCTACTAGACGAAGACTGCCACCCAGACACCTCTATGGCCGTGGCTCGGGCCAATGAGTATTTAAAAAAAAAATTATTTATTTGAAAGTGACAGAGAAAGAGAGAGAGAGAGAGAAAGAGAGAGAATGGGCACGCCAGGGCCTCCAGCCACTGCAAACAAACTCCAGACACATGCGCCCCCTTGTGCATCTGGCTAACGTGGGTCCTGGGGAATCGAGCCTCCAACCAGGGTCCTTAGGCTTCACGGGCAAGCGCTTAACTGCTAAGCCATCTCTCCAGCCCCCAGTGAGTATTTCTGAAGTCTGGTGAATCTTTGGGGCTGGGCTGGGAGATAGACTCTGAGATTTCAACCGCTGTCTGGCATGACTTCTTTTAGTGGTGGGGCACGCCTTCAATCCCAGCACCCAGGAGGCTGAGGTGGGAGAATCACCATGAGTTCAAGGCCAGTCAGAGCTACAGAGTAAATTCCAGGTCAGCCTGAGCTAGAGTAAGACCCTACCTCAACAAAACAAAACCAATAATAATAATATAGACAATAATAATAAATAAAAATAAAATCCCGTGCTCTGGTGGCACTAGCCACATCTCAAGCACCCAAGAGCCATGTGTGTGACTAGTGCTTAAAATACTGAACAGCCTTGAGTGCACTTCCATCATGTGAGGAAGTCCCACTGGGCAGGGTGAGGCTATACGATGTTAGCATACTTAAAACTGCAGTCAGCCAGGTGTGGTGGTGCACGCCTTTAATCTCAGCACTCGGGGGGCAGAGGTTAGGAGGAATGCCGTGAGTTTGAGGCCACCCTGAAACTATATAGGGAATTCCAGGTCAGCCTGGGCTAGAGTAAGATCCTACCTCGAAAAAGCAAAATAAATAAATAAATTGCAGTGTCTTTCAAAGTTGTTTTTTTTTTTTTTTTTTTTTTTTGAGACAGTGCTGTACTATGCAGGGCAGGCTGGCCTCGAACTCGTGATCCTCTGCTTCAGCCTCCCGAGTACTGGGACTGCGGGTGTGCGCCACCATACAGCTTCCTCTTTATTTCAGACTTACATATTATTTGTGTGTGTGTGTGTGTGTGTGTGTGTGTGTGTGTGCACGCACACATTCCAGGGTCTCTTACTGAGTGGCTTTATGTGGGTGTTGGGGAACTGAACCCCGGCGGCCAGGCTTTGTAAGCAAGCAGCTTGAATTCCTGAGCCATCTCCCTAGTCCTGTGTCAGACATTTTTCATAGCATAGAAAACTGCTTCTGGAAGGATGAAAATAGATTCTTCTCTCTCTCCATGCACAAGTATTAAGTCCAAATGGATTAAAGACCTTAACATCAGACCTGAAACTCTGAAACTGCTAGAGGAAAATGTGGGGAAGCCATTCAACATATTGGTATTGGCAAAGACTTTCTGAATATAACCCCAATTGCTCAGGCAATAAAACCACAGATTAATCACTGGGACCTCATGAAATTACAAAGATTTTGCACTGCAAAGGACACTGAAAAAAGCAAAGAGGCAACCTACAGAATGGGAAAAAATCTTCACCAGCTATATATCTGATAGAGGATTAATATATAAGATATACAAAGAACTCAAAAAGTTAAATAATAAGAGGCTGGAGAGATGGCTTAGCAGTTAAGCGCTTGCCTGTGAAGCCTAAGGACCCTGGTTCGAGGCTCGGTTCCCCAGGTCCCATGTTAGCCAGATGCACAAGGGGGCGCACGTGTCTGGAGTTCGTTTGCAGTGGCTGGAAGCCCTGGCGTGCCCATTCTCTCTCTCTCCCTCTATCTGTCTTTCTCTCTGTGTCTGTAGCTCTCAAATAAATAAATAAAAAATGAACAAAAAATATTTTTAAAAAAGTTAAATAATAAGGAATAGAACAAGCCAATCAAAAATGGGCCATGGAGCTAAATAGAGAGTTCTCAAAGGAAGAAATACGAATGGCATATAAGCATCTAAAAAAATGTTCTACGTCACTAGTCCTCAGGGAAATGCAGATTAAAACTACATTGAGATTCCATCTCACTCCTGTCAGATTGGCCACCATCATGAAAACAAATGATCATAAATGTTGGCGGGGATGTAGAAAAAGAGGAACCCTTCTACACTGTTGGTGGGAATGCAATCTGGTCCAGCCATTGTGGAAATCAGTGTGGAGGTTCCTAAAACAGCTAGAGGTTGATCTACCATATGACCAGCTATAGCACTCCTAGGCATATATCTGAAGGAATCATCTCATTTTCTTAGTATTGCTCAACCATGTTTATTGCTGCTCAATTTATAATAGCTGGGAAATAGAACCAGCCTAGATGTCTCTCAACAGATGAGTGGATAATGAAGATGTGGCACATTTATACAATGGAGTTCTACTCAGCGGTAAAGAAAAATAAAGCTATGAAATTTGCAGAAAAGTGGATGGATCTGGAAAGGATTATACTAAGTGAGGTAACCCAGGCCCAGAAAGCCAAGCTCCACATGTTCTCCCTCATATGTGGATCCTAGCTACAGATGATTGGGCTTCTGCGTGAGAAGGAAAATAGTAGTAGAGCCCAGTAAGTTAAAAAGGAGACATAAAGGGAAGAGAAAGGAAGGGAGGAGGGTACTTAATAGGTTGATATTGTATATATGTAAGTACAGTGATTGAGATGGGGAGGTAATATGATGGAGAATGGAATTTCAAAGGGGAAGGGGGGGGTATTACCATGGGATATTTTTTATAATCATGGAAAATGTTAATAAAAATTGTGAAAAAAATGAAAATAGGACAACATAAAGGATAAAAAAAAAAAAAAAGAAAAGCAAACTGCTTCTGGTAGACCATTAAGAAAAGCAGAGCTGGGCACAGGGTGCGTACCCTGTCATCCCATTCCAGAGGCAGAGCCAGGAGGATGGAGAACTGAGCTAGAGACAGAGAGAGAGCCTGTCACAAGAAGGAGGAAAAGAAAAATGGAATCCAAAGCTGCATAAGAGTTTTAGAATATGGAATTGTATCTAAACAGATACTCTGATTTACAATTTTGTAAACTTTGCCAACTTCTAACAGAACCGTTTTACTTTCCTACGTAATGGAATGAAAATCCAGTCATTCCTCTCCGAGAAAGTTCTGGGTGCTCACCCGTCCAACTTGGGGAAATATACTGAACGATGCCGGCACCATCAGTCCCATTGTCAGAAGAGTACAGGCCAGTTTTAAGACCCCAAACGACTGCGGATTTGGCGGGGAAAACCGGATCCTGTAAGAAACAAGGTACAGCTCTCAAACGCACCCAGCGCTTCAGGGAATGTTTTCCCAGTAGCCCTCAGCTCCAACAGTGGCTGCAGGCCCAGGCCTTGGTCACTGTGCTACCCAGCAGCAGGGCCCCAAAAGACAGGGCTCTTGGTGAATATGGTGGGAACTTGTCAAAACCTAAGAGCTCAAAAGTGACAGGTCAGGGACTGGAGAGATGGCTTATCAGTTAAGACACTTGCCTGTGAAGCCTGAAAACTCAGGTTCGATCCCCCAGGTCCCATGTAAGCCAGATGTACAATGTGGCACATGTGTCTGGAGTTTGCAGTGGCTGGATGCCCTGGTGTGCCCATTCTCTATCTTTCTCTCTGCTTCTGTCTCTCTCAAATAAATAAAAAATATATTTTTTAAAATTTTATTTTTATTTATTTATTTATTTGAAAGAGAAAGAAGCAAAGACAGAGAGAGAGAGAGAGAATGGGCATGCCAGGGCCTCCAGCCATTGAAAATGAACTCCAGATGCATGTGCCACTTTGTGCATATGACTTACATGGGTCCTGGGGAATTGAACCTGGGTCCTTTGACTTTGTAGGCAAATGCCTTAACCACTGAGCCATCTCTCCAGCCCTAAAAAAATTATTTTTTAAAAAGTGCCAGGTCATGCTGGGGAGATGGCTCAGTGGTTAAAGGCATTTGCTTGCAGACCCTGACGAATGGGGTCTGATCCCAATACCCACATAAAGCCAGATTCATAAAGTGAAACATGCATCTAGAGTTTATTTGCAGTGGGAAGAAGCCTTGGCATGCCCATTCTCTCCTCACTCGCTCTCTCTTCCAAATATTTTTTTTTTTTTTTAAAGAAACAGGTCAGATCCCACTGCCTGTGACTGAAATGGTTCTGCCAAGGACACAGCATTCTGCCTCTGCTCTTCGGAGAATAGAAGGGAACGGAATGACTTGCTTCTTATAGACGCCCAGCCTGGGGGGGGGGGGGGGTCTGAGGTCTCCAGTCGGGTGAAGGCTGCACTGCTCCCCTGAAACATGTGAACTTCCACTCTCCACATCCCCTGCCTCTCCTGCACTTGGTTTTCTTTTCCAGATGCAAGCAGGTGCGGTTACATTGTAAGATCCACAAGATGCTGCCTCGTAGAGGCCATCTGTCCTTCTGACTCTGAGCTCATCAGCTGGCTGTGTCCTTCTAGATCCCTCCCCAGCCCTAGGAGTGACCCTCCCTCCCCACCAGACACCCTGGGGCCACTCATTCACACACAGCCTTGGGAATAGACACGTCAAGCCTGAACAGAGACCCAACACCGAGGCCTCTCAGACCAAAGTGGAAAGACCCGCAACTGAGCAAGTCCTTTTTCCATCCACCCAAGCTCCCCTGAGGGCAGTGACCACTGGCTCTGCTCTACTTCCTGAAATGCTCCCCACAGGCATGCTAGCGATGCTTCTTTGCCTGGTCATGATGGACAGTGTGGCTGGCGCAGAATGGGCATGTGACCGGCATGTGCCAATAAGATACTCCCTTGCAGTCTCTGATCCCAGTGAGGACAGTCGTGCCTGCCTTGCCCAGCGCTGCTATGCCTCTTTCTCTCTGACCGGAAGGGGATGATGAACTGGGGGGTGATCGGTGATTGTGTCCCCCCCCCAACACAAGCATCCACTTGGCAGGAGAGGACACACAGGAGCTTCCGTTCCAGCACTGAAGATACAGTACCTAATCCACAGGTCTCTTCTGGCCCAAGTTGCTGCCCACTGACTCTCCCAGTCAGAAACCACAGGTAGCTCTGACCAATCTCCAGGACCGAACAGGCCTTATCTATCTATCTATTTATTTATTTATTTGTTTTTTGAGGTAGGGTTTCACTCTAGCCCAGGCTGACCTGGAATTTACTATGTAGTCTCAGCGTTCAAGGCGATCCTCCTACCTCTGCCTCCCAAGTGCTGGGATTAAAGGCGTGCGCCACCACGCCTGGCGTCTATTTCTATTTTTTATTTTTGGTTTTTCAAGGTAGGGTCTTGGTCTAGCACAGGCTAACCTGGAATTCACTAGCTAGTCTCAGGGTGGCTTCAAACTCACAGTGATCCTCCTACCTCTGCCTCCCCAGTGCTGGGATTAAAGGCGTGAGCCACCACACCCAGCTAGGGTTTTGTTTTTTGCTTGTGTTCTTTTAAAAACACTGTTTATTTATTTATTTGCAAGAGAGAAAAAGACAAAGACAGGGCGTATGAGTACAAGAGGACCTCCAGCTGCTATAATGAACATTCACTACTTTATGCATCTGGCTTTAGGAGGGTACTGGTGAATCCAACCAGGATCAGTAGACTTTTTAAGCAAGCACTTTTAACTGTTGAGCAATCTCCCTAGCCCTCTCTCTTTGTTTCTTTCTTAAAATGTTTTAGTAAGACTGGAGGGATGGCTTAGCTGTTAAGGCACTTGCCTGCAAATCCTAAGGACCAAGGTTTGATTCCTCAGAGGCCATGTAAGCCAGATGCACAGAGTAGCACATGAATCTGGAGTTTGTTTACAGTGCCTAGGGGCCCTGGTGCGTCCCTTCTCTCTCCAATAAATAAATCTTTAAAAAATAAAAATGTTTTTATTACTTATTGTGTGTGTCGGGGGGTCAGTACAATTGTGCACATGCCACAACACAACCATGGAGGTCAGAGGCAACTCTCAAGCCAGTCCTTGCCTCTCCAACTCACTTAAGGCAGTGCTTTTCCCTCTGGATTCTCGCTCTGCTACTCTTTCTTTCTTTCCTTCCTTCCTTCCTTCTTTCTTTCTTTGTAAGCAGAGAGAGATAGAAGAGAGACAGACAGACAGAATGGGCACGCCAGGGCCTCTTGCCACCGCAGACGAATTCCAGATGCACGTGCCCCTTGTGCATCTGGCTTACGCGGGTCCTGGAGAATTGAACCCGTGTCCTTTGGCTTCGCAGGCAAATGCCTTAACGGCTAAGCCATCTCTCCAGCTCACCTGCTATTCTTTTTTGTTGTTGGTTTTAAAATATTTTTATTTATTTGCAAGCAGAGTGAGACAGAAGAGAGACAAAGAGAAAGGGCGCCAGGGTCTCCAGCCACTGTAAATGAACTCCAAATGCAAGTGCTATTTTGTGCCTCTGGCTTTTACGAGGGTACCAGGGAATGGGATCCAGGTTGCCGGGCTTTGTAGGCAAGCGCCTTAACTGCTGAGCCATCTCTCCAGCTCCTTATGTTTCTATTCTTTGCTGTATATCTGAGCTTCCACAAAATTCTCCTGCCTCTGCCGCCCATCTTAATGTCAGCAGCTTTTTATTTTTATTTATTTATTTGAGAGTGATAGAGAAAGAGGCAGGTAGAGAGAGAGAGGGAGAGAATGGGCGCGCCAGGGCCGCCAGCCACTACAGACGAACTCCAGATGCGTGCGCCCCCTTGTGCATCTGGCTAACGTGGGACCTGGGGAACCGAGCCTCGAACCGGGGTCCTTAGGCTTCACAGGCAAGCGCTTAACCGCTAAGCCATCTCTCCAGCCCTTCAGCAGCTTTTTAAATGGGGCCTGGTGATCCAACTCTGATACCTCAGCTTGAGTGGTGAGCGGTGTATCCACTGAGCCATCTGCCTGCCCCCTTTTCTTCTTGTTATAAGGGTTTTGGCCTGGGAAGGTGAGGGCCCCTCTTACTTTTTCAAATAATACATGAAGGCTTCAGGGATGAAAGCTGCGGTTCCGAACAGCACTGCCCTGGAGATGGCCGTTTCTTTGATGGCCTGGTGAAAAGACCAAAGGAGCAGCTTAGCACACAGACAGGCTGTACGGGGATTCCCCGTCCCCCCAGATGAGCACACAGAAACCGGGCTGGAGAGATGGCTCAGCGGTTAAGTGCTTGCCTGTGAAGCCTAAGGACCCCAGTTCGAGGCTTGGTTCCCCAGGACCCACATTAGCCAGATGCACAAGGGGGCGCACACATCTGGAGTTTGTTTGCAGTAGCTGGAAGCCCTGGTGCACCCATTCTCTCTCACTCTCTGTCTTTCTCTCTTTCTGTCACTCTCAAATAAATAAAAATAAACAAAAAAAAAAATTTTAAAAACCTTCCTTCTCACTGACAAAAAAGCACGTGCTAAGGCAGAAGTGACACTTCTCTGGGACCTTTCCGGGGTCATGTGTTCACAGGATGGTTGGGCGGGTCCCAGGAGTAACAGGGAAGGTGATTCGCGCCCCTGACTCCGCTGTGGTCTCCTCTGGCCTGCCGAGGGACCCCAAATAAACCACTTGAGAGGGACATGCCACGGCAGTGGCCGGACAAAATCTCACTCTGCTGGGCGTGGTGGTACACACTTTAATTCCAGCACTGGGGAGGCTGAGCTAGATCACTGAGTTCAAGGCCAGCCTGAGACTACACAGTGAATTCCAGGTCAGCCTGGGCTACAGTGAGACACTACCTTGAAAAAATAAAAACAAATAAAATAGCCCTGAATTTGACTCTGTCTTTCAACCCAGACCCCTATCACTGGCCTCCTCTACTGAACCTGCTCACTAGTGATTCTCACCCGACCAAAGGGGAATTCCCCAAGAGCCCGGCTCTGAGTACAGTGACATAGTACTATCCCCATGTAAGGCCACCTGTGTGCACCCGCCCTTCACCTGTGTAATGAAAGTGGTGTACTGAAGCCAGGTGTGGTGACACACGCCTTCAATCTCAGCACTCGGGAGGCAGAGGTAGGTGGTCACCCTGAGACTCCATAGTGAATTCCAGGTCAGCCTCGGCTAGAGTGAAACCCTACCTCAAAAAAAAAAAAAAAAAGAAAAAAAAAAAAGGGGAGGGTATTATAAAATCATGTTTTTTTTTGCCCTGGCATGTGTTGACAGTTACTCACATTCTGCCACGTTTTCTACACATATGCTAAACTCCATATACTTAGGATTTAAGCGTATCATTAATTGGGTGCATTACAGGCTCTTTACCACACCTCCTTGAGGGGCAAAACTAAGGGATTCTGAAGAGGAATTTCAGTTACCATGCATGGCTCACATATTAATCTTAGAAGTCACTGACGGGTAGGCACTCCCCATAAGCAGTTACTGAGGCGAGATGAGCAGGCAGGGCTGGGGGCGTGGGGTACTTGCCTAGCATGTGCAAGGCCCTGGGTCCCAGCTCCAGGCTAAACCAAGAGAGTCACTGCAGACACGGCTGCGTGGGCTGCCTAGGCTTGCTTCTTCCTGCCTTCCACGACCTGCCTACGTCTTGCCGGCCTGGCTCTCTGCTCCAGCCCTGTGGGTCCACTGTAATGGACTCCCTTCCCCTCGCTCCAGCACTTCCCCTTCAGGGAAAGCCTTTCCAGAACAGGACCAGGAGTCAAGCGGGTCGTTTTCGGGCTGGAGAGATGGCTTAGCATTTAAGTGCTTGCCTGTGAAGCCTAAGGACCCCAGTTCGAGGCTTGATTCCCCAAGACCTATGCAAGCCAGATGCACAAGGGGGCGCACGTGTCTGGAGTTTGTTTGCAGTGGCTGGAAGCCCTGGCGCACCCATTCTCTCTATCTGCCTCTTTCTCTGTTGCTTTCAAATAAATAAAAATGAACAAAAAAAATTATTTAAAAAATGGGTCGTTTTCAAACTGAGCATTTAGGAGTACAAAGTAAAAGCATTGAGTTCTGCAGTGAACCCTGATGGCTGACAGAGATGCCTCCACATTGGCAGGACAAGGCCACCTCCCTCCATCTGTTCAGTGAGTAAAGGGGACACATTCCAAAAAGACACCAATCATCAGGAGGCACGGGGACACACACTGCTGTTGGCAAGTGAGTGGCTTATGGGGCCACTGCCTAACCGTCTGAAACCTGATCCAAGGTGCCCCGTTACAATCAGATATCGCTGGTTACGCAATTTCTGAAATTTTTGCCAAGGAAAATAAACTTTTCAATGACAGGGAAACCATAAAAGAGCATGCATGCTTACGCACTGTTGCAGACGCTCTATTCTTAAGAGAAAGACAAACTTTTTTAAGAAGTAAAGTAAAAGCAGACCATTTAACTCTTTCTTTCACCCTAAGCTGGCCATCCTGGTAGGAATGTGGCTTGTGCTGGTAAGACGGACTGCAGACACGCAGAAGGACCCAACACTTCTGGGGATCAGACTCCTCGGGGGCAAAGGCACGGGTAGATCTTGGGTCTGTGAGCCTAGAACAGGCCAGGCACACAGGAGGTGCTGCACAATAGGCTGATTAAATGCTATTCACCTTTTCTTCTCCAGCTTTTTTTGTTGTTTTGTTTTGTTTTTTGAGGTAGAGTTTCACTCGAGTCCAAGCTGACCTGGAATTCACTATGTAGTCTTCGGGTAGCCTTGAACTCACAGTGATCCTCCTACCTCTGCCTCCTGAGTACTGGGATTAAAGGTGTGTGCCACCATGCCCAGCTTCTCCAGCTTTTTAAAAAATATATTTTGAAAGTGTGGGGGTGGTGAGGGAGGGAATTACCATGGGACATATTTTATAATCATGGAAAATGTTAATAAAAATTTAAAATATATATATATATATATATATTGATTTATTTATTTGAGAGAGAAAGAGGGAGGGGGAGGGAGAGAGAGGGAGAGGAAGGAAAAGAATGGGCACACCGGAGCCTTGAGCCACTGCAAACAAACTCCAGATGCATGCGCCCCCTTGTGCATCTGGCTTAATGTGGGTCCTGGAGAGTTAAACCAGGATCCTCTGGCTTTGCGGGCCAGTGCCTTAACCACTAAGCCATCTCTCCAGTCCCATTCCTCTCCAGCTTTGGAAGTTAACTAAATTAACTAAAAATTAACTAAAGTTTAATTAAAAAAAATTTTTTTGTTTATTCTTACTTATTTGAGAGTGACAGACAAAGAGGCAGAGAGAAAGAGAGAGAGAATGGATGCACCAGGGCTTCCAGACACAGCAAACGAACTCTAGATGCGTGTGCATCTGGCTAACGTGGGACCTGGGGAATCAAGCCTCAAACCAGGGTCCTTAGGCTTCACAGGCAAGCACTTAACCACTAAGCCATCTCTCCAGCCCTAAAGTTTAATTATTATTATTATTATTATTATTATTTGGTTTTTCGAGGTAGGGTCTCACTCTGGTCCTGGCTGACCTGGAATTAACTCTAGTCTGAGGGTGGCCTTGAACTCATGGCGATCCTCCTACCTCTGCCTCCCGAGTGCTGGGATTAAAGGCGTGCGCCACCACGCCCGGCCTGTTTGATTTTTTTGAGGTACGGTCTCACTCTGGCCCAGGCTGACCTGGAATTAACTCTGTAGTGTCAGGCTGGCCTCAAACTCATGGTGATCCACCTACCTCTGCCTCCCGAGTGCTGGGATTAAAGGCACCACGCCTGGCGCCAGGGCCTCTTGATGCTGTAAACAAACTCCAGATGCATGTGCCACTAGGCGTATCTAGCTTTATGTAGGTACTTGGGGAATCGAACCCAGGTCTGCAGGCTTTGCAAAAAAGCACCTTTCGGCCCTAAGCCACCTCCCCAGCCAGGCGACACTGAAGTTAAAAGTGAGTGGAGAACGAGCAGAGCAAACCATGTCACCCCACACAAAGAACCGCGAGTCACTGTTCAGTGGCTTCATTACTAGGACCCCAAAAGTCTACTGCCCAGATAGCGGCTAAGCAAAACGTGGCACATTCATCACTGGAGTGCTAAGCAATGAGAAGGAACAACTGAACCAGGATGGCGGTGTACGCCTGTCATCCCGGCACTCAGAAAGTGGAAGCAAGAGGATCAGAAGTTCGAGGCCAGCCTCTACTACATAGCAAGTTCAAAACAAGTTTGTGGGCTGGGGAGATTGCTCAGTGGTTAAGGCACTTTCCTGCAATGCCAAAGGACTCAGGTTCAATTCCCCAGTACCCACGTAAACCATATGCACAAGGTATAGCATGTATCTGTAGTTTGTTTGCAGCAGCTGTAAGCCCTGGAACACCCATTCTTTCTCAAAAAACTGAAAAATGAAAAAAAGAAAAAAAAAACTGCTACATGAGACCCTGTCTTAAAACAAACAAATAAAAGTAACAATTATAGACATATGGGCTGAAATGGATAAATTGTAAAAGCAAAAAAAAAAAAAAGGCACACAAACAACTACTATATGACTCATCCACATGAAATTTCTACAAGAGGCAAAATGTGGAAGACATAACAATGTATCCCTGGGGCTGGGTGGGAGCATAAAGTGACTAAATGGCAGACAGAAAACTTTTTTAGGGTGAGAAATGTAAAGTTGGACAGTGATGATGGTCACACAACTATTTAAACTGGCTAAATTTCACAGAACTTTTTTTTTTAACTTTAGCCCAGGCTGGCCTCAAATTCTTAAGAGATCCTCCTACCTCAGCCTCCCGAGTACTGGACTTAGAGGTGTGTGTCACCACTCCTGGCTTCAGAACTAGACTCTTACGATGGGTAAATATTATAGTATGGAAGTCACACCTCATTAAGTCTGTGATAAACCTCTCATGAGTGGCTTCTTAGGTCTAGAATCTTCACTTCAAACTCAAGAAACTCGATCTGGGCGTGATGGCGCACACCTTTAACTCTAGCATGCGGTAGGAGAATCACCATGAGTTTGAGGCCACCCTGAGACTACATAATGAATTCCAGGTCAGCCTTGGCCAGAGTGAGGCCCTACCTCAAAAAAAAAAAAAAAAAAATGGGGCTGGAGAGATGGCTTAGCAGTTAAGCACTTGCCTGTGAAGCCTAAGGACCCCAGTTCGAGGCTCGATTCTCCAGGACCCACGTTAGCCAGATGCACAAGGGGGCACATGCGTCTGGAGTTCGTTTGCAGTGGCTGGAAGCCCTGGTGTACCCATTCTCTCTCTCTCTCTCTCTATCTGTCTCTTTCTCTCTCTGTCACTCTCAAATAAATAAATAAAAACGAACAAAAAACTTTAAAAAAATGCCAAACTCAAGACATTTTCTGGTAGTAATTTCTCTCCTTGATTTTTTTTTTTTTTTTGAGGTAGAGTCTCATCTGGATCTCACTCAGTAGTCCCAGGCTGGCCTTGAACTTACAGCAATCCTCCTACCTCTGTCTTTCAAGTGCTGGGATCAAAGGCGTGCACCACTACACGCGGCCCTTGTTTTTTCTTTCTGTAATTATTAGGACTCTGTTAGAGATCATTTAGCAGGGAGGCAAGCGTCTAAACAGTCTAGCGGAAATCCTATAGCGTGTAACTGGCGATTTCTACTTCGGGCCTGTCAATCATTGATAGGGTTTTCAGATGTAATGAGCTCATTAATGTTTCCACTGACATGACCTCTGACCTCTCCCACTGCCAAGCTGGGCGGAAGGCTGTCCCTGCAAGCCAATGCTGGGCAAAGCCCAGGCCACTTCCGGGAAGTATTGTTCTTCATCCCACTTCTTCTTTTGAAATATTTTATTTATTTATTTATTTGAGGGGTGTGGGAGGGGGCGAGACAGAGATTGGATGCAGCAGGGCCTCCAGCCACTGCACATGAACTCCAGATGCATGTGCCATTTTGTGCATCCGGCTTACGTGGGTCCTGGGGAATCAAACCTGGATCCTTTGGCTTTGCCAGCAAGTGCCTTTAACCACTAAGCCATCTCTCCATCCCTCTTCATCCCACTTCTAAACAACTTCCTCCTCTTAAAAACTTTCAGTGAAGACCAGGAATGGTGGCTCACACTTATAATCCCAACACTTGGGAGGTTGAGGTAGGAATATTGCCATGATTTCAAGGCCAGCCTGGGCTAGAGTAAGAACCTGCCTAAAAATAAAAAATAGTAAGCCTGATGTAGTGGTGCACACCTCTAATCTCAGTACTTGGGTGGCAGAGGTAGGAGAAGGGCTATGAGTTTGAGGCCACCCTGAGACTACATAGGGGATTTCTGGGCTAGAATGAGAACCTACCTTGAAAACAAACAAAGAAACAAAAAACAGAAGAGAGACTAGTTGGAAAGAAGGGATTCAGTGGAGGGTGGATCTGAGATTGCGGAGAATGGGGGTAAAAGTGGGAATTATAGTTTATTGTCTACACTTATGAAAGCTGTCAATAAAACAATTAAAATAAAAAGCTGGGTGTGGCCATGCATGCCTGTGATTCGAGTACTGGCTCAAGAAAAGGAGACAGAGCGAGAAGGATCACTGGGGTCCCTGGTTGGCCAGGCCAGCAAAAACCAGGGAGCTCCCACTTCGGAGAGACTGTCTCCGAAGTAAGGTTGAAGAGCAACGGATGAGTACAATGTCTTCCTCTGACCTCCACATATGTGAGTTCAGGGTGCACACATATACACGCATACATGCATATATTATATACACACCCACACTACCCCTCTCACACACCAAAACCAAAAAACAAAAAAAAAGGTCCAGGACGGCCTGGGCTAGAGTTTAAGAGTTTCAAGGCCAGCTTGGGCAACTTAGTGTTACCCTATCTCAAAATAAAAAATACCCCACAATTTTAAAAAATACCCACAAAAAGGTGCCAGGTCAGTGGTAGAGAGCTTGTCTAGCATGCATGAGGCCCTGGGATACAATTCTCAGTACTCAAAAACAAGAAAGCCGTGTGGGGGTGGGGAGGGAGGGAATTACCATGGGATATATTTTATAATCATGGAAAATGTTAATTAAAAAAAAAAAAAGAAAGACAGACCCAAAGTTTCTCCTATTGGAGCCTCAAAGCCTGCAGGCTTGCCTTGCAGAGTTCCATCTAACCAGCCTCACGGTTCTATGAGCCAATTCCTGAAAGAACCTCCAAGAGGTCTAAACACACATTTTTTTCTTCCTTTCCCTTTCCCTTTCCCTTTCCCTTTCCCTTTCCCTTTCCCTTTCCCTTTCCCTTCCCCTCCCCTCCCCTTCCCTTCCCTTTCTTGTTTTTGGGTTTTTGTGGTTAGGGTCAAGCTCTGACCCAGGCTGACCTGGAATTAGTCTCAAATTGGCCTCAAACTCGTAGCGATCCTCCAGCCTCAGCTTCCTGAGTGCTGGGACTAAAGGCGTGCGCCACCATGCCCTGCTTAAACACACATCTTATTGGTTCTGCCTCTCTACAGCGCACCATTTTTTTGTTTGTTTGTGTTTTCAAGGTAGGGTCTCACTCTAGCCCAGGATGACCTAGAATTCACTATGTAGTCTCAGAGTGGTCTCAAATTTATAGCAATCCTCTTACTTCTGCTTCCCAAGTGCGGGGATTAAAGGCGTATGCCATCACACCTAGCCCTAGAGCACCATCTTTTATTTATTTATTTGGGGGAGGGCTTCTAGCCACTGCAAATGAACTCCAGATGCATGCACCATCACATGCATCTGGCTGATGTGGGTACTGGGGTGTTGAACCTTGGTCCTTTGGCATTGAAAGCAAGCACCTCAACCACTAAGCCATCTCTCCAGCTCAGCATCATCTTTTACTTTTATTTTTTGGTTTTTCAAGGTAGGGTCTCACTCTAGGCCAGGCTGAGTTGGAATTCAGTATGTAGTCTCCGGGTGGCCTCAAACTCATGGCCATCCTCCCACCTCTGCCTCCCAAGTGCTAGGATGAAAGGCGTGTGCCACCAGGCCCAGCTCCAGTACCATCTTTTTAAACATCAGGGTGCCACAAGGGGGCGCACGCGTCTGGAGTTCGTTTGCAGAGGCTGGAAGCCCTGGCGTGCCCATTCTCTCTCTCTCCCTCTATCTGTCTTTCTCTCTGTGTCTGTCGCTCTCAAATAAATAAATAAAATAAAATAAAATAAATTAAAAAAAAAAAACATCAGGGTGCCAAACACAGAAGCTCCTGGTAGCATGATGAAGCGACGGGCTCAGTAAAAGGGTAAGGCAGAAGTGTTATTGGATCTCAAACAGAAAATCCAACTCTGTGCCCATGGATAAGCAGTTACAGCCCCACTGTGGCCCCTACCTTTTCCCCAGCTCTTCTGGAGTGCCCTATGACATTGCCTTTCTTGTCCATAACCTCAATGCCTCGAATGGACTCCAATCTCCGGGACGCAAGCACATTTACTCCGCTGACTTGGGCTGCAGAGAAAGGAAGCACATGCAGTGGAAGGGTAAATTCAAAGCCAGCAAGGGATCCTCCAGCCCTTCCTGTGGTCACCTGCCCCAGCCTAGGGTCACCAGCTCTCTCCTAAAGCTGCAGAGGTAGGAACAGAACTGCTAGCTGCCGGGCCTTGGGTCTTGACTACAGTGCAACACAGCATTCAGCACCCGGGGCCCATCCTGGCCCCCTGATCCAAGAGAAATCACAGGACCCTTGAAATATGCTCATTTCTGCCTCATATGGATTGACCAAGTGTCTGCGACATTCCTTCCCGAATTTCAAAATCATCCTTCTACCAACTCTTCAAAGTGCCCCCATCTGCAAGCCCAAATGGGGAATGTGAACTAGGGGATCCACAGAACATACTCATCTTACTTCATCATTTTGGTTTTTCATGGTAGGGTCTCTCTCTAGTCTGGTTTGACCTAGAATTCACTCTGTAGTCTCAGGGTGGCCTTGAACTCACAGTGATCCTACTACTTCTGCTTGTGCACCACCACACCCAGCTACTTTATTTTTTTAAAGTATTTACTTGAAACAGAGAAAATATGAGTATGGATGTGCCCAGGACCTCCTGCCACTACAAACAAACTCCAGATGCATTCACTACGTTGTGTTTCTGGCTTTATGTGGAGTGTACTGGGGAATCAAACCCAGACCAGCAAGCTTTGCAAGCAAGTGCCTTTAACCACTGAGCCATCTCTCCAACCCACAGTTTTGATCCTTTTAAGCAAAAGATCTGGGCTGGAGAGATGACTTAGTGGTTAAGGCACTTGCCTGTAAGACCTAAGAATGCTCTTTTGAATCTCCAGAGACCACGTGGCCTGATGCACAGTGACGCAAGCGTGCAATGCTGCACATGCACGCAAGGGGCGCATGCGTCTGGAGTTTGTTCACAGCAGCTGGAAGGCTCTGGTGTGTCCATTCTCTCTGACTCTCTCTCGCTCTCAGAAATAAAATAATTAGGGCTGAAGAGATGGCTTAGTGGTTTAAGTGTTTGCCTGCAAAGCCAAAGGACCTCAGTTTGATTCCCCAGAACCCACGTAATCCAGATGCACAAGATGGCACATGCGTCTGGAGTCCGTTTGCAGCAGCTGGAGGCCCTGGCACCCCCATTCTCTCTCTGCCTCTTTCCCTTTCTGACTCTCTCAAATAAATACACAAAATTTGCAAAATAATAATAATATTTAAGACCCAATTTACAAGCCAAGTGGGCTGCAAGTGGTAGATGTCATATGTCACAACATGGCCAAGGGTCTCTAGAGAGGGAAGACTCAAAGATGACAAAGACCAGCCCGGCTCCATGGTCGCAGCCCGTCTTGCTCACCAAGAATGGCGATAGGTAAGGCTTTTCTGATCCAAAAGTTATCCAGGCCATACCTCATGTGGACAAAGTGAGGGATTAACTAGAAAATAAGAGGGGAAAAAAAGTCAGTACAGAGGACCAAAGAATCATCCAGACCATGCTAGCAGCAGCGGTAGCCCAGCCTAACTCCATTACAGACCAGGTGGAGGCTAGCGCTCTCATGCATTGTTTTTTTTAAGATTTTATTTTTTATTTTAGAGAGGGAGAGGCAGAGAAAGAATCGGCATGCCAGGGCTTCCGCCACTACAACTCCAGATGCTTCTGCTACGCCACCTAGTGGGCATGTGAGACCTTGTGCTTGCCTCACTTTTGTGCATCTGGCTTACGGGGGATCTGGAAAGTTGAACATGGGTCCTTAGGCTTCACAGACAAGCACCTTAACCACTGAGCCATCTCTTCCAGCATTCTCAAGCATGTTTTTTTTTTCGAGGTAGGGTCTCACTCTAGCCCAGGCTGACCTGGAATTCACTATGTAGTCTCAGGGTGGCCTTGAACTCTCGGTGATCCTTACCTCTGCCTCCCGAGTGCTGGGATTAAAGGTGTGGGCCACCATGCCCGGCTTTCAAGCATTGTTAAAAAATTTTATTTATTTATTTGTGAGTGGAGAGAGACATAATGGGCACACTGGGGACTCTTGCCACTGTGATTAAACTCCAGATGCAAGTGCCACTTTGTGCATGTGGCTTTACGTGGGTACTGGGGAATTGAACCTGAGCAGTAAGGCTTTGAAAGCAAGCACCTTTAACCACTGAGTCATCTCTCCAGCCCTCATGCAGTGGTTTTGTTTTGATTCTTGCCACAGTGAAGTGTTGTTTTGGTTCCTTTTAGGAGTAAATAGGGCTTAGAGGGGTTACATAACCTCTTTGTCCACAGTCACCATGCTGGGAAGGGTTTCATCCAGGCTGGGAACTCAGGCTTATCTGCATCTAAAGTCCACTTTTATTCATGTATTGATTTATTGGTTTTTTGAGGTAGGGTCTCCTCTGGTCCAGACTGACCTGGAATCCACTATTTAGTCTCAGGATGGCCTCAAACTCACAGCAATCCTCCTACCTCTGCCTCCCAAGCACTAGGATTATGGGCGTGCGCCACCATGCTTGGCTTATTTATTTTTGGGTTTTTTGAGGTAGGGTCTTGCTGTAGCCCAGGCTGACCTGAAATTCAGTCTCAGGCTGGTCTCAAACTCATAGCAATCCCCCTACCTTGACCCCCTGAGTGCTGAGATTAAAGCCATGTCCCACCATGCCTGCCTCTACTTTTATAGTTTTGTAGAGGATCTTGTTAGGTAGCCTGGCTTGCCCTGAACTTATGTTTCTCCTTCTTCAGACTCCTGAGCACTGGAATCATGGGCCTATGCCATTATACCCAGCTTTCAAGTCTATATTTTCAACTATTAAAACTTCCCAACATCCGGGCTGGAAAAATGGCTTAGTGGTTAAGGTACTTGCCTGCAAGGCCAAAGGATCCAGGTTCGATTCTCCAGGACCCACATAAGCCAGATGCACAAAGCAGCACATGCATATGGAGTTTGTCTGCAGAAGCGCTGGAGTCCCTGGCACACCCATTCTCTCTCACTAGTTGCCCCTCCCTCTCTCTGTCTTTCATAAATAAATAAAAATGAGTATTTTTTGTTTTAGAAAAATGGCCCAACATCCAAAGCAGGATAACACTAGCATGTGGGCTTTATGCAAAATGAACTAATTAAAAAAAAACAAACAGAATAGTTATTGTCAACCTGTTTTTTTTTTTTTGTTTGTTTGTTTGTTTGTTTTTTGATTTTCAAGGTAGGGTCTCACTCTAGCCCAAGCTGACCTGGAATGCACTATGTAGTCTCAGGGTGGCATTGAACTCATGGTGATTCTTCTACCTCTGCCTCCCAAATGCGAGGATTAAAGGCATGTACCATCATGCCCAGGAATTTTTTTAAAATATATTTTATTTTTAATTATGAGAGGGAAAGAGACAGAAAAAGAATGGTGTGCCAGGGCCTCTAGCCACTGCAAACAAACTCCAGATGCATGTGCCATATGCATCTGGCTTACATCTGGGTTCTGGGGAGTTGAACCTGGGTTCTTAGACTGCATAGGCAAGCACCTTAACTGCTAAACTATCTCTCCAGCCCTCAACCCGTTTTTGATTCTGAGACATAAAGAAGACTCCACAAGGCTGGAGAGACAGCTTAGCACTTAAGGTACTTGCCTGCAAAGCCAAAGGACCCAGGCTTGATTATTCAGGACCTATGTAAGCCAGATGCACATGGTGGTGCATGTGTCTAGAGTTCATTTGTAGTGGCTGGATGCCCTGGAGTGCCAATTCTCTCTCTCTGCCTCTTTTTCTCTCAATAAAATAAAAATATTTTTTTAAAAATTAAAACAAACAAAAAAAAAAGGACTGGAGAGATGGCTTAGCTGTTAAGGCATTTGCCTGTAAAGCCAAAGGACTCAGGTTTGATTCTCCAGGAACCATATAAGCCAGATGTGCAAGGTTGTACATGCGTCTGGAATTCATTTGCAGAGGCTGAAGGCCCTGGCCTGCCCATTCTATTTCTCTTCCTCTTTTCTCTCTCTTAAATAAATGAAAGGGCTGGAGGAATGGCTTAGCGGTTAAGGCATTTGCTTGCAAAGCCAAAGGACTTTGGTTTGATTCCCCAGGACCCACATTAGCCAGATGCACAAGGGGGAGCATGTGTCTGGAGTTCATCTGCCGAGGCCCATTCCCTCACTCTCTCTTTCTGTCAAATAAATAAATGAAAATAAAATATAAAAAAAATAAATGGAAGAAAATAAAATAAACAAGTGCTACCTTTAAAGAAGATTTCACAGGTTATCATAATACCTACTCCAAAGAGGGTTGAAGAGACGCACACTCCTGTCCCTAACAACGTTCTCTCTACTGGACCATGAGACTAAGGAAAAAGAAACGTACGACGTTAGCAGACATCACAGTTTTGCTCAGCAAGGATAACTGTTGTTGTTGTTTGGTTTTTCAAGGTAAGGTCTCGCTCTAGGCCAGGCTCACCTGGAATTCACTACACAGACTCAGGGTGGCTTTGAACTCATGGCAATCCTCTTACCTCTGCCTCCAGAATGCTGGGATTAAAGGCGTGCATCACCACACCCAGCAGAAGGATAATTTTTGGTAACAGAAAAATCTTATCTCCTCAGGGTTTGCAATACTCACGTAACTGGCATTCCCATTGGTGATGGTGAAGGCTGTGGTGTAAGCGTACAAGGAAACCTAAGAATGAGAGACAAGGGGATCACATTCTGGCTTTAAGCAGAAACACACAGAAGTCATGAAATTCAAAGAGCCACTACCTGAGGTAAGATCATGGACTTGATCCCCTTCACTGGCATCATCGACAAAAACACCTTTAAGAAGAAAATACAGCAGAGTTATAGTGCCTGATTTTTTGGGGGGTGGAGGAGGGGGCATGGGGGAAGCAGGGAGCCAAAGCTTACAGAATCAAGAAACCTTCTAGAGGATACATGATCCAGACCCTGAGAGCTGGGACAGGAGATGAGGTTGGACCCAGGTGACAAACGCATGTTGCAAAGCACCTAGCAGATCCTGAGCCAGTGGCTTGGAGAAACCCAAGAGCCTCAACAATGGTGTGTCCAGGGCCTGCAGGGTAGCAGGGCGGCAAAGAGGCCTACCCTTGCTAAGGCAGGCAAACACGGGGCAGGCGCAAAACAAGCTATGGCCCAGTTATGTGACAAAAAGCACGGCATTTCCCATACAGACAACGTGGGCCAGCCTTACTGAAGATGCTCTGGTCTGGTCTGGAAAGCCTCCCATCTGAATGTGTTAAAGACTTAGTTCCCACCTGGGGATCTTGGGAGGTGGTGGAAACTTGAAGAGGTGGGACCCGGGAGAAGGTCTTCCGGTCATGAGGACATGCCCTAGAAGACTAGAGAACCCCAATCTCTTCATCTTTCATCCTCTGGGTGTCATGCAGTAAACAGCCTGTTTCCCACCATGTACTCCCAACATTCCATGCTATTTTGCCACAGGCTCAAAAGCAATGGGGCCAATTGAAATAATCAAAGCTATGAGCCAAAGTCAACTTTTATCTTTCCTTCCTTCTTTCCTTCCTTCCTTGCTTTCTTTCAAGGCAGGGCCTCACTCTAGCCCAGGTTGACCTGGAACTCACTCTGTAGCCCCTAGCTGGCTTTGAACTCACAGCCTCCCGAGTGCTGTTACGAAAGTTATGTACCACCATGCCCAAATTTATGTAACTAACAATTACCCCAGGTATTTGTTACAGTAACTTAAAGCTGACCAGCCCAGAGTAACAAGACGATTCTCCCGGCTTGTGGCCAGTAGCATGTCCAAACTCACTGACAGTCTCCATAGGGCTGTGTGCATGGCAAGTGTTCAAAGAGCCTGTGACATGGACTTCTGAGAAGCCTGGGGCTGACTGGGAAAGGAGGGGGAGGGTGTGGACTCTGAACAGCAGATTAGGAGCACTGGAGGACCCACAGCCATGTATTAAGCTCCGAGCACCGAGCCCCAGAGTTGAAGGGAAGCGAGATAAGGAGACGGACGGACAGCCCCCGAAACTGCAGCTTACTCACCAAGGGCGCCACGAGGGGCATGAAAGCTGGAGAGAACAGAGCAGAGCATCAGTGATCACAACTGTCACACTAAGATGGCCCAGAGGGACGCCTCCTACCGGAACCTGCTCCATCCTCCTGAAGACACAGGCCTCAAGGAACCTCTGTTACTCATTTTTTTTTTTTTTTTTTTGTTTTTTGAGGTAGGGTCTCACTCTAGTCCAGGCTCACCTGGAATTCACTATGTTGTCGTCTCAGGGTGGCCTCGAATTCACAGCGATCCTCCTACCTCTGCCTCCCCAGTGCTAGGATTAAAGGCATGCGCCACCACGCCTAGCCACTTTTATTATTCTAATAAAAATAATAACACGGGGCTGGAGAGATGGGTTGGCGGTTAAGGCTCTTGCCTGTGATTTCTAAGGACCCAGGTTTGATTCTCCAGTACCCACATAAGCCAGATGCACAAGGTGGTACATGCATCTGGAGTTTGTTTGTAGTGGCTGGAGGCCCTGGCATATCCATTTTTACTCTATCACCTCTCTCTCTCTCTCTCTCTTGCTCACTATCTGAAAATAAGTGAATAAATAAAAATTATAAAAAATAATAATGACTGAAAGAATAAGTATATACTTATGGTAGAAAGTAAAAGACCTAACCAGCCACCCACCTCAGGCCTCTCCCTGAAGATAAGTGGTGATAACTGTTCATCTTTTCACATGTTTTTGGTTTTTTGAGGTACAGTCACTCTATTACTGTGTTGTGTCAGGCTGGCCTTGAACTCACAGCGATCCTCCTACCCCTGCCTCCGAGCGCTGGGATTAAAGGCTTGCGCCACCACACTCAGCTGAAACTTTCTTTCCAGGACAACCTGACCTTCTAATTCTCCTGCCTCCACTTCCTGAGTGCTGGGAATATGGGCATGTGCCACCAGGTCCCAATTTACCAGTGCTGAAGATTAAATCCAGGGTTTCGTAAATGCTAGGCAAGCACGCTCTCCACTGAGCTGCACCCTCAGCCTCTCACGTATTCATTTAACGCTGTGGCTGCCACCACTTTCATCAGAAATCCCCCGAGGGGAAAATGATTAGAGCAGCCTGAGTTTTCTATTATAAACCATGCCGTCCTCACCTACTTCTGACCAGGAGAAGCCACTCACCTGCAGGTCGGAAAAGAGCAGGGATCAGCTTGCTGTTGTCAGGGTGCACGGTTGACTGCAAAGGAGGGAAGCAAAGGTTAGCTGACATCCGGCTTTACTGTTTCAGGAAACTAACAATTAGAGAGAGGCTGAAACTTACAAGACTCCTCTGCCATGCTTCTCTAATCTAGAGAGAGAAAAAAGAAGGAACTGCTTTTAAAGGTGCTTTTTTAAAAAAAATATTTTTAGTGATTTATTTATTTGCAAGGAAAGGGAGTGAGTATGGGCATGCCAGGGCCTCCTGCAACTGCAAATGAACTCCGGACGCGTGCTCCATTTTGTGCATCTGGCTTTACGTGGGTACTGGGAAACTGAACTTGGACCACCAGGCTTTGCAAGCAAGTGCCTTTAACTGTCGAGCCATCTCTCTAGCCCTAAAGGTGTTTTGTTGTTGCTTTTACACATATTTTATTATTATTTATTTTGAAAAAGAGGCAGAGAGAGAGAGAGAGAATGGGCACTCCAGGGCCTTTAGCCGCTGTGAACGAACTCCAGATGCACATGCCCCCTTATGTGCAACATGGTGCATTTACATCATGTGCATCTGGGTACATGGGACCTGGAGATTTGCACATAAGCTCTTAGGCGTCACAGGCAAGTGCCCTAACCACAAAGCCATCTCTCCAGCCCACCTAAAGGGTTTTTTTTGTTTGTTTGTTTTTTGAGGTACTGTTCACTCTAGCTCAGGCTGACCTAGAATCCACTATGTAGTCTCAGGGTGGCCTCGAACTCTAGGCAATCCTACCTCTGCCTCCCGAGTGCTGGGATTAAAGGTGTGCACCAGCACGCCCAGCTTCTAAAGGTGGTTTTGATGGTCAATCTCTGGTTATCAACTTAATAGGATTTAGAATCACTATGGAAACAAATCTCTGGTCCTGTCTCTAAGGGAGATTGATTGAGGCTGGAGGACCCACCCTAAGGGTGGGTACCCATCCCTCCTGCAGGGGTGCTGGAATAAATAAAAAGGAGAGAGTTAGCTGGTCACCAGCATCCATCACTCTCTGCTTTCTCACTGCAGTGTGAATGTGACCAGCTGCCTCAAACTCCTGCTGCCCTGACTTTCCTACCATGTTGGACACTACCCTCCAGATGCAGTACAGAAGAAACCCACCACCCACCCTCAAGCCCTTCCTCAAGTCGCTTCTAGTCAGGTATTTGGTCACAGCAACAAGAAAGTGACTAATACAGTGGTTCAAGAGTAAAGTGAAGCTGGGCGTGGTGGCGCACGCCTTTAATCCCAGCACTCGGGAGGCAGAGGTAGGAGGATTGTTGTGAGTTCGAGGCCATCCTGAGACTCCACAGTGAATTCCAGGTCAACCTGGGCTAGAGTGAGATCCTACCTGGGGGAAGGGGGGGAGACAGTAAAGTGAGTCTCCTGTTGTTT
The DNA here is from genome assembly GCF_020740685.1 of Jaculus jaculus. Lineage (NCBI taxonomy): Eukaryota > Metazoa > Chordata > Mammalia > Rodentia > Dipodidae > Jaculus > Jaculus jaculus. Next base: position 14,789,445 of record NC_059102.1, on the reverse strand, counting down.
TTTTTTTTTTTTTTGCTTTTCAAGGTAGGGTTTCACTGTAGCCCAGGCTGACCTGGAATTCACTATGGAGTCACACCACCATGACTGGCCTAGCTGGTTTATGAGATGAAAACCTAAGTACATTTTAAAAAATAATCCAGGGCTGGAGAGATGGTTTAGTGGTTAAGGCCTGTGAAGCCATGTGTTCAACTCTCCAGATTCCACATAAGCCAGATGCACAAAGGTGAGGCAAGTGCAAGGCTGCACATGCTCACTAAGTGGCCCAAGTGTCTGGAGTTTGATTGCAGTGGCTGAGGCCCTGGCATGCCAAATCTCTCACGCTCTCTCCAAAATAAAAAAAAATAAAAAAATAAAAATGTCAGGCATAGTGGCGCACGCCTTTAATCCCAGCACTCGGGAGGTAGAGGTAGGAGGATCACCATGAATTCAAGGCCACCCTGAGACTCTGTAGTGAATTCCAGGTCAGCCTGGGCTAGAGTGAAACCCTACCTTGAAAAACCAAAAAATAAATAAATCATCATCATCATCACCATCATCATCCAGGGCTGGGAAAAAAAAAGGATTAGTGGTCAAAACACTTGACTGCAAAGCCAAAGAAGCCAGGTTCAATTCCCCCAAACACACATATAGTCCAATGCACAAGGTGGAATTAGCATCTGGAGTTTGTTTGCAGTGGCTAGAAGCCCTGGAAAGCCCATTCTCTCTCTTCCTCTCTCTGCCTCTCTCCCTCCCTCTCTCTCAAAATAAATAAATTATTTAAGAAATAATAAAAGAGCCAGGCGTGGTGGTACACACCTTTAATCCCAGCACTGGGGAGGCAGAGGTAGGAGGATCGCTGTGAGTTTGAGGCCACCCTGAGACTACATAATGAATTCTAGGTCAGCCTGGGCCAGAGTGAGACTCTACCTCAAAAATAAATAAACAAACAAATAAATAAAAATTAAAAAATAATCGCCAAAGGACCCAGGTTTAATTCTCCCAAACCCACATATAGTCCAATGCACAAGGTGGAATTAGCATCTGGAGTTTGTTTGCAGTGGCTAAAAGCCCTGGCACGCCCATTCTCTCTCTCCCTCTCTCTGCCTCTCTCTCAAAATAAATAAATAAATAAAATATTTAAAAAATAAACAAAGAATCCAGTTTTATAAAGCAAGGAGTATGTGCAACAATAAGATCAATAGCCAAAAACACTACCTGACTTCATTACATAGCAGATAAAACCAGCCAAAGGCAAGTACAACCAGCCTTGAGCCAGGCACAGCCGAGCTTGTGACACATACCCTTTGGTCGTCCCTGTAGAGTGTAGGAGCATCTTCGTTGGTGAGCAATAGTTGTCTTGAATTTTCTATTTTTCCCTGTAATCAAATATCAAGAAATCAAGCAACAACCTTAACACTGTCTGGATTTCTGCACCAACTTGGCGATCACAACTCACTCACCAGCACACACTGCACTTCAGGCTTTAAGGCAATATGTCCCTGAGTGGAAAACCCTTTGTAGCACTCAGATTCAGACCTTCTAGCTTCCTAGACTCCTCCAACAGCCCACCCTCTCGAGCTGCCTTCTCCCTGAAAGATTTATTATTATTTATTTATTAGACACAGAAAGAGGGAGAGAGGGGAGGACAGAGAGAATGGGCTCATCAGGGCCTCTAACCACTGCAAACAAACTCCAGATACATGTGCCACCATGTGCATCTGGCTTACATGGAACCTGGAGAATCGAACCTGGGTCCTTAGGCTTCGCAGGCATGCACCTTAATCGCCACGCTATCTCTCCAGCCCCTCCCTGGTTTCTGAACGTCAGTTACTTTCCTGGTAGCGAGTCCCGCCTTCTCACTATCTCCATAGCTAGCCACCTGAGCCTTGTTTCCTCTTCTTTTAAAAGATTCAAAATATATAAAGAAAAATTACACATGTATCCCCTTATACACAATTAGCAATTGTGAAACGCTTGGTAATATTTGCTTCTAATCTTTCAAAGCAAACCATTATCCCCTTTCATTCCCTTCCCATTCTATCAGAAGTGTGGGGGTTTGAATCAGACGTCCTCCATAAACTCAAGTGCTCAGGAAGATCACCGTGAACTTGAGGCCACTTGGGACTACAGAGTTCTAGGTCAGCCTGGATTAGAGTGAAACCCTGTCTGAAGCCCCCTGCAAAAAAACAAATTACACACACACACACACACACCAAGAACATACTTACAACTGAAATGAATAGATATACAGGATCTAATAATTCGGTCCACAGAAGAAATCTTTGAACAAAAGGCTGAAGAGGGGGAACAATTACCAGAGAGCCGGTTACAAGAAGATAGACATAATTGTAACAATTCACTCTGGGGAGTGGGGAGGGCTCAGCAGGCTTTGTCTGTGGTCTGCATCTTGCCAGAATCATTTCCTCTAAACACGCCTCATCCAATTGCCATTGAGGGTTAAAACCCAGACTTTCGGGTTCAAACGGGCCTTCATTCATACTCAAACCCTGCGAATTTCTCTCCTGGCTCTCACCCATACCGCGCGGCTTAACCGTAGCAGTAAGGGACAGTCACCAGTGATCAGCACCCGCAGCTCAGCTCCCTGGGGCAGAAAGAAGGGGTGGTGCGCGGTTTGCCTGGTAACAAGCTTGCCCAGACAAGTTCAAAACCGCTCCAGCTTTTAAGCCCTGGCTCTGCAGAGGCAACTTGATGTCCAACCCCCCCCCCCCCGACCCCCACCAATAAAGAGGAGTAGGGCTTACCTAGGTCAAGGCCTAGGAGAAAACACCCCAGAGCCCTGTAGGAGGGTATGGGGCATATGAAACGGGGCCAGGAGCAGCTCTTCAAAGACTTCCTATTCCAAAAAGGGTGGAAAATCTCTCTCTCTTTTTTTTTTACATGACATATCGAGATGCTATTTGGCAAAGGTTGGACTAAATAGCTTATTAAGATTAAAATCAGCTGCTGTTTCTTTTTACCTTTTTAAGGTAGCTACTAGAACATTTTAAGTTGCTGCTATGCCTCACAGGTAAGGCCTGTAACTTCCTGACCACGCCGGTGGACTGTCCCCGAGGTAGATAAGCATAAAGGATAGGGGTCGGGGGCTGGAGGGATGTGTTTCTCTGCACCCACCAAAGGCAGTAAGGGCACCCCACCTGCGAGGGTGGGGACTCCTCAGGACCATCGGAAGAAGGGTGACCTTGTGGCCACCCATTCCGGCCCCGCCTGGGGCCTTGGGCTTTCCTTTGGGTCTCCGGTGGGTCCCCGGCTGGGAGGGCGCGGGATGATCGCCCCTAAGGCTGTGTCCAGGACCAGGGAGGCGCAGGGCACCGCGGCCACGTGGGCTCGCCGAGGTCACGCGCCCGCCCGCCCCCGCCCCGCCCGGGCGTACTTGGCGTTGGGAGATCCCGAAGCGCAGGTTGGGATCCATGTGGACCGCGGCGCCCGGACGACGACCTTCTTCCTCCTCCTCCTCCTCCTCCTCCTGCGGTTCCTGGGCCGACGTCCTGGCGGCGATGGCCGTCACCGCCCCGCAGGGCGCGGAGGAGGAGCCTGGCGGAGGGCTCCGGCCCGGCCCGCCCACCGCGCGCTGCCCGCGGCCCGCGCGCCCCTCTCCGCCGAGCCCGCCTCTCCCGAGCGCTGAGTCCTTCCTGCCCCGCTGGGAACCTGCCGGGCCCAAAGCGGGGTGCAGAACCCCCTCTTAGGAGCGCTAGGGACCTTCCGCGGCCACGTCCTCAACCTTCTTCCGCGCTTTGAGTCGGCTCACGACTTTACCTTCAAAGTGTCCCTGGATTGCTCAAAAAGTCCCGAGTACACCGAGGTCACCTGGACCCAGGGAAAAATGAAAACGCAACACCTTTTTGGAAGAAAAAGAAAAAAAGGTGTTTTGGGTGTTTTTATGTTTGTGTTGTTGTTTTGTTTAGTTTTTGAGGTAGGGTTTCATTCTAGTCCGGTCTAACTTGGAATTCACTATGTAGTCTTAGGGTGGCCTTGAACTCACAGCGATCCTTCTACTTCTGCCTCCCGAATGCTGGGATTAAAGACGTGCACCACCATGCCTGGTAGAAAAAATTTATATTCCTTTTTAAATATTTTTATTTAAGAGAGAGAGAATGGGCGCACCAGGGCCTGTACCACTGTAAACAAACTCCAGAAGCATGTGCTACCATGTGCATCTGGTTTTTGTTGAGTACTGGGGAATCAAACCTGGATCCCTTGGCTTTGCATGCAAGCCCATTAACCGCTAAGCCATCTGTCCATCCTGAAACAAAGACTTTTAAAATTAATGTGCAGAAAGGGAGAGTATGGGCATGCCAGGTCTCTAAGCCAGTGCAAACGAACTCCAGATACATGCCTCACTTTGTGCATCTCGTTTAAAGTGGGTACTGGGGAATCGAACGTGGGTGTCAGGTTTTGCCAGCAAGTAGTGCCTTTAGTTGCTGAACCATCTCCCCAGCCTCGCAGTACCTTTATCCAGCACTATTGAGAGTTTGAGAAAGGTAGGGCATGAAGTCCAGTGCGAGGCCCCACTACTGCCCTGGCAGCTGACAGTGTACGGTGTGCCCATCGCTTCAGCCACTTTTTTGTTTTGCTTTGTTTCTTTTTTTTTTTTTTAATTTTTTATTTATTTATTTGAGAGCAACAGACACAGAGAGAAAGACAGATAGAGGGAGAGAGAGAGAATGGGCGCGCCAGGGCTTCCAGCCTCTGCAAACGAACTCCAGACGCGTACGCCCCCTCGTGCATCTGGCTAACGTGGGACCTGGGGAACCGAGCCTCGAACCGGGGTGCTTAGGCTTCACAGGCAAGCGCTTAACCGCTAAGCCATCTCTCCAGCCCTGCTTTGTTTCTTTTCAGTGTTGGGGCACACCCACTTCTGCTGAATCCAGGGTCAATGAGGCACAACTTACAGAAAACGTTAGGCCTGCCCTCCTTCTTTCTGCGTTCCTCCAGGGCCTGGGTGGATGGACTCAGTGGGTGTGCTCTTGGATTTGTGAAGGCCAGAGTCTTGGGCTGGGAGCCTGCACAACACAGCTGTTTTGTTTTATTTTTATTGTTGTTATTTTTTTTAATATTTTATTTTTATTTATTTATTTGAGAGAGAGAGAGAATGAGCATGCCAGGGCCTCCAGCCACTGAAAATGAACCCCAGATGCATGTGCCTCCTTGTACATCTGGCTTATGTGGGGCCTGGAGAATTGAACTGGAGCCCTTTGGCTTTGCAGGCAAGTGCCTTAACCACTAAGCCTTCTCTCTAGCTCCAGTTGTTGTTTTATTTTATTTTATTTTATTTTGTTGTTGTTTTTGAGGTAGGCTCTCACTCTAGCCCAGGCTGACCTGGAATTCACTATGTAGTCTCAGGGTGGCCTCAAACTCTCAGCAATCCTCCCACCTTTGCCTCCAGAGTCCTGGGATTAAAGGCGTGTGCTACCACACACAGATTGGGTTCCTTTTTCTTTTCTTTTCTTTTCTTTTCTTTTCTTTTCTTTTCTTTTCTTTTCTTTTCTTTCTTTCTTTCTTTTTTTTGGGGGGGGTTTCAAGGTAGGGTCTCACTCTAGCCCAGGCTGACCTGGAATTCACCATGGAGTCTCAGGGTGGCCTCGAACTCATGGCAATCCTCCTACTTCTGCCTCCCGAGTGCTGGGATTAAAGGCGTGCACCACCATGCCCGGCTTCCTTTTTCAAACAAATATTTTTTATTATTTATTTCCAAGGAGAGAGAGTGGGTGCGCCAAGGCTGCCAGCTGCTGCAAATTAATTCCAGATGCATGTACCACTTTGTGCATCTGGTTTTATGTGGGTACTGGGGAATTGAACCTGGGCCGTTAGGCTTTGCAGGCAAGTGAGCCATCTCTCCAGGCCCTATTTTAGGCTCTTGAGATTGAAGGAAATAGAATGTGTCAATATCTAACTTGAATTCATGGCGATCTTCCTATTTCTGCCTCCTGAGTGGAGTGCTAGGATTAAAAGCATGGCCGAGGTGGGGTTTTTTTTGTTGTTGTTGTTATTTCTTTTTTTTGAGGCAGGGGCTCTAGCCTAGGCTGACTTGGAACTCACTCTGGCCTCGCACACACAGCCTCCCTGTACTGAGACCTGAGCAGGGCTGTGTTGTGTACAAATGGACTGGTGTGAGCAGTGGGATATGGCACAGAGAAAAATCTTTGGGCTGAAACTTCAGCCCATTGAGCTGCAATTATTTGAGAGATTACAACCATTGAGATTGGGCCAGTTGTCCTGCACTGGGACAACAGGAAGAATGCAGACTCTTGTGAAGGTGCCTGAGTGCTGATGGAGTTCTTCAAAGTCTGCTTTACTCCCCCCCACCCAACCCCGGATTAACAGATTGGTAGCCCACCTGGTACTATGGAGTATAACAAATGCAAGAAAGAGTCATTGGATTTGCAGCATGGTTTTGTGTTTTGGAAATGGCCATGAGCAGTGGCTAGCAGGCTGGTTGGGTTACTTGCATAGAGGCCTGATGGAGCCTTGAGGATGAACCGGGGGTTGCAGTGGAGATGCCAGGAGTATGGAATGGCTGTCAAGGAGAGCTGCCAGCATCAGATGAAGTTTTCCAGGCTGTGAGGAGCCTAGCTGGAGGGGCAGAATTGGAACTCCAGAGACTCGTTGCTGGTTCGAGTTAGCCGACTTGGAGACTTGTCACTGACTAGAGTTGTTGGACTTGGAGCTAGAGTTTGATATCTGCCGTATTTGTTTTAAATCTTGTATTGGATGAATATTTCTTTGCTATGCCCAGTGCCATCTTTTGCAGTGTGAATGTTTATTCTATGCCATTATGGTGTTTTGTTGTTGTTTGTTTTTTTTTGCTATTATGGCTCGGTTAAAAAACCTTGGATTATGGGGATGTTTGAACATCATTGGGATAAAAACTATGGGACCGGGTGTGGTGGCGCACGCCTTTAATCCCAGCACTCGAGAGGCAGAGGTAGGAGGATCACTGTGAGTTCGAGGCCACCCTGAGACTACAGTTAATTCCAGGTCAGCCTGGACCAAAGTGAGACCCTACCTCGAAAAACCAAAAAAAAAACAAAAAAAAAAAAAAAAAAAAAACCTGTGGGGACTTTCAAAGTTGGACTGCATGTATTACATTTTGTATTATGTATGGATATCAGTTTATGGAGTCAGGGGTGGAATGTGCCTTGCCTCAGGTGTCCCCCTTGAACTTCTGTGTTCCAAATACCAGGTTCCCAGCTGGTGGCAATTTGGGAATCGGATCGTCCTAGAAGTGAGGTATTGCTGGTGATGGGCTTATGAGTGGTGTAGCCAGCTTCCCCTTGCCAGTGTTTGGCACACTCTTCTGTTGCTATTGCCTGATGCAGGCCAGGAGGTGATGTCCACCCTCTGCTCATGCCATCATTTTCCCCTGCCATCATGGAGCTTCCCTGAGTCTGTAAGCCAAAATAAACCCTTTCCTCCCACAAGCTGCTCTTGATCAGGTGTTTTCTGCCAGCAACACAAAGCTGACTGTGATGCCACCAAACTGAGTTCCCTGGAAGTGGAGGCAGCCCATCAATCATCTGTGTGACTGGAGGCAAATGCCCAATACTTAACTGTTGGTGTAAGTAATCAGAGAAGGAAAACTGAAACTCCAGAATAAGCTGACCCAAGTTGATAATGGGAAAAATGCAAATATTTTAAAATATCTTTATTTTTTATATCAAGCAAACAAAATAATTTCAAAATATGATCCCTGGATTAAACAGATCTCCTTCATAATGACACCTAATCAGAGATACTATGTCAGTTAATAGATAATGGGGACCATGCATGATCACTTAAGTCACTTTATCACTGTACTTTTAATAATATGATTCATTTTCCATCACATACTTAGCCTGCTGAATGAACCTCATGACAAAACAGATCACAGAGGACAGCTCAGTTTAACCTGAGGGGATTTTAAAGGAAATGTCAGGACCCCTGACTAGAAGCTTGCGCTAGTTTGGTGTAGACAAATGTTCAAGGAAGGCTAAGGAGACTGTCCTCTACCCTCTGAAGAGGTGGTCTAAGGAAGGGGGACCAGGCCTTCGTGGGAACGTACAAGCTACCACGATGAACCAATGAAGACTCCTGCTAGCAGCTAGCCACCTTCAGAAAGCCGCAGCCGGAGCCAGAAACAAAACATGGAGCGGTGCGTACAAATGCAAGCATGATTGGCTTTGCGGTCTGCAAATAATCTTCAAAATGCCAAGCATTTCGTTCTTCATTTTTTCTTTCTTTCTTGCCTTGGCTCTTTTCTGACGTGAGAAGCTATGGGCGTACATGGGACGCAGGATGGCCTACTGATGGACCTTCTCGAAGTATTCCCTGGAAGCCACCGGACTCGGCTTGATCTGAAAATAAGAAAACATTTAATTGGGTAAGAGTGATTGTTGAAAACTCCTACTAGTTTTTCACTAAGCTTTTTTTTTTTTTTTTTAATTTTTAAGATTTATTTACAAGTAGAGAAAGACTCAGAGAGAGAGAGAGTGTGGATGCACTAACCACTGCAAACAAATGCCAGATGCATGAGACTACTTTGTGCATCTGGGTTTATGTGGGTATTGGAGAATCGAACCAGGCTGTCAGCTTTACAAGCAAGTGCCTTAACTACTGAGCAATCCCTCCAGTTACCTCCCCCCTTTTTTTCTTTTCAATTATTTTTATTAACATCTTCCATGATTATAAAAAATATCCCATGGTAATACCCTCCCTCCCCCCACTTTCTCTTTTGAAATTCCATTCTCCATCATATCCCCTCCCCATCTCAATCAGTCTCTCTTTTATTTTGATGTCATGATCTTTTCCTCCTATTATGATGATCTTGTGTAGGTAGTGTCAGGCACTGTGAGGTCACATATATCCAGCCCTCCCCTTTTTTTCTTTTGGTTTTTCGAGGTAGGGTCTCACTCTAGCCCAGGCTAACCCAGACCTCACCGTGTACTCCCCAGGCTGGCCTTGAACTCACAGCAATTCTGCTACCTCTTCCTCCCAAGCATTGGGATTAAAGGTGTGAGACACCACACCCAGCATCCTTCACCTTTTAAAATCAGCTGACTCAGTCAAAACATGTGGATGGGTGCTGGAGAGATGGCTTAGTGGTTAAGGCATTTGCCTGTGAAGCCAAAGGACTCAGGTTCAATTCTCCATGACCCACGTAAGCCAGATGCACAAGGGGCACATGCATCTGGAGTTCATTTGCAGTGGCTGGAGGCCCTGTCATGCCCATTCTCTCTCTGTCTGCTTGCAAATAAATTAATTAATTTTAAAAATATGTGGATGGACCCTTCTACACTGCTGGTGGGAATGCAATATGGTCCAGCCATTGTGGAAAACAGTGTGGAGGTTCCTAAAACAGCTAAACATTGATCTACCATATGACCCAGCTATAGCACTCCTAAGCATATATCCTAAGGACTCATCTCATTTCCTTAGAAGTACATGCTCAACCATGTTTATTGCTGCTCAATTTATAATAGCTGGGAAATGGAACCAGCCTACATGTCCCTCACCTGATGAGTGGATAATGAAGATGTGGCACATTTATACAATGGAGTTCTACTCAGTGGTAAAGAAAAATGAAGTTATGAAATTTGCAGAAAAATGGATGGACCTGGAAAGTATTATACTAAGTGAGGTAACCCAGGCCCAGAAAGCCAAGCGCCACATGTTCTCTCTCATATGTGGATCCTAGCTACAGATGACTGGGCTTCTGCATGAGAATGAAAATACTTAGTAGCAGAGGCCAGTAAGGTAAAAAGGAGACATAAAGGGTAGAGAAAGGAAGGGAGGACGATACTTAATAGGTTGATATTGTATATATGTAATTGCAATGATTGTAATGGGCAGGTAATATGATGGAGAATGGAATTTCAAATGGGAAAGTGTGGGGGTAGGGAGGGAGGGAATTACCATGGGATATATTTTATAATCATGGAAAATGTTAATAAAAATTTAAAAAATAATATGTGGATGGGCTGGAGAGATGGCTTAGCGGTTAAGCGCTTGCCTGTGAAGCCTAAGGACCCTGGTTCAAGGCTCGATTCCCCCAGACCCACGTTAGCCAGATGCACAAGGGGGCGCACATGTCTGGAGTTCGTTTGTAATGGCTGGAGGCCCTGATGGGCCCATTCTCTCTCTCTCCTTTCTCTGTCTATCACTCTGAAATAAATAAATAAAGATAAACAAAAATTTTTTAAAATATGGGGATGGGGCTGGAGAGATGGCTTAGCAGTTAAGGCATTTGCCTGCAAAGCCAAAGGACCCAAGTTCAATTCCCCAGGAGCCACGTAAGCCAGATGCACAAGGTGGTACATGCATTGGAGTTTGAGTTCATTTAGTGGCTAAAGGCCCTGACATGTGCATTCTGTCTCTCTACCCCTCTCACTCTGTGAAATAAATAAAATATTGAAAAAAAATGTGGCTGGACATTAACTAACAGCCTGCCTGGGTCCCCTCCACATACATCCTCACCCCACAACTCCACTTGGCATGCACCCTTGCACCCTCCTAGGTATGTCACCCGGGAGGCAGGGAAGACATGGGGCCTTCTGTTAAGGTCCCACTGCTCTGAGGAGAAGAACATACTGTAGGGGACTCTGGTGTCCAGTTTGCTGGGCAGACTTCTCCGTGGGCCTCCACAAACTGGAACGCCTTCACCAAGCGGAGGGTCTCTTCCACACTGCGGCCGACTGGGAGGTCGTTGACACTGAGGTGCTTGATGACTCCGTTGGGGTCAATTATGAAGAGGCCCCTGCACCGGAATGTGTTCATTAGTATGTCAGCGATATCAGCCCCAAACCCCTCTTCCTGTACCCTTTAATTCTCCTTTTAGTAATCTTATTTAAATTGAGCCCAATAAAAACAAGCAAACCGAAAATGTAATAGCAACGTCGGAATGGATCCCATGAGCGGGATGACACTAAAATATGGGAAAGCATGAGGTCCAAAGTAAGGAACTGATCTTACCTGAGTGCAATGCCAGCACCTTCCAAAAGCACACCATAGTCCCGGGATATTTGCTTCGTTAAATCCGACAGGAGTGTGATGTTCATGTGGCCCAAACCACCACTCTAAGGAAAATGCAAGCACACTAGCTGTTTGGGGTGGCGTCAGGTATTATGAACCACGTAACAATGTTTGAAATCAACAATAATGGTGATAAGCAATAGCAACTGCATACAAATGAATTACTTCTCTTAACTCACCTCCTCCTTACAACCAGCCTAAAATATAGACAATTATCATGGTCTTTTTTTTTCTTTTTTTGGTTTTTTTGAGGTAGGGTCTCACACTAGCCCAGGCTGACCTGGAATTCACTATGGAGTCTCAGGGTGGCCTAGAACTTACAGTGATCCTCCTACCTCTGCCTCCCAGTACTGGGATTAAAGGCATGAGCCACCATGCCCAGCTATCATGGTCATTTTAAAAAATATTTTTAGCCAGGTGTGGTGGCACACACCTTTAATCTCAGCACTCGGGAGGCAGAGATAGGAGGATCATCGTTGGAGGCCATTTTGAGACTATATAGTGAATTCCAGGTCAGCCTGGGTGAGACCCTACCTCAAAAAACAACACAAAAATTTTATTTATTTATTCACAAGTAGAGAGGGATGGGGAGAGAGAGAGAGAGAATGAATATGAGAAAGGGAGGCCAGGGCCTCGTGCTCGTGCAAATAAACTCCAGATACATGCACCACTTGTACAGCTGCCTTTACGTGGGCACTGGGGAGATCAAACCCAGGCTGGCAAGCTTTACAGGTAGGTGCCTTTATCGTTAAGCCATTTCTCCAGCCCTACTATGGACATTTTATTTTATTTTATTTTTGTTGTTTATTTTTATATATTTGAGAGCAACAGACAGAGAAAGAGGCTGGTAGAAAGAGAGAGAGGGAATGGGCACACCAGGGCCTCCAGCCACTGCAAACGAACTCCACATGTGTGCGCCCCCTTGTGCATCTGGCTCACATAGGTTCTGGGGAATCGAACCTGAGTCCTTGGCTTTATAGGAAAGCACCTTAACCGTAAAGCCATCCCTCCAGCCTTCATTTCCTCATTTTTAAGATGACCATGGTAGGGCTAGAGAGATAGCTTAGTGGTTAAGAGCTTGCCTGTGAAGCCTAAGGATCTCAGTTTGAGGCTCGATTCCCCTGGACCGACGTGAGCCAGATGCACAAGGTGGTGCATGTGTCTGGAGTTTGTTTGTGGTGGCTGGAGGCCTTGGTGTGCCCATTCTCTCTCTCCCACTCTTTTTCTATCAAATGAATAAATAGTAAAAATAAAATATATAGAAAAAAAGATAAAGATGAGGAAATAAAGGCACAAAAATGCCAAGTAAACTTTTTTCAGGCTGCGTCTAGAAAGAGGCAGAGGAAAGCTTTAAACCTAACACTGTAGGCCTTTCTTTTTCTTTTTCCTTGTTTTTTATTTATTTTTTAATTTTTTCCTTTTTTGGTTTTTCAAGGTAGGGTCTCACTCTAGCCCAGTCTGACCTAGAATTCATTCTGTAGTCTCAAGGTATCCTTGAATTCATGGTGATCCTCCTACCTCTACCAGAGTACTGAATTAAAGGCATGTGCCACCATGCCCAGCTCTCTCTCTTTGTTTTTTTTTTAATTTATTTGAGAGCAACAGACATAGAGAGAAAGACAGATAGACGGAGAGAGAGAATGGGCGCACCAGGGCATCCAGCCTCTGCAAACGAACTCCAGATGTGTGCGCCCCCTTGTGCATCTGGCTAACGTGGGGACTGGGGAAGCGAGCCTCGAACTGGGGTCCTTAAGCTTTACAGGCAAGTGCTTAACCGCTAAGCCATCTCTCCAGCCCTCTTTTTCTCTTTTTTAAAGACAGGGTCTTATGTAATCCAGGTTGGCCAGGAGCTTGATATATAACTAACTGGCCTTTCTGCCTTTATCTTCCAGATTATAGGAGGTACCACCATGCCCTGTGATTATGCTAGGGCCTTGTGTGTGCCAGACAAGCTCTCTATCAAGTAAGCGATATTCTCAGCCTTCTATTATTTTTTTTTTTTCAAAGTAGGGTCTCACTCTAGCCCAGGCTGACCTAGAATTCACTATGTAGTCTCAGAATAGCCTCAAACTCACGGTGATCCTCATACCGCTGCCTCTCAAGTGCTGGGATTAAAAGTGTGTGCCACCATGCCTGGTTCCTAATTCTTTTTTTTTTTTTTTTTTGTATTAATTTGAAAGAGAGAGACAGAATGGGTATACCAGGGCCTCTAGTCACTGTAAAATAACTCCAGACACATGCACGACCTTGTGCATCTGGCTTATGTGGGTACTAGGGAATAGAACCTGGGTCCTTAGGCTTTGCAGGTAAGCCCCTTAACCAGTAAGCCCTCTCTCCAGTCCTAACTCTTCTGTTTCTTTTGTTGTTGTTGTTGTTGTTTAATGGAGGTATGGATGCATATGCCAATGTGTGTGTGTGAAGGCCTGGAGCTCACCAAGTAGGCTAGACCCCAGGGGTGCATCTATCCCCACAGTGGTAGAATGACAAGGACACCCCACCCCATCCAGCTCCCTGACATGTGTGCTGGGGACTGAACTCAGGTCCTCATGCACACAAGGCAAGCACTTTACTGAGTAAGCTATCTCCCCAGCCCCAATTTGTCTAATTAAGAAAAAAAATAAAATAACATTAGCCAGGCATGGTGGCACACACCTTTAATCCCAGCACTCGGCTAGCAGAGGTAGGAGGATCGCTGTGAGTTTGAGGCCAGCCTGAGACGACAGAATGAATTCCAGGTCAAGCAAAACAAAACCAAAAAAACCCAAAAAAAAAGAAAGAAAGCTGGGCGTGGTGGCACACGCCTTTAATCCCAGCACTCGGGAGGCAGAGGTAGGAGGATCTCCGAGAGTTCGAGGCCACCCTGAGACTACATAGTGAATTCCAGGTCAGCCTGAGTGAGAGCCTACCTCGAAAAACCAAAAAAAAAAAAAAAAAAAAAAGAAATTGCTTATTTACAGTGTATGTGTGTGGGCATGCCAGAGCCTCTTGCTGTTGCACAAGAACACCACACACTTATGCCACTTTTTGCATCTGGCTTACGTGCGTGGCTTAAGAACTGAACCCAGGCTGGCAAGCAGTGCAGGCATCTTTAACTGCTGAGTCATCTTCCCAGTCCTATTTTCCTAACACTTTAAGCAGTCTTTGAGTACAAGAGTAATTTCTCAAATATAAAAATGGAAAAGGCCTAGAGAGATGGCTCAGTGGTTAAGATGCTTGCCTGCAAATCCTAATGGCCCAGGTTTGATTTCTCCAGTACCAACGTAAAAAAAAAAAGCCAAATGGGGCTGGAGAGATGGCTTAGCAGTTAGGCGCTTGCCTGTGAAGCCTAAGGACCCCGGTTCGAGGCTCGATTCCCCAGGACCCATGTTATCCAGATGCACAAGGGGGCGCACGCATTTGGAGTTCGTTTGCAGTGGCTGGAGGCCCTGGCGCGCCCATTCTCTCTCTCTCTCTCTATCTGCCTTTCTCTCTCTCTCTCTGTCACTCTCAAATAAATAAATAAATAAAAATGAACAAACTTAAAAAAAAAAAAGCCAAATGCACAAAGTGGCCCATGCATCTGGAGTTCATTGGCAGGAGCAGAGGTCCTGGCACATCCATTCTTTCTCTCTCTGCTTGCAAATAAATAGCCACCAAGGGAACACAGTACAGGCCCCAAAGGAGGCATCAGTTCTGAGCCTGTCTCCCGCCTTGCTGAGCCCGTCTCCGTTATTGTCTGACACACATGTACTGTCTAGGGAGTTTCACACAGTTTATAGACTGCCAGTATGAAAGGACCTACTGCAGGGGCTGGGGCCATAGCTCAGTTGGTAGAGTATTTGCCTAGCATGCAACGCCCTGGGTTCAATCCCCAGCATTACATAAAATCATGGGTGGTGGGCTGGACGGATGGCTCAGCGGTTAAGGCACTTGCCTACAATGCCTAATGACCCAGGCTCAATTCCCAAGTACCCACGGCGAGTCAGATGCACAAAGTGGTGCATGCATTAGAGCTTGTTTGTGGTGGCAAGAGGGCCTGGAAGCATCCACTTTCATTTTCTCTGTCCTTGCACATAAATGAAATAAAATAAAATCTTTTTTTTTTTTTAATCATGTGGTGACACAGGTCTGTAAATCCAGTACGAGAGGAAGAGGTAAGAGGATTGGAAGTTCAAGATCGGGGTTGGAGAAATGGTTCAGCAGTTAAAGGAGCTTGCTTACAAAGCCCAATGGCCTGGGTTCGATTGCCCAGCACTCATGTAATGTCAGATGCACAAAGTGACACATGTGACAGCTGTTCGTTTGCAGTGGCAAGAGGCCCTGGCATGCCCATCCTCCTCCCTCCCTCCCTCTCTGTGCTTGAAAATAATGAAAAAAAAAAAAAAAAAAGGGAAGCAGTAGTTTAAGATGATCTTTGGCTACAGAGAGTTTTCAAAGCTAGCCTGGGATAACTGAGACCCTGCCTTTAAAAATGTAAATAAATAAATAAGCCAGGCGTGGTGGTGCACACCTTTTGTCCCCAGCACTTGGGAGACAGAGGTAGGAGGATTGCCATGAGTTCAAGGTCAGCTTGAGACTATATAGTGAATTCCAGGTCAGCCTGGGCTAGAGTGAGACCCTACCCTGAAAAACCAAAACACACAAATAAATAAATATGCCCACTTAGTGGCTTGACAACTTCCAGGTTGATCTTTTATGAGACCTCTTCTATTAGTGCAGGGGATAGCGTAATTGGGGAATGGGCCCAAAGTTACAGTTAAATAGGAATAGCTCTGACCTACTGCACAAGGTGGCTACAGTCAGTAATAACATGATTTTATACACACACACACATATACATATATATGTATGTTTTCTCTGTCCTCTCTCTACATATGTGTGTGTGTGCAGAGAGAGAGATTTTTTTTTTGTCTTTTTGAGGGTTTCCCTCTAGTCCAGGGTGACCTGAAATTCACTATGCTGTCTCAAGCTGGCCTCAATCTCACAGCAGTCCTCCTACCTTTGCCTCCCGAGTTCTGAGATTAAAGTTGTGTACCATGCCTGGCATGCTGTGTGTTTTAAACTAGCTAAAAGATTTGGATTGTCTCACCAGAAAAAAAAAAAAAAAAAAATGAGTAATGTTTGAGGACAGAAGTGTTCAATAGCCTGGTTTGGTCATTTCACAATGTATACATAACGGGTAGCAAGAAACATCACATTGTATCCCATAAACGTACACAGTGTATCTTATTGTATTATATACTGTTTGTCAATTAAAAAGGACCTGCCTTCCTCGGTGTGTTGATCCAGGCAAGATGGCTGAAGTGGGAGTCCACGGACACGGCAACCACTTCACAGTTCACGTCGTGGAACTCATTGGCTTTGTCACTAAAAGCAACAATTTCCGTAGGACACACAAAGGTGCTTGGAAAAGAAAAAAGGCAGGTGGTTTCATCAGATAATTTTTTAAAAAGCATTTAAAGTGTAAGTAGTAAGTAATCTAAAAACCAGTTCAAGGGCTGGAGAGATGGCTTAGCGGTTAAGCGCTTGCCTGTGAAGCCTAAGGACCCCGGTTCGAGGCTCGGTTCCCCAGGTCCTGCGTTAGCCAGATGCACAAGGGGGCGCACGCGTCTGGAGTTCGTTTGCAGAGGCTGGAAGCCCTGGCACGCCCATTCTCTCTCTCTCCCTCTATCTGTCTTTCTCTCTGTGTGTCGCTCCCAAATAAATAAAAATAAAAAAAATTAAAAAAAAAAGCACCTCTTACAGCTCCGCTTCAGATGGCCAAGGCCACCTGAGAAGCAGCCAGAAAGAATCCTCTTCTTGGGCTGGAGGGATAGCTTAGTGGTTAAGGCGTTTGCCTGACTAGCCAAAGGCCCCTGGTTCAATTCCCTAGCACCCACGTAAGCCAGATGCACAATGAGGTGCACACATCTGGAGTTCATTTGCAGTGGCTGGAGGCCCTGGCGGGTACTCCCTCCCCCTCTCTTTTTTTTTTTTTCTCTGTCAAATAAATAATTAAAATATTTTTTTTTTTTTAAAGAATCCTCTCCTTTGCCCGACACCCAACAGCTAACTAAAAACAGGCAATCTCAGTGTGGGGTGGGGATCAGCCCCTGATCTCAGAACATGAATCACACTTACAAATCCAAAGGGTAGAAGAAGAGCACCAAGTATTTCCCCTTAAAGTCATCAAGGCTTATCTCCTTGAACTCTCCACTGACAACAGCTGTGCCCTTAAAATAGGGCGCATGCTGGGTGACAGCAGGGGCATGGTCCGCTGCACCTGAAAGAGACCCGTACTTGGATGAACCTCGTCACTGGTCACATTAAGCACCACTGTGATTTTAAACTCCTTATGCAACTAACCAGGACTATAAATGGAGGAGGTTCCATTCATTTGTATGCGTTGGGTGCAATGATCATTATAAACACTCCACAAAGTGCTACATTATACACCAATTTTATTCAATGACAAGGAGAACCCTCATTTTTTACTATTTTATCTTTATTATTTATTGGCAAGAGAGAGAGTATGGGTGCACCAGGGCCTCCAGCCACTGCAAACAAACTCCAGATGCAAGCATCCCCTTGTGCATTTGGCTTATGTAGGTCCTGGGTAGTTGAACCTGAGTCCTTTGGCTTTGCAGGCAAGCGCCTTAACCTCTAAGCCATCTCTCCAGCTCAAAAAGCCTTCCCCTCACCCCCAACGTAGGATCTCACTGGCCTAAAGTTCCCTATGTAGTCTCAGGCTGGCCTCGAACTCATGGAGGTTTTCCTACCTGTGCTTCCTAAGTGCTGGGATTAAAGCCATGCACCACCATACCCAGCTAGGAAAAACTTTTTTCAGATTTGTTTGTTTGTTTGTTTTTCAAGGTAAGGTCTCACTGTAGCTCAGGCTGACCTGGAATTCACTATATAGTCTCAGGGTGGCCTTGAACTCACAGCAATCCTCCTATTTCTGCCTCCCAAGTGCTGGGATTAAAGGTGTGCGCCACCACGCCTGGCTGGAAAAAAACTATTTTAAAAAGTGCCATAGGAGGCTGGGGAAATGGCTTAGCGGTATGGCATTTGCCTGTGAAGCCTAAGAACCCAGGTTCGATTCCCCAGGACCCAACATAAGCCAGATGCACAAAGGGGCACATGCGTCTGGAGTTTGTATGCAGTGGCTAGAAGCCCTGGCGTGCCCATTCTGTCTTTCTCTCTGTCTCTATCTCATAAATAAATAAATATATATTTTTTAAAAGTGCCATAGATCTGGGAGGTAGTGGTAGAGGTAGGACTGCTGTGATTTCGAGGCCACCCTGAGACTACATTGTTAATTCCAGGTCAGCCTGGGCCAGAGTGAGACCCTACCTCGAAAAAAGCAAAAAGAAAGTACCATAGGTTTTTCTCTCTCAAATAAATTAGTATATAAGTAAAATTTTTAAAAAGGGGTTGGAGAGATGGCTCAGCAGTTAAGGCTCTTGCCTGCAAAGCCTAAGGACCCAGGCTCAATTTCCCAGTACCCATATAAAGCCAGATGAATAAGGTGGTTGCCTGTATCTGGGGTTTGTTTGCAGTGGCTAGAGGCCCTGGTGTGCCCATTTGCTCCCTCTTTCTCTCTCAAATAAATAAATAAGTAATGCCACAGGAACTAAAAGAACAGATTCAAGAAAATAGCAGAGTTGGAGATGGGTTTATTTTTGTTTAAATTTTTATTTTATTTATTTGAGAGATACAGAGGCAGATTAGAGAGAAAGGGAAGGAGAGGATGGGCGTGCCAGGGTCTCCAGCCACTGTAAACCTCTGGATACATGTGCCATTTTGTGCATCTGGTTTAAGCAGGTCATGAGGAATCAAACCTGGGTCCTTTGGCTTTGCAGGCAAGAGGCTTAACCACTAAGCCAACCCTCCAGCCCTTGTTTTTTTAAATTAATTAATTAATTTATTTTTATTTTTGTTTTTTTGAGGTAGGGTCTCACTCTAGCTCAGGCTGACCTGGAATTTATATAGTCTCAGGGTGGCCTCAAACTCACAGTGATCCTCCTACCTCTGCCTCCCAAGTGCTGGGATTAAAGGCATAGACCACCATGCCCAGCTTAATTTATTTTTTTATTGACAACTTCCGTAATTATAGACAATAACCCATGGTAATTCTCCCCCGCTCCCTGTTTTTTTTTGAAGCAGTTTCTCACTCTGGAGCCTAGGCTGGCCTTCAACTCATGGTGATCCTCCTACCTCAGCCTTCCAAGTGTTGGGATGAAAGGTGTGCGCCACCCTATGCTTGCCTGAATATAGATTTTAAACAAGGCTCCATTTCATCAAGGCCTGGACACAGAGCAGGAATAGACAAGGCACGCGTATCACAGGGAACGGTGTAGGCACGGCTGGACTTGGGTATGAGGAAGAGCAGATGGTTCACTTTTCACAGGAGAAAGCCGGGTGTTAGGGGAGAAGAGGGGCTCTGGCCTAGGAGAGGCTGTCTTCAGAATGATGGGGGGGCGGCCGGGCGAGGCTGATTGCCGTTATCTCGGTGACCCGCATCGAGGTGTGGCCGAGAGAAGAGAACAGGAAGAAACAAAAGTGGATGCAAAACACGGATCAAGTCTGGAGAGGGGATGGGGGGCGGGGGAGGACTAATTCAGTGGTAGAGCATGAAAAAGCCCTGGGTTCCATTCCCAGCGAGCCCCCAAACCTGGAGAGAACTTGCTTCTACCTGGGAATGAGGGACAAAGGATGCCCACTGTCTAGCGTCTGAGACTGCCACAGATAGACCCAAGGAGAGCTGCTGGGGCGGGAGGGAGGAGAGGAAAACTGAAGCCTGTTTCTTCAGAGCACTACTCCACCAACACACGATTTGTTTGATTTGTTCTTGAAATTTGTAAGTACTCAAAAAAATTTCAATGAAAGACATTTTACCCACAAAAACTAAAGTATACCCCCAACACAGTTAGGTATCAAATAGGTGTTCTTGGGCTGGGGAGATGGCTTAGCAGTTAAGGCGCTGTCTGCAAAGCTAAAGGACCCAGGTTCAATTCCCTAGTATCCACATAAGCTAGATACACAAGGTGGTGCATGTGTCTGGAGTTTGTTTGCAGTGGCTGAAGGTCCTGGTGCACTCATCCTCTCTTTCAAATAAATAAATAAAATATTAGAAAAAAAATAGGTGTCCTTCAAAGGCAAGACAAATCGAAAAGAACCATTTCCAAGTACCACTGCTCATCTGAGACTGACCTTGTCAAGGCCCCAAGCCTACAGGATGGAGTCTGGTTTTACTGTATCCATGGTGTCTCTCCAGACCCTGGTTGTCTTTTTATTATTAAGTTGTAAATCCTTTGGTTTGTTTTCTTGAGGTAGGGTCTCACATAGTAGTTTAGGTTCTCCTGAACTCACTATGTAGGCCAGGCTGTTCTTGAACTTCTGTCAGTCCTCACTCAAATCCTCCTGCCTCAGCCTCCTAAGTGCTGGGATTACAGGTGTGCACTACCATGCCTGACTATAGTTTTCTTCTTCATGTTTTCTGAAGGATATATCTTAAATTTTTTAAAAATATTTTTATTTATTTATTTACAAGCAGAGAGAGATAGCCATATATAGTATATTATGACACACACACACATATATATATATGTAATTTCTTTTTTGTTTTTTCTTTTCGAGGTAGGGTTTCACTCTAGCCCAGGCTGACCTGGAATTCACTCTGTATTCTCAAGGTGGTCTCGAACTCATGGTGATGCTCCTACCTCTGCCTCCGAGTGCTGGGGTTAAAGGTGTGCGCCACCACGACCGGTTCATGTTACATTTTACTTATTTATTTATTTTTGGTTTTTCAAGGTAGGATTTTACCCTAGCCCGG
This sequence comes from Jaculus jaculus, assembly GCF_020740685.1. Taxonomy (NCBI): domain Eukaryota; kingdom Metazoa; phylum Chordata; class Mammalia; order Rodentia; family Dipodidae; genus Jaculus; species Jaculus jaculus. The sequence goes on along the minus strand of NC_059102.1, from coordinate 14,768,648 downwards.
ACTGACCTGGAATTTACTATGTAGTCTCAGGGTGGCCTTGAACTCATGCTGATTCTCCTACCTCTGGGATTAAAGGCATGCACCACCACACCCAGCCTCATGCTATATTTTTAAAAAATTACTTATTTGCTATTTTTTTTTTAAGCTCCAAGGACAGTCTAATGTACAGCCAGTATCGAGAGCTGCTGTCCCACGTAGACTTGCTGATTCATGTTCTCTTTATCTGGGCCCAACCAGGGAATGAGAGTGACACTTACTGGTGCTAAAGGCAAATTTTCCTTGGGCAGAGCCAGGCCATGGCGTGTTTGTCAAGCACGTTCTTCTAGAAGCAATAGGCATAAGGGAAGCAGAGGAAGAAATGCCTTTGGAAATGGTGCTCACGTGCCGAGCAACCTGGAAAAGAAAAATGCTCTCTGTTAGCACGACTTTCTGGAGGGGTGATGAAGCCTCAGCCTGCTGGGATGGTGCAGTGTGTTAACAATGGCCGCAGATGTCTCTTGTCCCTAATAAGCCAAATACTAAACCTAAAACTCTCAGAGCATGGTGGCATGTGTGTGTGTGTTCATGTGTGACCACAGCTTGACATTGTCTGTCTTACTCAATTACTTCCCCCCCCTTTTTTTTTTTCCGAGGTAGGGTCTCACTCTAGCTCAGGCTGACCTGGAATTCACTATGTAGTCTCAGGGTAGCCTCGAACTCACGGTGATCCTCCTACCTCTGCCTCCTGAGTGCTGGGATTACCACGGGCTTCCATCTCATTTATTTTTATTTTTATTTTTAAAATTTTATTAACATTTTCCATGATTATAAAATATATCCTCCATCTCATTTTTTGAGAGGGGTCTCTCCACTGATTTGTGTAGACTAGATAGCCAGTAAGCCCCAGTGATCCTCCTGGCCCACCACTCCGGAGGTAGCACCAGGGCTCATGCATGGGGCTGGAATCAGAACTCGGGTCCTCATGGAGGCATAGCAAGCATTTTACCCACTGAGTCGTCGCCCCAGCCTTGAGCCTTCAGTCCTTGACATTCTTTTCTGCTTCCTTCAAGATTGCAAGGAGGAAAGAATTGAAAGAACAGACTCAAGAATAAAAGTCTCGGGCTGGAAGCGGGGCGTGGTGGCTCACACCTTTAATCCCAGCACTATGGAGGCAGAGGTAGGAGGATCGCCGTGAGTTCGAGGCCGCCCTGAGATTATATAGTAAATTCCAGGTCAGCCTGAGCTATAGTGAAACCCTACCTCGAAAAACCAGGAAAAAAAAAAATCTCGGGCTGGCTTAGCAGTTTAGATGTTTGTCTGCAAAGCCAAAGAACCCTGGTTCGATTCTCCAGGACCAACGTAATGAGTGCAGTGGCCCTGGCGCACCCACTCTCTCTTTCTCAACTAAATAAATAAAATATGTATTTTTAAATTTTTATTAGCATTTTTCCATGATTATAAAAAATCCCGTGTTAATTCCCTCCCTCCCCCCCACACTTTCTCCTTTGAAATTCCATTCTCCATCATATTACCTCCCCGTAACAATCATTGTACTTACATATATACAATATCAACCTAAAAAATATATTTTTTAAAAAAGAATAAAACTCTCCAAACAGAGGGCAGCCAGGCTGTGAGTACTTGAGCCCTTTCCTCGTTTTATGCTGCACGTGCTCCAAGTTAAGGTTTTCCTGGAGCAGAGAAGGCCCTTCCAGCCCCACAGACCAGCAAACAAGTTAGGGCAGAGTTCATGCTCTGCACAGGGCTCAGGGGAAGATCACGCTCAACTTTAGTGCCCAGCATGCCGCAGAGAGAAAGAAGGAACCCCCCCCCTTGAGCCCCGCGATGAGAAAGAGGGGCGACTGGGTGGCAGGAGGGCCCTGGGCTAAGCCCACCCCAGAGGACGGCGGGTTACTCCTGCGAGTCAGGCGCAGCGAGTGGGAGGGGAAAGGGGCTCGGGTGCCCCCGATTTACACCCAGGCTATTCGGGGAGCTCCCAGCATCGCAGGCATCACTCTGGTCCTAAGGGAAGGGAGGCGGGTTCAGAAAGGCGAAGTCACTCGCCCAAGGTCATGGTCAGCGACAGATCGTGGACGGGAGTGGAGGGGGGCGCGCAGGACGCCGGCCTCGGGGACCAGCAGCAGGTGCTTGGGTGGCGATCGCGCTGGGGACCCGCGGCCCGGCGCGTGGAGGCCACGGCGGGCAGGGGAGGGAAGGGCAGTCCTGCGCAGGCGCTTCCCGGCTGAGGCCTCTGCGTCCACTACCCGTCCTCGCGGGCACTGACCGGGGCAGGACAAAAAATGGCCTCAGCCCCGGGAGGGCGCCGTCCCGTCCGGGAAGCAGTGTCAAGGGCCACTTGCAATGTCTACGCCTGTCCCCAGCCGGCGGGCACTCACCGCAGCCCGGAGCAGCCTTCCCGCAGCCGCCGCCATCTTCACTCGTGCGCTCCGGGGCCCCGCGGGCGCCGCGAGGCCGGGAAGGGGCCAGGGCGAGGGGCGTGGCCGCAGGGGGCGTGGCCTCGCGGGAGGGCCTAGCGGCTGGAAGAGCCTTGGGCGGGGGCGTGGCCTCGCTGGCAGGGGCGGGGCTTCGCTGGAAGGTCTCCTGCGGGGCGGGGCCTAGGTTAGGCGTGGGTTGTGGGCGGGGTCTAGAGTGCAGGGCTGACTTATTGGGAGGCGGAGCTTAAGCGGACAGGGTGGAGCCTTTGGGAGAGGAGGGTCCTGGGGGAGAGGGGTGGCGGAGGATCTCCTCTTCCTGCTCTGGAGGGACTTTGCAAATTCCCTTTCTGCCTCCTGAGTAGAGGAGGCTTGCTTGCCTGTCTTCCTCTTTGTCGTGACCCCAACCTGAAAAGATCCAGTCCAACTGGGAGCTAAATGGCAAGCTTTGTGGGCTTTAAAACCTCTGGGATTGTGCACATAGGCTTCTATTTTAATTCCCCAAATTGGGAGATTTAGGATGAATTTAAAACCTAATGTTAAAAAAAAGCATGGTGTTTGAAAGTTCATCAAACAGATATAAGTTACTTGGGGGCCTCCCAGTAACTGCTACTTCTAAGCTGGTTATTTTCCACACCCCATTCTTTTGCCAACTTAAGGTTCTCAGATCTGATTGTTACCTAAATAGTACTTATTCTATTTTCTTTAAAGTAGCTCACTTTTTAAAAAAACATGCAAATGAAAATGTTAAATGGAAAACCTTAATAACACTATAACTAGAAGGGAATTTAAAATAAATGCATAAAAGTAAAATGCTATCAGGCATAGTGGCTCATGCCTATAATCCCAGCACCCACTGAAGTCGGAGGATCACCTTGACTTTATAGACCAACTTGGGCAACAAAGTGAGTTCCAGGGTCAGCCTGGCCTGGAGAGAGAAACCTTGCCTAAGAGAGAGAAAAAACAAAACAAACACTGCAATGTTCCAGCTAGATCCAGCTGTCTGCTGAAAGTCTGAGCCGTGTTACCAACACATGATGTATCCATACATATCTATACCATCCAGCAGTGTTTGGATTAATAAGAAATGAACACACAACATGGAAAATATGATTTAAAGGAGGGATGGGGGTTCTCTGGAGAAAGAACCCAGTACTGACTATCCTCACAGCTTTAAAAAAAAAATTAAATTTTTTTTGAGAGAGAGAAGCAGATAGACAGACTGGCCACACCAGGGCCTCCAGCCAATGCAAACAAACTCCAGACACATGCACCACATCGTGCATCTGGCTTATCTGGGTCCTGGAGAATTGAACCTGGGTCCTTTGGCTTTGCAGGCAAGTGCTTTAACCACTAAGACATCTCTCCAGTCCAACTTTTTTTTTTTTAACATAGGTGTTTGGGGATTAAAGTCAGGTCTTCATGCTTGCTCAGTAAGTACTCTTGCCCACTGAGCCATCATCTCCCCAGTTCTCACGATTTTCAGGCAAGTGCCTTAACCACTGAGCGATCTCTCCAGCCCTGATGATTTTCTTTTGGAGTCATAAAACTGTTTTGTAATAAGGCAGATAGGTAGGTAGACAAATAAATGCATAACATTGATAATTTGTAAATACTACTGAGTTGTACCCTTTTAAAAATATTTATTTAATGTTTTTATTTATTTGAGAGAGATGCAAATAGAGAATAGGTGTGCCAGGGCCTCTAGCCACTGCAAACAAACTTCAGAAGTAGACGCCACCTTCTGCAGCTGGCTTACGTGAGTCCTGGGGAATTGAACCAGAGTCCTTTGGTTTTGCACGCAAGCACCTTAACCACTAAACCATCTCTCCAGCCCCCTGAATTGTACACTTTAAACTGACTAATTTAGGGTTGGGGAGATGGCTCAGCAATTAAATTAACTTTAGGTTATGTGAATTTTAAACAACTCAATAAAAACCAAAGAAGCAATAGGGACTTATGGCAAAAAAAAAAAAAAAAGTGTCTGCTATAGTCCAGCCTATGATTGAATAGACAAGAAAAGCCTTCCCAAAGTCACACAGATAGGAGCAGAGAGGACTAGAACTCAGAACCCTGTCGTGTCTGAACAGACAGTGTTTGTGGGTGGCTGGAAGCAGCCTTGGTCCCAGTCACTGGCCATTGCGTGTGACGGATGTCTCATCTTTTACATCGCACTATGGGTTTCAAGTACTTCTATGCTGCAGCTCATGAAAAGAGCCTGGTCAGGGAAAAGCCAGGGGGCATCTCCCTCTTTTCCTTTTACCCATAGGCCTTGTTGCTGCTTGCCTCTGGTTTCTCCTAGCGCTTTGGAGTGCCCCTGTCCAGCAGTGTGCACACCTGTGACGGAGTTCTCGCGCACAGTCTGGTTTGCGACTACCTTTGATAGCAGTGTGAGACAAAGCAACAAAGTAGGGTGAGGGGCCTCACATCCTCACCTCCCTCATCCTCCTTCAGCGTATAACGGTACAAGCATCAGTCAGTCCCATCTCCTCATAGGTCTGCTTAGGTTTAGAGGTAGCATCACTTTCACCCGGTATTTAGCTCGACCTCCTGCCTCTGGCTTGTAGTTGAGATCACGTTCCCTGAATCCTCCTAACCTCAGCCCCACTTACCTTCTGGGATAATATACTTCCTTTTGTATGCAGGTCCTAGGTAGAGCCTCAGGCCCTGATCCTGATGAATTCCACATGTGTCCAGGAAATGCTGGCAGAATCCAAGAAAGAACCAAAGCTTGAGATCCATCATTTAAAAAGCTTGAGCTGGGCATGGTGGCGCACACCTTGAATCCCAGTACTTGGGAGGCAGAGGTAGGAGGATCACTGTGAGCTCAAGGCCATCCTGAGACAGTATAGTAAATTTCAGGTCAGGCTGGGCTAGAGCAAGACCCTACTTTGAAGCCTCCCCTCTGAAAAAATTCCAAATAATAAAAATAAAAGCTTGGGCTGGAGAGATGGCATAGCAGTTAAGGTGTTTGCTGCAAAGCCAAAGGACCAGGTTTGATTCCCCAGGACCCATGTAAGCCACATGTATCTGGAGTTGGTTTGCAGTGGCTAGAGACCTTGGAGTGCCCATTCTATTTGTCTCTCTTCTCTCTCTCTCTTTGCAAATAAATCATTTTTTTAAAGTATTTATTTATTTATTTATTTGAGAGTGACAGAGCAAGAGGCAGAGAGAAAGAGAGAGAGAATGGGTGTGCCAGGGCCTCCAGCCACTGCAAACAAACTCCAGATGCATGTGCCCCTTGTGCATCTGGCTAATGTGGGTCCTGGGGAATCGAGCCTCGAACCTGGGTCCTTAGGCTTCACAGGCAAGCATTTAACTGCTAAGCCATCTCTCCAGCCCCACCCTGGGATTTTTTCCCCCTTATTTTTTTCTTTTCACAATTTTTTTTTAACATTTTCCATGATTATAAAAAATATCCCATGGTAATACCCTCCCTGCCCCACCCCCACTTTCCCCTTTGAAATTCCATTCTCCATCATATTACCTCCCCATCTCAATCATTGTACTTACATATATACAATACCAACCTATTAAGTATCCTCCTCCCTTCCTTTCTCTTCCCTTTATATCTCCTTTTTAACTTACTGGCCTCTGCTACTAAGTATTTTCCTTCTCATGCAGAAGACCAATCATCTGTAGCTACTTTTCCTCCTCTTATGATGGTCTTGTGCAGGTAGTGTCAGGTACTGTGAGGTCATGGATATCCAGGCCATTTTGTGTCTGCAGGGAGCACATTGAAAGGAGTCCTACCCTTTGGCTCTTACATTCTTTCCACTACCTCTTCCACAATGGACCCTGAGCCTTGGAAGGTGTGATAGAGATATTGCAGTACTGAGCACTGTGGTCACTTATTTCCAGCACCATGATACCTTCTGAGTCATCCCAAGGTCACTGCCATCTGAAAAGAGAAGATTCTCTACCAAAAGTGAGAGTAACATTAATATAAGGATATGAACATTAACAGAAGTGCTTACTGGGCAGTTTGATAAGCATAGTATGTACATTTTACCAGACATCAGCAGATGTTACACACCTAGGGCTCATGACTACCCCTGTTTTAAGTTTTCAGTATCAGGGATGTATTCCCTCCCGTGGAGTGGGCCTCCAGTCCAATCAGAGGGCATTTGGTTTCCACCATGACAGACGTGCCACTATTGCACCCGTTGGCTCATTTGGCCTGGGTGGCCAAATAAAAGGCTTGCAGTGTCCACTGTTGAGTATCTTCACTGGTGATTTCTCTTTCTCCCATTGAACTGCATGCAATGTGGCTTTTTTCCAGCTTTCTGTCAGCTGGTCTACATGGACGTTTGCTACAGTGCATGAATGGAGGTCAGAAGCCAACCTTATCTTTTCACCTTCTTTTCTCCTCCTCCTTCTTCTTTTTGCCTTTTCCCCCACCCCCAAGGCAAGGTCTCACTCTAGCCCACACTGACCTGGAAGTCTGTAGCACCAGGGTGGCTGGAACTCACAGCGATCCTCTGACCTCAGCCTCTCAAGTGCTGGGATTAAAGGCCTGTGCCACTATATCTGGTCATCTTTTAAAAATATTTATTTATTTGCAGATAGATAGATAAGGAGCAAGCGTGGGCATGCCAGGACCATTTGCTACTGCAAAATGAACTCCAGATGCAAATGCTACTTTGTGCATCTGGTTTTACATGGGTACTAGAAAATTGAACCTAGATCAGCAGGCTTTGAAAGCAAGTGCCTTTAACTACGGAGCCATCTCCTGCTCTTGTCTTCTTTCTTGTTAAACTTTTTTTTTTTTAATTTTTATTTATTTATTTGATAGCCACAAATACAGAGAGAAAGACAGATAGAGGGAGAGAGAGAGAGAACGGGCGCGCCAGGGCTTCCAGCCTCTGCAAACGAACTCCAGACGCGTGCGCCCCCTTATGCATCTGGCTAACGTGGGACCTGGGGAACCGAGCCTCGAACCGGGGTCCTTAGGCTTCACAGGCAAGCGCTTAACCGCTAAGCCATCTCTCCAGCCCTTTCTTGTTAAACTTTTAATTGATAACTTCCATAATTATACACAGTAAACCATGATAATTCCCTCCCAGCATCCCCATTTTCCCCCTCCCAAATCTACCTTCCATTGAATCCCTCTTTAAAAATATTTTTTCTTTATTTTTTATTTTTTTATTGACAGCTTCTATACTTACAGACAATAAACTATGATATGTCCCTCCCCTCCCCCACTTTTCCCTCACAACTCCGCTCTCCATCATATCCCCTCCCTCTCTCCGCTAGTCTCTCTTTTATTTTGATGTCATCGGCTTTTCCACCTATTATGAGGGTCTTGTGAAGGTATTTCTAGGCACTGCAAGGTCATGGATATTGAGGCCAATTTCTTTCTTTCTTTCTTTCTTTCTTTCTTTCTTTTCTTTCTTTCTTTCTTTTTTTTTTTTTTTTGGTTTTCCGAGGTAGGGTCTCACTCTGACCCAGGCTGTCCTGGAATTCATTCTGTAGTGTCAGGATGGCCTCGAACTCACGGTGATCCTCCTACCTCTGCCTCCACGCCTGACTCCAGGCCAATTTCTGTCGGACAGTTGCATTGTAAGGTGTGGTACCCTTCCTTTGGCTCTTATATTCTTTCTTTCTTTTTTGCAGGGATATCAATTTAATCCTAGCTAGATCAATAATTTCTATGTGATTTAGAGTAAATCAGAGAATATATTTGCTTTATCTTTTGCTTCATGTTCCTCAACTCTAGCAAATAGTGAATAGATATTTTTGAAAAATCTACTATAATCAAACCATTATTCCAAGTGCTTTACATAAAGCATATCAATTGACCTCCATAAAATACTCACAAATCCCTGAATCCTGAACTTCCCCATGAGGAAACTGAAGGAAACTGCTCATAGAACCAGTTCAAGATTTCAAAATATAGAAGGATGTAGTTACAGGGTCTTAGTTTCTCCCATTCTGCCAAGCTGGCCTGTGTTATAGCACTAAGCTATTTTTTTCCTCAATTTTTATTAACATTTTCCATGATTATAAAAAATATCCCATGGTAATACCCTCCCTCACCCCACTTTCCCCTTTGAAATTCCATGCTCCATCATATCCCCTCCCCATCTCAATTATTCTACTTACATATATACAATACCAACATATTAAGTACCCTCCTCCCTTCCTTTCTTTTCCCTTTATATCTCCTTTTTAACTTACTAGCCTCTGCTACTGAGTTTTTTCCTTCTCACGCAGAAGCCCAATCATCTGTAGCTAGGATCCACATATGAGGGAGAACATGTGGCGCTTGGCTTTCTGGGCCTGGGTTACCTCACTTAGTATAATCCTTTCCAGATGCATCCATTTTTCTGCAAATTTCATAACTTCATTTTTCCATTGTATAAATGTGCCACATCTTCATTATCCACTCATCTGTTGAGGGACATCTAGGCTGGTTCCACTTCCCAGCTATTATAAATTGAGCAGCAATAAACATGGTTGAGCATGTACTTCTAAGGAAATGAGATGAGTCCTTAGGATATATGCCTAGGAGTGCTATAGCTGGTCATATGGTAGATCAATCTTTAGCTGTTTTAGGAACCTCCACACTGATTTCCACAATGGCTGGACCAGATTGCATTCCCACCAACAGTGTAGAAGGGTTCCTCTTTTTCTACATCCCCACCAACATTTATGATCATTTGTTTTCATGATGGTAGCCAATCTGACAGGAGTGAGATGGACTAGTGACGCAGAACATTTTCTTAGATGTTTATATGCTATTCATATTTCTTCCTTTGAGAATGCTCTATTTAGCTCCAAAGCCCATTTTTTGATTGGCTTGTTTGATTCCTTATTATTTAACTTTTTGAGTTCTTTGTATATCCTAGATATTAATCCTCTATCAGACATATAGCTGGCAAAGATTTTTTTCCCATTCTGTAGGTTGCCTCTTTGCTTTATTCACAGTGTCCTTTGCAGTGCAAAATCTTTGTAATTTCATGAGGTCCCAGTGATTAATCTGTGGTTTTATTGCCTGAGCAATTAGGGTTGTATTCAGAGATTACATAGCGAATTCCTGGTCAGACTGGGCTAGAATGAGACTTTACCTCGAAAAACCAAAATCAATCAATCAATAAATAATAAAAACAAAAAATAAATTATGACATCAAAATAGGAGAGCCAGGCATGTTGGCACATGCCTTTAATCCCAGCACTAGGAAGGCAGAGGTAGGAGGGTTGCCATGAGTTCAAGGCCACCCTGAGAATACAGTGTGAATTCCAGGTCAGCCTGGGCTAGAATGAAACCCTACCTTGAAAAGTCAAAAAAAAAGAGAGAGAGAGAGAGAGAGAGAGAGAGAGAGACACTAATTGGAAAGAAGAAGGAATTCAGTGCTGGAGGGATGGCTCAGCAGTTAAAGCGCTTGCCTGCACAGCCTAACAACCTGTGTTTGACTCCTCAGTACCCATGCAGATGCACAAAGTAGCGTATGTGTCTGGAGTTCATTTGCAGTGGTTGGAGGTCCTGGCACCTCCCCCCCCATCCCTTCACTCTCTCTGTGTGTGTGCTTGCAAAAAATAATTTTTAAAAAATTTTTGTTTGGGGCTGGAGAGATGGCTTAGCGGTTAAGCGCTTGCCTGTGAAGCCTAAGGACCCCGGTTCGAGGCTTGGTTCCCCAGGTCCCACGTTAGCCAGATGCACAAGGGGGCGCACGCATCTGGAGTTCGTTTGCAGTGGCTGGAAGCCCTGGCGCGCCTGTTCTCAATCTCTCTCTCTCTCTCTCTCTCTCTCTCTCTCTGTGTGTGTGGTGGTTTGATTCAGGTGTCCCCCATAAACTTAGGTGTTCTGAATGCTAGGTTCCCAGCTGATGGATATTTGGGAATTAATGCCTCCTGGAGGGAGTGTATTGTTGGGGGCAGGCTTATGGGCTTTATAGCCAGTTTCCCCATGCCAGTGTTTGGCACACCCTACTGTTGCTGTGGTCCATCTTATGTTGGCCAGGGGGTGATGTCCACCTTCTTCTCATGCCATCGTTTTCCCCTGCCATCGTGAATCTTCCCCTCGAGCCTATAAGCCAAAATAAATCTCTTTTTCCCAGAAGCTACTCTTGGTTGGGTGATTTCTACCAGCAATGCGAACCGGACTGCAACACTTTGTCACTCTCAAATAAATAAATAAAAAATGAACAAAAAAAATTTTTTTAAATTTTTGGTTTGCCTTTTTTTGTTTTTCAAGTAGGGTCTCACTCTAGCTCAGACTGACCTGGAATTTACTATGCAGTCTCAGGGTGGCCTCAAACTCACAGTGATACTCTTACCTCTGCCTCCCAAGTGCTGGGATCAAAGGAGTGCACCACCACACCTTACTTATTTTTAAATTTTTATTTTATATATGTTATAACAGGTTATACTCTTTCATAGCCTCACCCCTGCTCCTGTTACCCTGGTGGCCTTCCTCAGTGAGGTTACGGTATTCACTGTGGTGTCATGAAGGCCTCAGTCAGCCCCAGTGGGGGAGCAAAGAAGAGTGGGAACTGTGCCTCAAGGTATTCCTGCATTTGGCTCTTACAATCTTCCCACCCCCTCTTCCTGAATGTTCCCTGAGCCATGACAGGCCTGTTATCAGTCTAATTTAGTGTTGAGTTCTCTGTAACCTCTGGATTTCTGCTTTGATAGGTTTTGATTGATCACTGTGTCTGTCACTATCACCCTGGAGTTGGTTGTCAAGCTAGCAGTAAGAGCAGTACTCACGTCTCTGCTTCCTCTGAAATTTCTCCTGAGATCTGGCAGATGTGGTAGAGGTGGCACATCTTGTGGTGAGCAGTCGGATATCTTTTTGTCATATCGATGGATGGTTCTCTTGTTTTCTGTGCCATCTATAAAGTAAAACACATTCTCCAACCAAGCATGAGAGCAGCTTGGGTTAAAGGGGATATAAAAAGTTATTTGAGAAATTTTTTGGTGTGCAAGCCCACTCTTCTTTTCTAGAGAGCTGTGGAGGCTTCTCTCTGAAGTCTGAGTTTCCTGACCATGGCATTCTGACTTGGTTTCCAGTACCAGAAATTAGTTCTCTCTCACTGAGAGGGCCTTGTGCTCATGCAGAGAACAGTTGGTTAACCACAGAGGCTATGTGATACTATTGCAGAAATGTGTACATCTTGCCCACCTGGTTGATTTCATAGTGTGAAGGGTCCTCTGTGTGGTGCTTTGATTCCGGTGTCCTCCATAAACTTAGGTATTCTGAATGCTAATTTCCCCAGCTGATGGCAATTGTAAATTAAAGCCTCCTGGAAGTGGTCTATTGTTGGGGGCAGGCTTATGGGTGTTATAGCCAGTGTCCCCTTGCCACTGTTTGGCACACTCTCCTGTTCCTGTTGTCCACCTGATGCTGGCCAGGGGTGATGTCCACCTTCTGCTCATGCCATCATGGAGCTTCCCCTTGAGTCTATATAATAAGTCCTTTTTTCCCCCCACAAGCTGCTCTTGGCTGGGTGATTTCTGCCAGCAGTGTGAACCTGACTGCAACACCCTCCATATTCATGCTCCTGATTGATGTCATCATTTCCCCCTCCTGTTGTGCAGGTCTTGTGAAGGTAGCATCTGCCACTGTGAGGTCTTAAACACCAAGGCCAGGGCTGGAGAGGTGGCTTAGCAGTTAAGCACTTGCCTGTGAAGCCTAAGGACCCCGGTTCGAGGCTCAATTCCCCAGGACCCATGTTAGCCAGATGCACGCGTCTGGAGTTCGTTCGCAGTGGCTGGAGGCCCTGGCGCGCCCATTCTCATTTTTCTCTCTCTCTCTCTCTCTGTGCCTCTTACTCTGTTGCTCTCAAATAAATTTAAAAAAAATTAAAAACCCCGAGGCCATTTTGTATCTGGATGACAGTAAGCACTCCTACCCTTCCTTCAGCTCTTACATCCTTTCCACCACCTCTTCCACAGTGGACCCTGAGCCTTGAAGGGTGTGATAGAGAGGTCTCAGTGCTGAACACCGTCAGATCTTCTAAACACTGCGGTGACTTTTGAGTCATCCCAGTGGTCACCACCATCTGAAAAGAGAAGCTTCTCTAACCAGAAGTGAGAGTAGCATTAATATATAGGCACAAACATAAGTGCTTAGAGGGCACTTTGGTGCACATAATATATAGCAGCTCCCTAGGGCTTATAATCTTCCCAGCCATAGGCTTTTGACTAAGTTTCCACTACCAGGCATGCATTCTCCCCTGCAGAGTGGGCCTCCGGGCCAATCAGAGAGCAGTTGGTTTTCCTCATAACAGACAGGCCACTATTGTACCAGTTGGCACATTTGGCCTGGCTAGCCAGCCTTAAGGCTTACAGGGTCCACTGCTGGTTAACTCCACTAATGACTTCTCTCTCCCAGAAGGCTGCAGGTAGCATAGCTCTTTCCAGCATCCTGACAGCGAGGTTTCCAGCTCAGCTCCAGCTTGATTTCTCAGTGATCTTACAGCCCGAGTATGTGGAGTCTTCAGAAATAGGGCCTTACCATCTAGTTCTTGTGGGCAACTAAAAGCTTTGGCAATGGCCTATAATGTTTTGGGGTCACCAAAGACTTTCCTGGCCAACAACTCACTGGGAAGTATATCATCCCAGCACTGAAATTTTTCTAATAATGATCTATGCCTTGAGGCAGGGTCTTTCATTGTTTTGCTGCTGTATTGCACCAATCTAGCTGGCATCCAAGCTTCCAGATTCTCCTGGCTTGGCTTCCCATGGTCATGGGCATGTTGGGATCAGAGACACATGTACCACTTTGCAGCTTTCATTCGGGTGCTGGGGAATCAAACTCAGATTAGCAGGTATCCATTTCAGTCCCAAGTGTTATTTTCATATTAGCATTTTAGGTATGATCAACAAATCATGACGATTTGCCTTACACCCAACTCAGAGGCCCAGGACACAGCCTGCTTGGGGGTTTTGACTATTATGGATGAAGCTTAAGTGCTTATTCCTTCCTGAGCAGACAGGAAACTGAAGCAGCTGCCTATGACTAAAGTGCTTCCCTCAAGTCACCCAGCGACTTACTGGTCCAGAGCATCCTGATCTGCTGCTCTCTGACGTGGTTTCTTCTTCTTCATCGTCCTGGGATGGAACCCAGAGCCCCAACATGCTAGACCTATCCCTGAGCCGCGCCGCCAGCTCTTGCACTATCACGAAAGCAGCGCAATGACCTAGAAGCTCTGGCCAAGGCCTTCAGTGGGAATTTCACCCAAGAGCCTTCTGATGGCTTGTTAAGATTTGCAACGTGGGCTGGAGAGATGGCTTAGCGGTTAAGTGCTTGCCTGTGAAGCCTAAGGACCCCGGTTCGAGGCTTGGTTCCCCAGGTCCCACATTAGCCAGATGCACAAGGGGCGCACGTGTCTGGAGTTCGTTTGCAGAGGCTGGAAGCCCTGGCGCGCCCATTCTCTCTGTCTCCCTCTATCTGTCTTTCTCTCTGTGTCTGTCGCTCTCAAATAAGTAAATAAATAAAAATTTTTTTAAAAAAAGAATCTTTCCTTAAAAAAAAAAAAAAAAAGATTTGCAACGTGTGTGACTTCCAGCTTGTCTTTGTCTGGGCTGAATGTTCTTGACTGGAAGGACTAGCAGTTCCTCTTTTGTTCATTCAAGAAAAGATAAGCATGATTTTTTTCAAAAAAAAGAATTTAAAATATGTGTGCCAGAGTTGTCTTGGCTTTCATTCTTCAGGAACACCATCCTTTTTTTAAAAAAAAAAAAATTATTTATTTATTTGTGCAAGAGATACAGAGAATGGGCATACCAGGGCCTCTAGCCACTGTAAATGAACTCCAGACATATACGTCACCTTGTGCATCTGGCTTACCTGGGTACTGGGGAATCAAACCTGGGTCTTTGGCTTTGCAGGCAAGCACCTTTGCAGCTAAGCCCTCTCTCCAGCCCATCCACCTTTAAATTTATTTATTTATTTATTTATTTATTAGAGAGAGAGAGAGAGAAAGAGAGAAAGACCGAGGGAGAGAAAGAGAATTGACACATCAGGGCTTTAGCTACTGAAATCAAACTCCAGATGCTTGCCCCACCTAGTGAGTATGTGCAACCTTGTGCTTGCTTCACCTTTGTGCATCTGGCTTACCTAGAATCTGGAGAGTTGAACATGAGTCCTCAGGCTTCCCAGGCAAATGCCTTGACCGCTAAGTCATCCCTCCAGCCCCTTTTTTATTTTTTTTTATTTTTTATATGTATATGGAGAGAGACAGAGAGAGAGAAAGAGGATTGCCCATCCACCCTTTTTTTGTTTGTTTGTTTGTCTTTCAAGGTAGGGTCTCAATCTAGCTCAGGCTGACTTGGAATTCACTATGGAGTCTCAGGGTGGCCTCAAACTCACTGTGATCCTCCTACCTCTGCCTCCCCAGTGCTGGGATTAAAGGTGTGGGCCACCACGCCCAGCTCCCATCCACCTTCTTTGAGAAAGTGTTTCTCACTGGCCTGGAGCTTGCCAAGTAGGCTAAACAAGCTCACCAGAAAACTGTACGAATCCTCTCTCTCCACTTTCCCAGTTCTGGAATTGTAAGCACACACTACCATGCCTAGCATATTTTTAATTTATTGACAATTTTATACATGTATACAATATACTTTGATCACAGCCAACTCCCATTACGTTTTATTTTCTCCTCCCACTGAACTTCTTTTTCCTAACACTCCTACCTTGATGTCTCTGTATGTGTGACTCACTGAATCTATGGTTGCTTGCATGAACATAGTCTGAAGAAAATGCCTCCTCCTCCCCTAGCAACCATTACCTTCCAATAATTCCTCAGGTAGGGATCACACTGAAGGAGGAGAGGAGAAAGCTAGCTTCTTCTAGGAAGTTTCAGTTAGAGATTGTGGCTCAGAGAGAACCAGATGCGTCCTCGCCCTGAAGCAAGGACTGATAGAGGCTGGTCTACAGCGCCCCCTGCTGCCCAAAGTCTAGCACAATGCCTAAATAAACGGTCCAGCTAGCTGGCCCAAACCCTGCAAATCTACTGCATCCTTCCTGTCCCTGTCTCTTTTGGCCAACCCTAGGTGTGCGTGCATCTCCTTGGCTTTTGCCATTTGCTGCTTGGGTGCACGTGAGTCTGGCCTCTGCTGGTGGGAGAGCATAGCACCGTTTCTTGCTGTGAACTCTTTGGCTTGGCTGTTTTTTTTTTTTAATTTTTAAATGTTTTTAATTTTAGAGGTAGGGTCTCACTCTAGCCCCGGCTGACCTGGATTTCACTATGTAGTCTCAGGATGGCCTCCAATTTATGGCAATCCTCCTACCTCTGCCTCCCAAGTGCTGTTATTAAAGGCGTGCGCCAACACGCCCAGCGCCTGTTTTTATAGTTTGGTGTAATCTCTCACTTTGATTGCTTGTGTGATTTTCCTCTGGTCTCCAAATCTACCACTTGGGTACTTTCCTTTACACTCCTGATCTACCACGTGGGTGCTTTCACCGATTCTTGACTTGCTACCTGCGTAATTTCTTTAATCTCCGGCCAACCATTTCATTACTCTTCCTTAATCATCTCCTCTGAGTCTCTTGGCCTCTGCTTTGATATCTGCCCTCTCATTTTTCCTTGAGCCTCACCATTTGCCCTCTTAACTTCCCTCCAAGGGAAGTCATGTGGCCTATGCCATGTGGGTTCCTCCTAAGTTACCCTACCCAGGCGCCTAGATTCTACTTTCCAGGCATTGGTGGCTCTGCTCTAATCCCTCTTTAAAAGCCTCAGTTACTCCTAAATGAATTTATTTTTATTTTATTTTTGTCTATCATTTATTTAGTTTTCTATTTGAGAGCGACAGACAGAGAGAGAAACGGGCAGATTGAGAGAGAGAGAGAGAGAAAAAATGGGAGTGCCAGGGCCTCCAGCCACTGCAAACAAACTAAAGACGTGTGAGCCCCCTTGTCCAGGGGAACTGAGCCTCGAACTGGTGTCCTTAGGCTTCACAGGCAAGTGCTTAACTGCTAAGCCATCTCTCCAGCCCCTTAAATGAGTTTTAACTAGCTTCCGTGCATTTGTAGCTTTACTCCTTCTTTAAAAGCCTGTTTCTCTTTTAATATTTATTTATCTGGGTGAAAGAGAAAGAGGGAGAGGGAATAGGCACGCCAGGACCTCTACTGCAAACAAACTCCAGAGGAATGTACCACCTGGTGCATCTGGCTTATGTGGGTCCTGGGGAACTAAACCTGAGTCCTTAGGCTTCACAGACAAACACTCTTAACTGTTAAGCCATCTCTCCATCCTGGCATTTTTGCTTTTTGAGAGAGTCTTATGTCTCAATTTCTCTTAAGTGAGCTTTATGAACCACCTTCCACTTATTTGCAGCTTTACTTGAATCTCTCTTTAAAAGCCTCAGTTTCTCTTAAGTGAGCTTCATGAAGTTCTCTCCATGTGCTTGTGGCTCTGCTCCACTCTCTAAAAAACCTCAATTTTGCCGGGCGTGGTGGTGCACATCTTTAATCTCAGCACTTGGGAGGCAGAGGTAGGAGGATCACTGTGAGTTCAAGGCCACCCTGAGACTACAGAGTGAGTTCCAGGTCAGCCTGAGCTAGAGTGAGACCCTACCTTGAAAAAAACCAAACCAAACCAAACCAACCAAACAAACAAACAAAAACCTCAACATTTTAAAATATGTGTGCACCACCACATGGAGCTCACACTTTTTTTTTTTTAATTCACAAAGAAGGAGGGAGAGAAAGAGAGAATGGGTGCACCAGGGCCTCCAGCCACTGCAAATGAACTCCATACCCATACGCCCTCTTGTGCATCTGGCTAGCATGGGGAATTGAACCTGGGTCCTTTGGCTTTGCAGACAAATGCCTTAACCACTAAACCATCCCTCCAGCCTCAATTTTTTCTGAAAAGGAATCTTACAAACTATGCTGCATTTCCACATGGGAGCGTGTTTCCTACTTCGCATATGTTTATGACTTTGCTCCAACCTTCCTTCCTAGATCCCAATCTCCCTTAAGAGAAACCCCACAGTTTGTGACTTCCCCCTAAATAAACTTAATCAGTTATAATCTACCCATCTTTATTCATTCTTTTCTAATTTTTTTATTTATCTGAAAGTCAGAGAGAGAGAGAATGGGCATTCCAGGACATAGTGCCACTGCAAACAAACTCCAGATGCATGCACCACTTTGTGCATCCACCTTTATGTGGGTACTGGAGAATCGAACCTGGGTTGTTAGGCTTTGCAGGAAGTGCCTTAGTTGCTAAGCCACCTCCCCAGCTCTTTATTAATTTTTTGTTTGTTTATTTTTATTTATTTGAGAGAGAGAGAGAGAGTCAGAGAGCGAGAGAGAGGGAGAATGGGTGCCCCAGGGCTTCCAGCCACTGCAAACGAACTCCAGATGCGTGCGCCCCCTTGTGCATCTGGCTAACATGGGTCCTGGGGAATCGAGCCTCGAACTGGGGTCCTTAGGCTTCACAGGCAAGTGCTTAACCGCTAATCCATCTCTCAAGCCCTTAATTTTTTTATTATTAAAGATAGTATACAACCCAAAATTTGGGGTTCATAAATTCTGAGGAACCCCCTCCTGAACCCCAAATCCTACATCAACACCCTCCTCCTCCACACATGATGGCATGTTTATGGGCACAATATTATTGTAGGTCTTGTGTAGGTAAAGACAGGGGCTGGCATGATGGTCAAAGTGTCCTTTCTAAACTAATTGTAGACTTTTTTTTTTTATTGGTAAGCCTCTTGAATATTTTTTTTTTAATTTTTATTAACATTTTCCATGATTATAAAATATATCCCATGGTAATTCCCTCCCTCCCCACCCCCACACTTTCCCGTTTGAAATTCCATTCTCGATCATATTACCTCCCCATTACAATCATTGTAATTACATATATACAATATCAACCTATTAAGTATCCTCCTCCCTTCCTTTCTCCACCCTTTATGTCTCCTTTTCAACTTACTGACCTCTGCTACTAAGTATTTTCATTCTCACGCAAAAGCCCAGTCATCTGTAGCTAGGATCCACATATGAGAGAGAACATGTGGCGCTTGGCTTTCTGGGCCTGGGTTACCTGACTTAGTATAATACTTTCCAG
Source organism: Jaculus jaculus (assembly GCF_020740685.1). NCBI lineage: Eukaryota > Metazoa > Chordata > Mammalia > Rodentia > Dipodidae > Jaculus > Jaculus jaculus. The sequence continues at coordinate 14,750,209 of NC_059102.1, read as the reverse complement.
GTCCATCCATTTTTCTGCAAATTTCATAACTTCATTTTTCTTTACCGCTGAGTAGAACTCCATTGTATAAATGTACCACATCTTCATTATCCACTCATCTGTTGAGGGACATCTAGGCTGGTTCCATTTCCCAGCTATTATAAATTGAGCAGCAATAAACATGGTTGAGCATGTACTTCTAAGGAAATGAGATGAGTCCTTTGGATATATGCCTAGGAGCGCTATAGCTGGGTCATATGGTAGATCAATCTCTAGCTGCTTTAGGAACCTCCACACTGTTTTCCACAATGGCTGGACCAGATTGCATTCCCACCAGCAGTGCAGAAGGGTTCCTTTTTTTCCACATCCCCGCCAACATTTATAATCATTTGTTTTCATGATGGTGGCCAATCTGACAGGAGTGAGATGGAATCTCAATGTAGTTTTAATCTGCATTTCCCTGATGACTAGTGACGTAGAACATTTTTTTAGATGCTTATATGCCATTCGTATTTCTTCCTTTGAGAACTCTCTATTTAGCTCCTTAGCCCATTTTTTTTTTTTAATTTTTATTAACATTTTCCATGATTATAAAATATATCCCATGGTAATTCCCTCCCTCCCCACCCCCACACTTTCCCGTTTGAAATTCCATTCTCAATCATATTACCTCCCCATTACAATCATTGTAATTACATATATACAATATCAACCTATTAAGTATCCTCTTCCCTTCCTTTCTCCACCCTTTATGTCTCCTTTTCAACTTACTGGCCTCTGCTACTAAGTATTTTCATTCTCACACAGAAGCCCAGTCATCTGTAGCTAGGATCCCCATATGAGGGAGAACATGTGGCGCTTGGCTTTCTGGCCTTAGCCCATTTTTTGATTGGCTTGTTTGATACCTTATTATTTAACTTTTTGAGTTCTTTGTATATCCTAGATATTAATCCTCTATCAGATATATAGCTGGTGAAGATTTTTTCCCATTCTGTAGGTTGCCTCTTTGCTTTTTTCACTGTGTCCTTTGCGGTGCAAAATCTTTGTAATTTCATTAGGTCCCAGTGGTTAATCTGTGGTTTTATTGCCTGAGCAATTGGGGTTGTATTCAGAAAGTCATTGCCAAGACCAATATGTTGAAGGGTTTCCCCTACTTTTTCCTCTAGCAGTTTCAAAGTTTCCGGTCTGATGTTAAGGTCTTTAATCCATTTGGACTTAATTCTTGTGCATGGCGAGAGAGAAGAATCTATTTTCATCCTTCTGCAGATATTTATCCAGTTTTCAAGACACCATTTGCTGAAGAGGCTGTCTCTTCTCCAATGAGTATTTTTGGCATTTTTATCGAATATCAGGTGGCTATAGCTACTTGGGCTTACATCTGGGTCCTCTATTCTGTTCCACTGATCTACATGTCGGTTTTTGTGCCAGTACCATGCTGTTTTTGTTACTATGGCTCTGTAGTATAGGTTAAAATCAGGTATGGTGATACCACCAGCCTCTTTTTTGTTGCTCAGTATTATTTTAGATATTCGAGGTTTTTTGTGATTCCAAATGAATTTTTGGATTGTTTTTTCTATTTCCATGAAGAAAGCCTTTGGAATTTTGATAGGGATTGCATTAAATGTGTAGATTGCTTTAGGTAAGATTGCCATTTTCACGATATTGATTCTTCCAATCCAGGAACAAGGGATGTTTCTCCACTTTCTAGTGTCTTCTGCAATTTCTCGCTTGAGTGTTTTAAAGTTCTCATTGTATAGATTCTTTACTTCCTTGGTTAGGTTTATTCCAAGGTATTTTATTTTTTTTGATGCAATTGTGAATGGGAGTGATTCTCTGATTTCATCCTCTGTGTGTTTGTTGTTAGCATATATGAAGGCTACTGATTTCTGTGTATTTATTTTGTATCCTGCTACATTGCTGTAGGTTTTGATCAGCTCTAACAGCTTGCTAGTAGAGTCTCTAGGGTCCTTTATGTATAGAATCATGTCATCTGCAAATAATGATAACTTGATTTCTTCCTTTCCAATTTGTATCCCTTTTATGTGTGTCTCTTGCCTTATTGCTATGGCTAAGACTTCCAAAACTATATTAAATAGAAGTGGGGACAGTGGACACCCTTGTCTTGTTCCTGATTTTAGTGGAAAAGCTTCCAGTTTTTCCCCATTTAGTAATATGTTGGCTGTAGGCTTGTCATAAATAGCCTTTATTATATTGAGATATGTTCCTTCTATTCCCAGTCTCTGTAGGACTTTTATCATGAAGGGATGTTGGATTTTGTCAAATACTTTCTCTGCATCTAATGAGATGATCATGTGATTTTTGTCCTTCAACCCGTTTATGTAATGTATTACATTTATAGATTTGCGTATGTTGAACCATCCCTGCATCTCTGGGATAAAGCCTACTTGGTCAGGGTGAATGATCTTTTTGATATACTCTTGTATTCTGTTTGCCAATATTTTGTTGAGAATTTTTGCATCTATGTTCATGAGGGAGATTGGTGTGTAATTTTCTTTTTTTGTTCTATCTTTGCCTGGTTTTGGTATCAGGGTGATGCTGGCCTCATAGAAGGAGTTTGGTAGAATTCCTTCTTTTTCTATTTCCTGGAAAAGCTTAAGAAGCAATGGTGTTAGCTCTTCCTTAAAAGTCTGGTAAAATTCAGCAGTGAATCCATCCGGGCCTGGGCTTTTTTTAGTTGGGAGATTATTGATAACTGTTCGGATCTCCATGTTTGTTATAGGTCTATTTAAGTGATTAATCTCATTTTGATTTAATTTGGGTAGGTCATATAGATCAAGGAAATCATCCATTTCTTTCAGATTTTCATACTTTGTGGAGTATATGCTTTTATAGTATGTCCCTATAATTTTTTGAATTTCTCTGGAATCTGTTGTGATGTTACCTTGTTCATCTCTGATTTTATTAATTTGTGTCTCTTCTCTCTTTCTTTTGGTCAGATTTGCTAAGGGTTTATCAATCTTGTTTATCCTTTCAAAGAACCAACTCTTTGTTTCATTAATTCTTTGGATTGTTCTTTTTGTTTCTATTTCATTAATTTCTGCCCTAATCTTTATTATTTCTTCCCGTCTACTAATTTTTGGTTTGCCTTGTTCTTCTTTTTCCAAGGCTTTAAGGCGAAGCATTAGGTCGTTTACTTGCGACCTTTCTAATTTCTTAATATAGGCACTTAAGGCTATAAATTTACCTCTTAGAAATGCCTTCATTGTGTCCCAGAGATTTTGTATGTTGTGTTCTCATTATCGTTTGACTCTATAAATTTTTTGATTTCCTTCTTGATTTCTTCATTGACCCATTCATCATTTAGTAGTGTATTGTTTAGTTTCCATGATTTTGTGTATGCTCTATAGCCTTTCTTGCTACTGATTTGTAGTTTAATTCCATTGTGGTCAGATAGAATGCAAGGAATTATTTCAATTTTCCTGAATTTGTTAAGATTTGCTTTGTGTCCTAATATATGGTCTATTTTAGAGAATGTTCCATGTGCTGCTGAAAAGAATGTATATTCTGCAGCCTTTGGATGAAATGTCCTGTATATATCTGTTAGGTCCATTCCTTCTATGACCTCATTTAGTCCAGATGCCTCTCTGTTTATTCTTTCCCTGGATGACCTGTCAATTGATGAGAGTGGGGTGTTAAAGTCACCCACCACCACTGTGTTTGGTGTTATCTGTGACCTTAGTTCTAATAGTGTTTGTTTGACGAATTTGGGAGCCCCCATGTTAGGTGCATATATGTTTAGGATTGTAATGTCCTCCTGTTGGAGTGTGCCCTTAATCAATATAAAGTGACCTTCCTTATCTTTCTTGACTAACGTCAGACTAAAGTCTACCCTGTCTGATATTAGGATAGCAACCCCTGCTTGTTTTCTAGGCCCATTTGCTTGAAACACCGTCTTCCAACCTTTCACCCTAAGATAATGTCTATCCTTTGTAGAAAGGTGAGTTTCTTGGAGACAACAAATTGTAGGATCCTGCTTTTTAACCCAGTCTGCAAATCTATGTCTTTTCGTTGGGGCATTGAGACCGTTGATATTAAGAGATATTATTGAAAGGTGTGTATTTATGTTTGCCATTTTTGTGTGTGTGTGTGTGTGTGTTACTGGTTCTACCTGTGCTCTCTTCTGTTAACTGGTATTTGAGTATAGCTGGTTTTTTCTAGGTTCCTTATATGTGTGCTTTTCCTTTTGTTCAGCATGGAGGATTCTATCAAGTACTTTCTGTAGAGCTGGTTTTGTCTTCAAATACTCCTTTAACCTGCTTTTGTCATGGAATGTCTTTATTTCTCCATCTTTTTGAATGGATAACTTTGCAGGATAAAGTAACCTTGGTTGACAGTTGTTATCTTTCAGAACTTGGAATATATCACTCCAAGCCCTTCTGGCTTTAAAAGTTTGTGTTGAATAATCTGCTGTAATCCTAATGGGCTTGCTTTTGTAGGTAACTTGATTTTTCTCTCTAACTGCTTTCAATATTTTTTCTTTGGTTTGTGTGTTTGGAAGTTTGATTATAATGTGGCGAGGAGAGGTTCTTTCTGGGTTTTGTCTGGCTGGGGTTCTAAAGGCTTCCTGTATCTGTATTGGCACCTCTTTCCCAATTTGGGGGAAATTTTCCTCTATGATTTTGTTGAAGATGCCTACTATGCCTCTGGAGTGGATTTCTTCTCCTTCTACTATGCCCTGAATTCTTATATTGGATCTTTTCATAGTGTCCCGAATATCTTGAAATTCCCACTCATACTTTTCTATAAGTTTGTCTTTCTCTTTGTTGGACTGCATTAGGTCTGCCACCTGGTCTTCTAGCTTAGATATTCTGTCTTCTCCCTCATCCATCCTACTGGTGAGATTTTCTACAGAGTTTTTTATTTCATTAACTGTGTTCTTCATTGCTAGTAATTCTGACTGGTTTTTCTTTATTATTTCTATTTCCCTATTTATGTCTTGTATTGCCTTCTTTATTTCATTAAATTGGTGTCCTGACTCTTCTTTGATTCCTTTGATTTCCTCTTTGATTTCTTCTTTGATTGTTTTCATGTGTTCTTTGACCTCTTTGAACATATTTATAATTATTCTTTTGAACTCTTTCTCAGGCATTTCCTCTAACTCTTTCTCACTGGAGGACATTTCTGATGCATTAATACTTTTAGGTGGATTTATATCGTCTTGCTTTTTAGTGTTTCTTGTGTTATAATGTATATATTTTTGCATCTTGGATTAAGTTAATGCTTGGATTTTCTAGCTAGCTGTGTATTCTTAGCTGTATCAATTGATTTGATGTAATATATTTTCAGGGTAGGACCTTAAGGTATTAGGTGTGGCTCTTAAGACTCTCAGAGTATCTACAAAGATGTTCTTAGGGGTTGAGTTTCCCTGCTATAGGAGTATTCAAGCAGGCTGAGTGGAATAAAATACAGGTAGATTCTAAAATTTAACTAAACACTGTACACATTCAATCAAAAACAGCCCCGAGTATGTATGCAAGAGTAGTTATTATAATGACCAGATCCTCTATCAACAAAGAGGTTTAGATTTCTGGTCTGTTGAGGTATCCAAATCAGCTTGTGACCAAGTGAGACCCTTCCCTGGTGCAATCCCAGTTACCTTGGGTGATTTTGGTCTCAGTCAAGTTGCTGCCTGGGTCGTCGGGCTGCTGTTCTGATTTCTGGAGCTGGGCACTTGCTTTTCCTACGGGGCAAACCAAGCCGCTGCTGCTGCCTCTGCTGCTGTCGTAGCTGCCACCACCGGAGCCACCACCGCTGCTGAAGCTGCTGCTGCTGTGTCCACTGCCGCTGCTCCCACTGAAGCCGCTGCTGCGGGATCTGCCGCCGCTGCCGCTCCTGGGTCCGCTGCTGCTGGGGCCGCTGGTACCGGTGCTGGAGCCGCTGAAGTTGCTGCCGAACTCTGCTCCTGCTTGGGTCCCACCGTCAGCCCAAGTTGGCGTGGCCGATCCCGGGCCGCTGCTGTGTTCGCTGGAGCTGGGCTCAGGCGGTGGGGGAGGGGAGGGAGCCGCGGCTGCTCTGGATCTCTCGCTGCTCCACATGTTCTTCTACCTCGCGGTCTGCTCCTCCGCTGCTCGCTGCCGCTCTCCCCTCACGTTTCCTGAGTTGTGGAGAGCGCGGTTCAAGGGGAAAATCCCGCACCTGGCTTTTCCTGCGGCTCGAGCCGAGAGTCTGGCAGCTTTCTGCTGCGCCGCGGTTGCGGCGATTGGCTGAGCTGCCAGAGCCGCTGGAGCCGCTTTTCCCGCCTGTGCAGGCTCTGGATGCTCTATAACTCTTCCACTTCTCCGCTGCCGCCTCAATTTCCTATACACCTCACTTTTTAGTAAAAGTGTGTATTCTGCTGAGTTTTTTTGGTCTTTTTCCCCCCTAGGCTGCTTTGGCGTGGTACCTACGCCGCCATCTTAACTGGAAGTCCATCTAATGGTAGATTTTTTAAAAATCTTTTTATTCAGTTTTCTTTTGTTGTCACAAGGACACAAGTTGGTCCTCTAAGATAAAAAGACGAATTGGCCTTATTCTTTCCAAAAGAATAGAAAAGACTTGAAATTCTCTTTTCTGGGATGAAAAGACTGGGGACTTAGTTGAGGGGAAAATAAATCAAAGGAACATTTCTTTTTATGATGGTTAGCAAAATACCTCCCCAGGACCACAAGTGAGTGCTCTGGTAGCTGGAGTTACAGTTAGAGATGGCACATGCCACCCTGGGTTGTGCTCGGCTCCTCCTCTTTCCATGGTAAAAAGCATCCCTCCTTGACACCAAAAGGAAGGCTAGGAATGGCTCTCTGGGTCTAGGGGAGATGAGGTCTTGGCACAGAGCCTTGGCTCCCAGCAAACACCTCTCTTTCTCGCCATTCCCCATACATAGCCTCCTCCTAGGGAACCGCATGCAGCTGCAAACATGGGGGAATGGGGAGGTAAGTTGTCCTCCATTCAAACCACCAGGAATTTTTGCCTTTCAGAGTCTGAGTGTCCCCAGTAAACATGTTTAGGGGTGTGGCTCAGTGGGAGAAAGCCTACTTAACATGTCCCCGCCTTAATAGACTGTTGTGATTTTAGAGCAGCTCTAGCTGGGAGATGCAATGACTTAGTCTGTGTTTTCAGAAGAGTCACCATTGCTGCAGACCCACAACAGCCACCATCGATGCACCTTTACTGACCAGCTCTGTGTGTTTTATTAAAACCTATTGTTGGAGTCGGGCGTGGTGGCGCATGCCTTTAATCCCAGCACTTGAGAAGCAGAGGTAGGAGGATCGCTGTGAGTTTGAAGCCACCCTGAGACTCCATAGTGAATTCTAGGTCAGCCTGAGCTAGAGTGAAATACGACCTCAAAAAACCAAAAATGGGGCTGGAGAGATGGCTTAGTGGTTAAGCGCTTGCCTGTGAAGCCAAAGGACCCCTGTTCGAGGCTCAAATCCCCAGGACCCACGTTAGCCAGATGCACAAGGAGGCACACGCGTCTGGAGTTCATTTGCAGTGGCTGGAGGCCCTGGCACACCCGTTCTCTCTCTCTCTCTCTGCCTTTTTCTCTCTCTGTCTGTCACTCTTTTTTTTTTTTTAAATTTTTTATTTATTTATTTGAGAGCGACAGACACAGAGAGAAAGACAGATAGAGGAAGAGAGAGAGAGAATGGGCGCGCCAGGGCTTCCAGCCACTGCAAACGAACTCCAGACGCGTGCGCCCCCTTGTGCATCTGGCTAACGTGGGACCTGGGGAACCAAGCCTCGAACCGGGGTCCTTAGGCTTCACAGGCAAGCGCTTAACCACTAAGCCATCTCTCCAGCCCTGTCACTCTTAAATAAATAAAAATGAACAAAAAAAAAAAAATTAAAAAAAAAACAAAATAAAACCAAAAACGACAACAACAACAAAACTATTGTTGGGCTGGACAGATGGCTGAGGCGTTAAGGTGCTTATTTGTGAAGTCTAAGGACCAGGCTTGATTCCCCAGGACCCACATAAGCCCAAAGCACAAAATGGCACATAAGTCTGGAGTTCATTTGCAGTGGCTGCAGGCCCCAAAGCTGCCATGTTCTCTCTCTCTCTCTCATAAATAATTTTTAAAATTATTTTTTTACTTTATTTTTATTTATTTGAAACCGACAAAGACAGAAATTTCGGCAGAGAGAGACAGAGAGAGAGGGGGGGGGAGAGGGAGAAGGAGAGAATGGGCGTGCTGGGGCCTCCAGCTACTGCAAATGAACTCCAGACATGTGCGCCCTCTTGTGCATCTGGCTTGCATGGGTCCTGGGGTATTGAACCTGGGTTCTTTGGCTTTGCAGACAAATGCCTTAACTGTTAAACCATCTCTTCAGCCCTCTGGTCCTTTCTTTTTTTTAATTTTTATTTATTTATTTAAGAGTGACAGAGAGAAAGAGGCAGAGAGAGAGAGACAGAGAGAAAGGGAGAATGGGTTGCCAGGGCCTCCAGCCACTGCAAACGAACTCCAGACGCGTGCGCCCCCTTGTGCATCTGGCTAACGTGGATCCTGGGGAATCAAGCCTCGAACCGGGGTCCTTAGGCTTCACAGGCAAGCGCTTAACCGCTAAGCCATCTCTCCAGCCCCTTCTGGTCTTTTATAAAAAAATATATTCTGGGGCAGGAGAGATGACTAAATAAAATAAAAATTATTTTAAAAATTTTATTTATTTACTTGCAAGCAGAGAGTGAGTGAAGAGAGACATAGAGTGGGGTTTGATTCAGGTGTCCCCCATAAACCTAGGTATTCTGAATGCTAATCTCCCCAGCTGATGGCTATTGGAAATTAAAGCCTCCTGGAAGTGGTGTATTGGTGGGGGTGGGCTTATGGGTGTTATAACCAGCTTTCCTTTGCCAGTGTTTGGCACAGTCTCCTGTTGCTGTTGTCCACCGGATGTTGGCAAGGGGGTGATGTCCACCCTTTGCTCATATTATTGTTTTCCCTGCCATCGTGGAGCTTTCCCTCAAGTCTGTAAGCCTAAATAAAACTTTTTTCCCCACAAGCTGCTCTTGGTCGGGTGATTTCTGTCAGCAATGTCAACCTGACTGCAACAGTAATGCTGGTACTGAAAGTGGTGTTGCGCTAGACACCTAACTGTGTGACTTTGGCCTTTTGGAGCTGATTTTTTAAAATTATTTATTCATTCATTTATTTGAGAGTGACAGACACAGAGAGAAAGAGGCAGAATGGGCATGCCAGGGCCTTCAGCCACTGCGAACGAAGTCCAGACATGTGCGCCCCCTTGTGCATCTGGCTAACGTGGGTCCTGGGGAATCAAGCCTTGAACTGGGGTCCTTAGGCTTCACAGGCAAGTGCTTAACTGCTAAGCCATCTCTCCAGCCCTGGAGCTGATTTTTTTTCTCAATTTTATTAAACATTTTCCATGATTATAAAAAATATCCCATGGCTATGGAGCTAAATAGAGCATTCTCAAAGGAAGAAATACGAATGGCATATAAGCATCTAAGAAAATGTTCTACGTCACTAGTCATCAGGGAAATGCAGATTAAAACTACACTGAGATTCCATCTCACTCCTGTCAGATTGGCCACCATCATGAAAACAAATGATCATAAATGTTGGCGGGGATGTGGAAAAAAAGGAACCCTTCTGCACTGCTGGTGGGAATGCAATCTGGTCCAGCCATTATGGACAACAGTGTAGAGGTTCCTAAAACAGCTAAACATTGATCTACCATATGACCCAGCTATAGCACTCCTAAGCATATATCCTAAGGACTCATCTCATTTCCTTAGAAGTATGTGCTCAACCATGTTTATTGCTGCTCAATTTATAATAGCTGGGAAATGGAACCAGCCTAGATGTCCCTCAACTGATGAGTGGATAATGAAGATGTGGCACATTTATACAATGGAGTTCTACTCAGCAGTAAAGAAAAATGAAGTTATGAAATTTGCAGAAAAATGGATGGACCTGGAAAGGATTATACTAAGTGAGGTAACCCAGGCCCAGAAAGCCAAGCGCCACATGTTCTCTCTCATATGTGGATCCTAGCTACAGATGACTGGGCTTCTGCGTGAGAATGAAAATACTTAGTAGCAGAGGCCAGTAAGGTAAAAAGGAGACATAAAGGGAAGAGAAAGGAAGGGAGGAGGGTACTTAATAGGTAATAGGTTGATATTGTATATATGTAATTACAATGATTGTAATGGGGAGGTAATATGATGGAGAATGGAATTTCAAAGGGGAAAGTGTGGGGGTGGGGAGGGAGGAAATTACCATGGGATATATTTTATAATCATGGAAAATGTTAATAAAAATTTAAAAAAGAAGAAAAATCCCATGGTAATACTCTCCTCCCCCCTTTTCCCCTTTGAAATTCCATTCTCCATCATATCCACTCCCCATCTCAATAAGTCCTCTATTTGGATGCCATGATCCTTCCCTCCTCTTATGATGGTCTTATGTAGGTAGTGTCAGGCATTATGAGGTCATGGATATCGAAGCCAATTTTTGTCTGGAGGGAGCACGTTGTAAGGAGTCCAACCCTTCCTTTGGCTCTTACATTCTTTCTGCCACCTCTTTCGCATTAGACCCTGAGCCTTGGAAGGTGTGATTGAGATGTTACTACTATAGTTACTTCTTTCCAGCACCATGATACCTTCTGAGTTGTCCCAAGGTCAATGCCATTTGAAAAGAGAAGATTCTCTATCTAAAGTGAGAGTAGCATTAATATAAGAGCATGAATATTAAGAGAAGTGCTTACTGGGCAGTTTGATAAGCATAGTATATACATTTAGCCACACAGCAGCAGACGTTACACCCCTAGGGCTCATGATTACCCATTTTAAGTTTTCAGTATCAGGGAGGTATTCCCTCCCTTGGAGTGGGCCTCCAGTCCAATTGGAGGGCAGTTGGTTTCCACCATGACAGACATGCCACTATTGCACCCATTGGCTCATTTGGCCTGGCTGGTCAATTATAAGGCTTGCAGTGTCCACTGTTGAGTATCTTCACTGGTGATTTCTCTCCTATTGAGCTGCATATAGAATGGCTTCTTCCAGATTTCTGTTAGCTGGTCTACATGGAGGAGGTTATCAGCTCAGTTCCAGCAGGATTTCTCAGTGGCCTTGCAGCCCAAGTATGTGGAATCTTCAGCAATAGGGTCTTACCATCTATTCCCAGTGGGAAAACAAGGGCCTCAGCAATGGCTTTTAATGTTTTGGGGGCATCAGGGACCTCCCTGGCCAACAACTCACTGGAAGGTATCCCATCCCTGGCACTGAAAATTTGCTAGCAACAATCTACGGCTCCTGAGTGTTCCATTGTTCAAAACATTTGATTTATTTATATCCTCTCAGATTTTGATTAGCCCTCCCTCCACCTTTACTTTACTCAATCCCTGGAGCTGATGTTTAAGAGGAATGTGGAAGGATTTGAAACCTTGGCTTAAGAGATGCCTTGCAGTGCTGTAAGTACAGCTTGATGGACTATTCTGGTCAGAGTTGAAAGACCTGAATGCAGTAAGAACTATGGACTGTGAGGTTTGGCTCATGAAGGTTGTAAAGAGCTTTGCCTGGGGCTGGGGAAATGGCCATGGGCAGTGTGAAGCAGGTTTGCTGGATGCCTGCATGGAGACCCCATGGGGCATGAGGATGAACTGTGAATTGCAGTGGTGACCCAGTGGAGATGCAGGGACCATGAGATGGCTGCTAAGGAAAACTGCCGGCCCTGATGAAGTTTTCCAGAGCTGTGAGTAGCCTAGCTGGGGGCGGAATTGGAACTCTAGAGACTTGTTGCTCTCTCACTGATTAGAGTTGTTGGACTTGGAGCTACAGAGTGTGATGTTTGCCCTGTTTGAGCCTTGTGTTGGTTGAATATATCTTTGCTATGCCCAATGCCATCTTTTGCAGTGTGAATGTTTATTCTAGACCTTGGATTATGGGGATGTTTGAACATCATTAGGATTGATAAAAACTATGGGCACTCTTGAAGTTATGCTGAACACAATTTTGTTGTTGTTTTTGGAGGTAGGGTCTCACTCTAGCTCAGGCTGACCTGGAATTTACTATTTAGTCTCAGGGTGGCCTAGAACTCACAGCAATCCTCCTACCTTGGCCTCCCGAGTGCTGGGATTAAAGGCGTGTACCACAATGCCCAGCTTTGCATTGTATTTTATACCATATATGGATATCACTTATGGGGGCCAGGGCGAAATGTGGAGGTTTGATTCAGTGTCCCCCACAAACTTAGGTATTCTGAATGCTAGTCTCCCTAGCTGATGGCAATTGGAAATTAAAGCCTCCTGGAGGCAGTGTATTGTTGGGGGTGGGCTTATGGGTGTTATAGCCAGTTTCCCCATGCCAGTGCTTGGCACACTCTCCTGTTGCTGTTGTCCACCTAATATTGGTGAGGGGGTGATGTCCACCCTCTGCTCATGTCGTCATTTTCCTTGCCACCATGGAGCTTCCTCTTGAGCCTGTAAGCCAAAATAAACCCTTTGTTCCCCCACAAGCTGCTCTTGGTCAGGTGATTTCTGCCAGCAATGCGAACCTGACTGCAACACAGAGGCAGAGAGAATGGGCACTCCAGGGCCACCAGCTGCTGCCAACAAGCTCCAGACACATGCATCACTTTGGATATCTGGCTTTCACATCATGAGTCCTGGGATGTCTTGGCTGCTCAGCCATCTCTTCAACCCCTGTTGTTTTGAAGTAGGGTCTCACTCTAGCCCATCTCTGGTCTTTTCTGTGAAGAGAAGCTTTTGGTTCTTATGCTTTGCCTTTTGTGTGTGGGGGTGTGCCTCTTCCAGAGCCCTCTTACCACTTCAGAGTTCTCTGTGATCCCATTCCAGCCTGGCAAGGGGGAGAAATCTCTCTGGCTTGAGGCTTTTAGCTAGACTCTTCCCTAGATCTTAATTCCCCCTACAATAAATTTTATGATGCATAGTTTATCCCTAAAGAAACTTAGTAATTCATAATTTACCCTTCTTGGAGTCCATTTTCTCAATTCTATTTTAAAAAATATTTTTATTTATTTATTTTTTTTTTTAATTTGACACAGAAAGAGGGAGGGAGAGAGAGAGAGAGAATGGGCACACTAGGGCCTCTATCCACTGCAGATGAACTCCAGATGCATGGGCCCCTTTGTGCATCTGGCTAATGTAGGTCCTGGGGAATTGAACCTGGGTCCTTTGGCTTTGCAGGCAAATGCCCTAACTGCTAAGCCATCCCTCCGGCCCATTTTTTCAATTATTTATTAAAAGAACTTAAAGGTTGGGGTTTATAGGCCTGGAGGGACCCCACCACCACCACAAAATCCTACATCACATCTATATACATATGCTAAACTCAGAACTGAACACCAAAAAGTAGATTTCATTTTACTATAATTTATTTATTTGCTTGCTTGTTTTATTTTATTTTGTATTGAGACAGAGTGTGGTAGTTTGAATGTAGGTCCTCCATAGGTCCAAGTGTTTTATTAAAGCTTATAAGTTGGTCCTCCAGCTACCTGACTGGAAGTGGATCCTGAGGTCCATCCCAAAGGTGTGTTTGGGGGTGGATCTGAATTCCAGCCCGAGCTATGCAGACAGGTCCGAGCTCCGGAGTCCTGCTTGCTGCTGGATTGTGCTTTCTGCTTCTTTGGTGTTTGCTGGCAAGTGGTGGTTTGTCTCTCTGCTTGGGATTATGAATGGCAGCCAGCGCCTCCTGCCATTGATGGAATTCCCTGGCTCTGTAAGCTTGAAATGAATTGCTTCCTCCCCTAAGCTGTCCCTGGCTTGGATGTTCATCCCAGCAATGAGAACTGTCTATGACACAGGGTCTTGCTGGCTAGCCCTGGCCAGCCTGGAACCGACCATGTACATCAGGCTGACCTTGAGCTTGCAGAAATCCTCTGGCCTCTGTGTCTCCCAAGTACTGGGATTACAGGTGTGAGCCACCTCGCCTGGCCTTACTGTGTGTAACTTCAAAGGCTGATGACCAAAAAAAAAAAAAAGTTTAATTTACTCTTAAAAGAAAAAAAAAAAAAACAAACAAAGTAGAAGAATAGATTAATGGGGGTGATAAACCCCAAGTGAGGTCAGGGGAAGAGATTGAGTAAAGGAAAGGTGGAGGGAGGGCTAATCAAAATCTAAGAGGATATAAATAAATCATATGGAAACTTACTGTTTGGGACAATGGAACACTCAGGAGGCATAGGTTGTTGCTAGAAAATTCTCAGTGCCAGGGATAGGATACCTTCCAATGAGTTGTTGGCCAGGGAGGTCCCTGATGCCCCAAAAACATTAAAGGCCATTGTTGAAGCCCTTGTTTTCTCACTGGGAATAGATGGTAAGACCCTATTGCTGAAGATTCCACATACTTGGGCTGCAAGGCCACTGAGAAATCCTGCTGGAACTGAGCTGATAACCTCCTCCATGTAGACCAGCTGATAGAAAGCTGGAAGAAGCCATTCTGCATGCAGTTCAATGGGAGAGAGAAAAATCACCAGTGAAGACACTCAACAGTGGACACTGCAAGTCTTAAATTTTGCCAGCCAGGCCAAATGAGCCAACGGGTGCAATAGTGGCATGTCTGTCATGGTGGAAACCAACTGCCTTCTAATTGGACCGGAGGCCCACTTCAAGGGAGGGAATACATCACTGATACTGAAAACTTAAAACAGGGGTAGTCATGAGCCCTAGGGGTGTAACATCTGCTGCTGTGTGGCTAAATGTATATACTATGCTTATCAAACTACCCAATAAGTACTTCTCCTAATGTTCATACCCATGTATGAACATGCTACTCTCACTTTTTCATTAGGGAACTTTCTCTTTTCAGATGGCAGTGACCTTGGGACGACTCAGAAGGCATCATGGTGCTGGGAAAAAGAGACAGAGGATGCTCAGCACCACAATATCTCTAGAACACCTTCCAAGGCTCAGGGTCTATTGCGGAAGAGGTGGCAGAAAGAATGTAAGAGCCAAAGGAAGGGTAGGACTCCTTACAATGTGCTTCCCCCAGACACAAAATGGCCTGGATATCCACGACCTCACAGTATCTGACACTATCTACACAAGATCATCATAAGAGGAGGAAAAGATCATGACATCAAAACAAAAGAGAGACTGATTGAGAGGGGGAGGGGATATGATGGAGAATGGAGTTTCAAAGGGACAAGTGGGGAGAGGGAGGGCATTACCATGGGATATTGTTTACAATCATGGAAGTTGTTAATAAAAAATAAATTAAAAAAATAGAGACGTTAAAAACTACCTAAAAAACATTGGGCTGGAGAGATGACACATGTGCCTGGAGTTGGTTTGCAGTGGCTGGAGGCCCTGGCACGCCCATTCTTTCTCAATCATAAACAAGTAAATAAATGGGTTAAAAATCCCATCAATATTCATTGCAGAAAAAAATGAGAATAATATGTTCCACAGTCAATGACTCGTCAGATGAGTTACAGTCCAGCCATCTGTGGACTGAACCTCCCGCAATACGTAAAAAGAATGAGGCAGCCCAACATGTTGCCATATGGAATGTTCTCCAAGATATACCATGTCATGAAAAGATGTGGCGTGAAGCAGGAACAGTGCTTCTATTTATATACAGAATGGATATTTTCCATGTGTCTGTGAGTTCACAGAGCATGTCAGAGCTGGTGTACAAGGAGAGAAGATGCCCAGCTGCCCGTGGGAGAGCCAACCACCCTGAGGAAGTGGGTGGGAGCTTTCATGTGTATCCACGGCGCCCTTGAGGCTTGTATCCAGTGCTTTTTTTTTACCCCCCCCCCTTTTTTTTTGGTTATTCACTCTAACCCAGCCTGACCTGGAATTCTCTATGGAGTCTCAGGGTGGCCTCGAACTCTCGGCGATCCTCCTACCTCTACCTTTCTAGTGCTGGGATTAAAGGCGTGCACCACCACGCCCGGCTTATTCCCTTTCTAGCAGTGGTATCACTGAGTGTGGCTGTAACTGTTAGAATTCGATCGATCCACTTGCTTGTGGAGCTGGCGCTGTAAGCAGACAAGCTCATTGCCCAGGAAGCATTTCAGAAGTTAACGCCCCCTCATGCTCCCGGACCCATTGTTGCGGTCAGGTTCGCACTGCTGGTAGAAATCACCCAACCAAGAGCAGCTTGTGGGAAAAAGAGGTTTATTTTGGCTTACGGGCTTGAGGGGAGGCTCCATGATGGCATGAGCACAGGGTGGATATCACCCCCTGGCCAACATCAGGTGGACAACAGGAACAGGAGAGCGTGCCAAACACTGGCAAGGGGAAACTGGTTTTTTACACCCATAAGCCTGCCCCTAACAGTACACTGCCTCCAGGAGGCTTTAATTCCAAAATCTCCATCAGCTGGGAAAGTAGTATTCAGAACACCTAAATTTTGGGGGGACACCTGAATCAAACCATCACATTCTGCCCCTGGCTCCCATAAACTGATAACCATCCATGATGTAAAATGCAATGCATTCAGTCTAACTTTAAATGTCCCCATCATTTTTTTTTTTTTTTTTGGTTTTTCAAGGTAGGGTCTCACTCTGGTCCAGGTTGACCTGGAATTAACTCTGTAGTCTCAGGGTGGCCTTGAACTCATGGCGATCCTCCTACCTCTGCCTCCCGAGTGCTGGGATTAAAGGCGTGCGCCACCACGCCTGGCTCCCATAGTTTTTATCAATTCCAATGATGTTCAAACATTCTCATAATCCAGGCATAATACCCAAAAATCACCCCCAAACCCATAATGGCACAGAATAAATACACTACAAAAGATGCCATTGGCATAGCAAAGAAATATTCAACCAATACAAGTTTTAAAACAACCAGGGCAAACATCAAACTCTGTAGCTTCAAGTCCAACAACTCCAGTCGGTAACAAGTCTTCAAATTCAATAATCCTAACAAGCAAAAAGTCTCTGGCATTCCAATCCGCCCTCCAGCTAGGCTACTCACAGTCCTGGAAAACTTCATCCAGGGCAGGCAGCTCCCCTTAGTGGCCATCTCATGGTCCCGGCATCTCCACTGGGTCTCCACTGCAACCCATGATTTATCCTCATGGCCTCATGGGGTCTCCATGCAGGAAACCAGCAAACCTGCTTCACACTGCCCATGGCCATTTCCAAACACAAGACCACATTGCAAATTCAATGGCCCTCTCCTGTTTTTTTTTTTTTTTTTTTTTTTGGTTTTTTGAGGTAGGGTCTAATTCTAGCCCAGGCTGACCTGTAATTCACTATGGAATCTCAGGGTGGCCTTGAACTCATGGCAATCCTCCTACCTCTGCCTCCCAAGTGCTGGGATTAAAGGCGTGTGCCACCACGCCCGGCTTCCTGTATTTCTTATACTCCACAATACCAGGAAGAGTGCCAATTTGTTAATACAGGGGGGAAGCAGACTTTGAAAACAGGACACTTCTTGAGCACTCCGGCCCCTCCAAAAGAGTCTACATTCTTCCTGTTACCCCAGTGCAGGTCAGCTGGCCCAATCTCAATGGTTGTAATCTGCCAATTGCAGCTGAATGGGCAGCAGTTCACCCAAAGACTTTTTTTTCTCTGTGCCATATCCCTCTGCTCACACCAGTTCATTTCTACGCAAAGCAACCCTGCACAACTTCTCAGGACACGGGCATAACAGCAAGCTTCCCACACAAACTGCTAGCCCAGTCCAGGCAAAGCTCTTTCTCACCCTCTTAAACCAAACCTTACAGTCCATGGTCCTTATTGAGGTCTTTCACTCTGACCAGAATAGTCCATCAAGCTGTACTTACAGCACTTCAAGGCATCTCTTAGGCCATGGTTTCAGATCCTTCCACATTCCTTTTGAAAATCAGCTCCAAAAGGCCAAAGCCACATAGTCAGGTATCTAGCAGCAATCCCACTCCGCGGTACCACTTTACTGTGGCAGTCAGGTTCACATTGCTGGTAGAAATCACCTAACCAAGAGCAGTGTGTGGGAAAAAAAAATAGGTTTATTTTGGCTTACAGGTTCGAGGAGAAGCTCCACGATGGCAGGGGGAAATGATGGCATGAGCAGAGGGTGAATATCACCCCCTGGCCAACATAAGGTGGACCATAGCAACAGCAGAGTGTGCCAAACACTGGTAAGGGAAGACTGGTTATAATTCCCATAAGACTGCCCCCAATAACACACTCCCTCCAGGAGGCTTTAATTCCCAAATCTCCATCAGCTGGGAACCTAGCATTCAGAAAACCTGAGTTTATGGGGGACACCTGAATCAAACCCCCCCCCATTTAGACCATACCGCACAGATTGAGAGCTTTATTTCTACCATGTGGGAGCATGGCTGCAGCTCCCCAAATCCTTGCTAGATGGCATCCTCTCTCCACAGAAGAGAAGGCTTCTCTGAGGCCCACATTCCAGCTGCATCTGTGGCTCCTGCATAGCTTGTCTTTGGATGGATGGTCAGTCCATGCTGTGGCTTTGAGAGATCACTCCAGAAGGGAATAATAGATGGTCAAGCCAACTGGGTAGATAGACCTGTCTGTTCTATCTGATTGCCCCCAAATCAGTCTGTGTAAAACATATTACATTTGTGTGTGTGTGTGTGTGTGTGTGTGTGTGTGTGTAACAGGTGTGTGCCCCATGTGCATGTGTGCCAAAGGAATCATTGGGTGACCTTTTATTCATCTGTTTGTGTATTTCCTTGAAACAGGGTCTGTCCCTCAACCTGGAGCTGCTGTCTTTCAGGGAGCCCCAGTGATTCTCTTGTCTCTGCCCCCTATGGACTGGGGTGGCCCAGATTTTTTTTTATTTTAGAGAGAGCAAGTGTAAGAGAGAGGGAGAGAATTGGCACCCCAGGGCCTTAGCAGCTGTAATTGAACTCCCAATGCTTGCGCCACCTAGTGGACATGTGCGACCTTGTGCTTGTCTCACCTTTGTGCGTCTGGCTAAGGTAGAACATGGGTCCTTAGGCTTCACTGGCAAGCACCTTAACCACCCTTAACTTATCTCTCCAGTCCGCAGATTTTTTTTTTTTTTTTTAACATGGGCTCTAGGGAGTTGAACTTGGCGGTCTCCAGCCAGAGGGCCTGGTCCCTAAGTAGCAAGCGCTCTTGGCAGCCACTAACCCTTCTCCCCAGCCTGCATTCTATATATATATATTTTAAACTCCGGGTATTCAATAGACTTCATTTAACATGTAAGTAGCTAGCTGAGGCTTCAATAAGGGGAGAAGGAGATTCTCCTTCCTAGGGGTAAATTAAATATTCAAATATCTGTGATGGCTTATTTTAGAACAATAAAAAGTTTATTCTAAGGTTTCTGAGATAATTAGGCCTAGAGTCCAGAGCAAGAGAGACTGTATGTTATTACGAAGTCAAAGCTATGCTGATAGCTCACCTCACTCATGAGTCACCTAATGCCGAGGGCCTGGTTAAGCTTTCATTCAGTTTGGTTTGCCTCCTACTTTTTTCTTTTCTTTTCTTTTTGTTTTTTTGAGGTAGGGTTTCACTCTAGCTCAGGCTGGCCTGGAATTCACTATGTAGTCTCAGGGTGGCCTTGAACTCATGACGATCCTCCCATCTCTGCTTCCCGAGTGCTGGGATTAAAGTTATGTGCCACCACACCCGGCCTCCTCCTCCTTTTTATTTATTTATTTATTTGAGAGAGTGAGAGGGAAAGAGGTAGACACACACACACACACACACAGTGAGAGAGAGAGAGAGAGAGAGAGAGAGAGAGAGAGAGAGGGAGAGAGAATGGGCATGCCAGGGTCTCCAGCCATTGCAAACGAACTCTAGATGCATGTGCCACCTTGTGCATCTGTTTTATGTGGGTACTGGGAAATTGAACCGAGGTCCTTTGGCTTTGCAGGCAAACGCCTTAACGACTAAGCCATCTCTCCAGCTCCTCCTCCTCATTCTCCTTTTTAAGAAGCAGCTTTTCGGATAGCTCAGCTGTTAAAGATGTTTGCTTGTGGGCTGGAGAGATGGCTTAGCGGTTAAGCGTTTGCCTGTGAAGCCCAAGGACCCCAGTTTGAGGCTCAATTCCCAGGACACATGTTAGCCAGATGCACAAGGGGGCGCTCGCGTCTGGAGTTTGTTTGCAGTGGCTGGAGGCCCTGGGGCACCCATTCTCTCTCTCCCTCTTTCTCTCTGTCGCTCTCAAATAAATATATAAAAATAAAAAAAAAAATCTTAAAAAAAAATGTTTGCTTGCAAGAACTGCTGGCCTGGATTCAAATCCCCAGTACCCATGTAAAACCAGTTGCACAAAGTGGCCCATGAATCTGGAGTTTGCAGGGGCAGAAGGCCCTGGTATACCATTCATTCTCTTTCTCTCTCTCCAGTAATTTTTTTCTTTTTACTTTTTGGGTTGTTTTTTGAGGTAGGGTTCTACTCCTTGAACTCATGGTGATCCTCCTACCTCTGCCTCCCAAGTGCTGGGATTAAAGAGTGCACCATCATACCTGTTTAGCATCTTTTTTTGCGGTGGGGAGGGGGCGGTTTCGAGGTATGCTTTCACTCTAGCCCAGGCTGACCTGGAATTCACTATGGAGTCTCACAGTGATCCTCCTACCTCTGCCTCTCAAGTGCTGGGATTAAAGGCGTGCGCCACCATGTCCGGTGTTGCAGTCTGGTTCGCATTGCTGATAGAAATCACCCAACAAAGAGCAGCTTCTGGGAAAAAGAGATTTATTTTGGCTTACAGGCTCGAGGGGAAGCTCCACGATGGCAGGGGAAAACGATGGCATGAGCAGAGGGTGGACATCACCCCCTGGCCAACATAAGGTGGACCACAGCAACAGGAGTGTGCGCCAAACACTGGCATGGGGAAACTGGCTATAAAGCCCATAAGCCCGCCCCCAACAATACACTCCCTCCAGGAGGCATTAATTCCCAAATCTCCATCAGCTGGGAACCTAGCATTCAGAACACCTAAGTTTATGGGGGACACCTGAATCAAACCACCACAACTGGCTAGCACTTTTTTTTTTTTAAATGAGAAAGTGAGAACAAAAATTGTGGCAACAGAGCCTCCAACCCCTGCAACTGAACTCCAGACGCGTGTACCCCCCACACACATGTCTACCTTGCACGCTTGCATCACGTTGTGCATCTGGCTTTACATGGGACCTGGAAAGTTAAACATGAGTCCATCTCTCCAGCCCAAGCTTCTTCTTTTTTTTTTTCTTTCACTTATTATTTTTTTTTGGAGCGTGTATGTGGGGAGTGGTGTGTGTATGTATAGTGTATGCATATGTGTGTGTACATAGACGAGTGTGTCCTGTGCACATGTGTGGAGGCCTGAGGCACATGTCACATGCCCTCTTCTTGTCCATTGTTTCCCCGAGACAGTCTCTCACTGAACCTGGGATGCTCTTTTTTTCCCAATCAGACTGGCTGACCAGATGGCTGCAGCGTCTCCCGTCTCTGCTTGACCCAGGACTGGGCTCATGGGTGTGTGGTCGGTCATGCGCAGCTTTTTTTTTTTTTTTTTTTTGGTTTTTCGAGGTAGGGTCTCACTGTGGTCCAGGCTGACCTGGAATTAACTCTGTGGTCTCAGGGTGGCCTTGAACTCACAGATCCTCCTACCTCTGCCTCCCGAGTGCTGGGATTAAAGGCGTGCGCCACCACGCCCGGCTTATGCGCAGCTTTTTACATGGATTCCAGGGATTGAACCCAGGCCTCTCAGGCCCTTTCAGACCCTCCTCACGTTTGCATGGGAAGCACTGTTACCTGCCAAACTCCTTCCCCAGCTCCTATCCGCCTCACGCACGTGAGTGCGTGTGTGCGTGAGTGCATGTGTGCGTGTGTGTAGAGGTCAGAGGACAACTTTGGAGTGCCAGTTCTCATCTTCCACTGCACTTGAGAAGGTGTTTTGTTGTTTTTGCCACTGTGAATGCCAGGCTAGCTGGCCCAAGAGCTTCTACGTTCCCCTGGCTCTGCCTCCCTCTTTTATGGTGCATTGGGATTACAGATGCATGTCTGGTTCTTCAATGTCAGGCTTGTGTTGCAAACACTTTAAACCACTGATCCATCTCCCCAGTCTT
The DNA here is from genome assembly GCF_020740685.1 of Jaculus jaculus. Classification (NCBI taxonomy): domain Eukaryota; kingdom Metazoa; phylum Chordata; class Mammalia; order Rodentia; family Dipodidae; genus Jaculus; species Jaculus jaculus. The sequence goes on along the minus strand of NC_059102.1, from coordinate 14,728,275 downwards.
TTCTCATTCTCATCCAAGAAGTTGAAAAGAAACATTGACAACCTCCATAGATACAACGTATCATGATCATAATCCCCTCCCACCACTCTCCTTTGTCCCCTGTCCCTCTGTACTGAAACATCTTTTTTTTTTTTTTTTTTTTTCAAGGTAGGGTCTTATTCTAGCTCAGGCTGCCCTGGGATTCACTATGTAGTCTCAGGGTGGCCTCAAACTCACAGCCATCCTCCTACCTCTGCCTCTCGAGTGCTGGGATTAAAGACGTGCACTACCACACCTGGCTGAAACTTTTTTTTTTTTCCCCTAGGTAGGGTTTTGCTCTAGCCCAGGCTGACTTGGAATTCACTATGTAGTCTCAGGCTGGCCTCGAGCTCACCCAATCCTTCTATCTCAGCCTCCTGAGTGCTGGGATTAAAGGTGTGTGTCTCCACACCCAGCCCCTCTTCTATCTTGATTTTTTTTTTTAATTTTTTGGTCTTATATTATGTAAGTCTTATCCTGGTAGCCACAGCCAGCTGTGAAGTCACAAATGCCACAGACACCTTGTCTCTGCATGTCAGTGTTCCAAAGTCCTCCTCTCCTGGCTCTGACTCTTACATTCTTTCCACTCTTTCATCGATGGTCCCTGAGCTTTGGAGAGTGTGGTAGAGATGTCTCACCTAGTGCAGAACACTCCCTCTGTCAGTTGTCAGCACTCTCATAAGTTTTGGGTCACCCCAGTGGTCACTGCCATCTGAAAAGAGAAGCTTCAGCCGGGCATGGTGGCGCACGCTTTTAATCCCAGCACTCGGGAGGCAGGGGTAGGAGGATTGCTGTGAGTTGGAGGCCACCATGGACTACATAGTGAATTCCAGGTCAGTATGGGCTAGACTGAGAGTCTACTTCAAAATAAATAAATAAAGAAAGAAACAAAGAAACAAACAAGGAAAGAAAGAAAGAAAGAGAGAGGGAAAGAAAGAAAGAAAGAAATGAGGGCTGGAGAGATGGCTTAGCAGTTAAGCGCTTGCCTGTGAAGCCTAAGGATCCCGGTTTGAGGCTTGATTCCCCAGGACTCACGTTAGCCAGATGCACAAGGGGGCGTATGTGTCTGGAGTTGGTTTGCAGTGGCTGAAGGCTCTAGCGCACCCATTCTCTCTCTCTCTCTCTCTCTGCCTCTTTCTCCCTCTGTCGCTCTCAAATAAATATATAAAAATAAAAAAAAAGAAAGAAATGAAAAGAGAAGCTTCTCTAAACCAAAGTGAAAGCAGCATTAATAGGTACATCAACATAAATAGCAATTGGTGGGCAGAGAATACCCATTTAAACAAACAACAGCCATAGCTTCCCAGTGAAGGCTTAAGACCTTCCAAACCACAGGCTTCTGACTAGGTTGTTCAGCATCGGGCTTGAGTTCTCTCCTATGGAGTGGACCTCAAGTCTAATCAGAGAGTAGTTTCTTCCCCCCACCCCCACGCACACTACATGAAATGCAATTATTGCACTAGTGGTCACATCTTGCTGGGCTGGCCAGTTGTGCAGCTTGCATGGTGCATTGCTGGTTAATAATGTTGATGACTTTTCTTCCCCAGCAGCCTGCATTGCATTTTCTCTTCCTTTCCTTTTTTTGACTAATTTTACTTACTTTTTTTTTCAATTATTTATTTGAGAGTGACAGACACAGAGAGAAAGACAGATAGAGGGAGAGAGAGAGAATGGGCACGCCAGGGCTTCCAGCCTCTGCAAACGAACTCCAGACGTGTGCGTCCCCTTGTGCATCTGGCTAACGTGGGACCTGGGGAACCGAGCCTCGAACCGGGGTCCTTAGGCTTCACAGGCAAGCGCTTAACTGCTAAGCCATCTCTCCAGCCCCAATTTTACTTACTTATTTGACAGAGAAAGAGGGAGAGAGAATGGGCACGCCAGGGCCTCCAGCCACTGCAAAGGCACTCCAAACACATGCACCCCCTCGTGCATCTGGCTAACATGGGTCTGGGGGAATGGAACCTGGGTCCTTTGGCTTTGCAGGCAAACGTCTTAACCTCTAAGCCAACCCTCCAGCCCCTGCATTGCGTTTTCTAGCAGTATGACAGGTAGTCAGCAGGGAGAAGACTTCCGGCACGGCTGCAGCTTGATTTCTCAGCGTCCTGCATGCTCCCTCAGCAATTTTTGTTTGTTTGTTTTCAAAGTAGGGTCTCACTCTAGCCCAGGCTGACCTGGAATTCACTTTGTAGTCCCAGGCTGTCCTTGAACTCACCGCGATCCTTCTACCTCTGCCTCTTAAGCACTGTCAAACACCTTAACTGCTGAGCCATCTTTCCAGCCCCCAATTTTTAAAATGCATTTTTAACATTTTATTTATTTATTTGAAACAGAGAGAGGGAGAGAAAGAGACAGAGAGACAGTGAGAATGGGCACACCAGGGCCTCCAGCCACCGCAAACGAACTCCAGATGCATGTGTCACCATGTGCATCTGGCTTATTTGGGACCTGGAGACTCAAACCTGGGTCCTTAGGCTTCACAGGCATATGCCTTAACCACTAAGTCATCTCTCCAGCCCCTCAATTTTTTTTTTTTTTTGAGGTAGGGTCTCACTCTGACCCAGGCTGACCTGGAATTCACTCTGTATTCTCAGGGTGGCCTTGAACTCACTGTGATCCTTCTACCTCTGCCTCCTGAGTGCTGGGATTAGAGGCGTGTGCCACCATGCCTGGCCCAAATTTTTAAAATATGTTTTACTTATTTATCAGAGAGAGAGAGAAAAAGAGAAAAAGAGAAAGAGAATGGGCATACCAGGGCCTCTAGCCACTGCAAACAAATTCGACACACATGCCACTTTGGCATCTGACTTACATGGGTTCTAGGGGATTGAACATGGATCTTTAGGCTCCACAGGCAAGTGCTTTACTGCTAAGCCATCTCTCCAGTGCAAACATTCTCTTTGTTTTGTTTTTGGGGGTAGGGTTTCATTCTAGCCCAGGCTGACCTGGAATTCACTGTGTAGACTCAGGGTGGCCTCGAACTCATGGTGATCCTCCTATCTCTGCCTCCCAAGTGCTAGGATTAAAGGCATGTGCCACCACACCCGGCAAACATTCTTTTTTTTTGAAATGAAAAGGAATGGTTTATTTCTGGCATGCGCTTTCCTTTTTTTTGTTTGTTTTTCAAGGCCAGGTCTCACTATAGCCTAGGCTGACCTGGCACTCTGTAGTCTCAGACTGGCCTCATATTCACAGTGATCCTCCTACCTCTGCCTCCTGAGTGCTGGCATCACAGGCATGTGCCACCACGCCTGGCTACACTTTCCTTTAAAAAAAATTTTTTTTATATTTATTTGAGAGAGAGAAAGAGGCAGAGAGTGAGAATGGGTGTGCCAGGGCCTCCAGTCACTGCAAACAAAGCCCAGATGCATGCACCCCCTTGTGTATCTGGCTTACGTGGGTCCTGGAGAATCAAACCAGGATCCTTTGGCTTTGAGGGCAAATGCCTTAACTGCTAAGCCATCTCTCCAGCCCTACACTTTCCTTTATAAAAATATTTTATTCATTTGCAAGCAGAGAGAGATAGAGAGAAGAGAGCCAAAGAGATAGGGAATGTGTGCACCAGGGACTCCAGCTGCTGCAAATAAACTCCAGATGCATGGGCCACTGTGTATCTGGCTTTATGTTGGTACTGGGTACTTGAACTCAGGTCATCCACAAGCGCCTTTACCACTGAGCCATCTCTTCAGCCCCCTGGCTCAGACTTTCCTGGGGGTAGTTTCAGGCTGGAGAAAGCATGGCAGAGCAGAAGCCGGGCAGCACATCTTGTCAGAGCAGCCTCAAATTAGCGGGACACAGGCAGGGCTCCAGGTTAAAGTAAGCCTAAGCTGTCAGACATGACTAAGGGCCCCAGGCTTTGGAGAGGTTGCAGCAGCCTGAACTGTCAGACACATGTCCGTTCAGACTGGCAGGGAGGTTCCTTCCCCCATTCTCAGGGGTTGCAGTGAGCCTGGTTCCCAGGACAAAGTTTCAGGCTCCGAGATGGGCAGGAAGTAGGGCCACTCCTTCCCCCAGCCCAGGACACCTGGATGCCCTGAGACTAAGGTTTCGCTCATAGCCCTGTAACCTTTGGCCAGTTGCCTAGGAAACTCCTTATATGGTATCAGCCAGCAGCCTTCACACAGCCCAACCCCCTGTGACCCGTACCCCATACCTCTTCCTGCCACTACGTAGATCACCTGACTCCCTATGTGCTGGAATGAACGTGCTCTTATGCCAACTAGGCATGGGCAAGCAACCTTTGAACCCACCAATCTCCTTAGGACCCTCTTTCTGTGATCTCTCAATTGCTTATAAAAACTCAGTCCCCTGACAAATAAATGAGCTGTTCTCTGAAGCTGTCTCCTGGGTGTTTCTTCCCATCACACTCACTGCCCCTCAAGACCCTGCTCCACAGTCGCCTGGATGCCTTTGGGGAGCTGCTGTGCAATAGCCCCTGAGGAACCAGGAACCCACAACACGTCTCCTCCAGCAAGAGTGGACTCAGTGGAGAAGACTGAGCAGGGATCTCTCCCAGGAACACCCCTCCTCCAGCAAGCCTCCACCTGCCAAAGGCCGCGTCGGTGGTCTAAGTTCTCAGATTCTGCGAGGGGTGATTTCCTGTTGACAGTGTTCAGGTTTTGTTTACATTCATAAAGACGTGTCTGGTGGATTTGTTGTTGAAACTCTTCCATTCTGCCGAAAGGCTATGGACTGAAGTTTAGGCTACACTCCATGGTACAAATCCATTCTCTGACTCGATCAACTCTGGTTTGGTTATGCAGTGCCCCCCAAACATCAGACTGTTGTAGCTCTCCAGCATTATATCCCTGTCGAGGGTCCTCTGAGCAGCACTTAGGAGCTGCCACTCTTCCTTGGTGAAGTTCACAGCTATGTCTTCAAGTGATACCAACTCTACTTCTGGCTGCTGCGGCATAAGGAATCTTTCTCCCCCCCCCCCCCCCAGGTAGGATCTCGCTCTAGACCAGGCTGACCTGGAATTCACTATGTAATTTCAGGGTGGCCTTGAACTCACAGACATCCTTCTACCTCTGCCTTCTGAGTGCTGGGATTAAAGGCGTGCACCACCACGCCCGGCTCCATGGGATGTTTTTTATAGTCATGGAAGATGTTAATAAAAATTGAGAAAAAAGAAAATATATGCATTTTTATGCTGGGCATGGTGGCATACACCTTTAATCCCAGCACCTGGAAGGCAGAGGTAGGAGGATCACTGTAAGTTCAAGACCACCCTGAGACTCCATAGTGAATTCCAGGTCAGCCTGGGCTAGAGTGAGACCCTACCTCGAAAAACCAAAAAAAAAAAAAAAAAATCCCATGGTAATACCTCCCCCACCCCACTTTCCCCTTTGAAATTCCATTCTCCATCATATCCCCTCCCCATCTCAATCAGTCTCTCTTTTATTTTATTTTTTATTTATTTGAGAGCAACAGACAGAGAGAGAAAGAGGAAGAGAGAGAGAATGGGCGCGCCAGGGCTTCCAGCCTCTGCAAATGAACTCCAGACGCATGCGCCCCCTTGTGCATCTGGCTAACGTGGGTCCTGGGGAATCGAGCCTCGAACCGAGGTCCTTAGGCTTCACAAGCAAGCGCTTAACCGCTAAGCCATCTCTCCAGCCCGAGTCTCTCTTTTATTTTGATGTCATGATCTTTTCCTCCTCTTATGATGGTCTTGTGTAGGTAGTGTCAGGCACTGTGAGGTCATGGATATCTAGGCCATTTCATGTCTGGAGGGAGCACGTTGTAAGGAGTCCTACCCTTCCTTTGGCTCTTTCATTCTTTCCGCCACCTCTTCTGAAAAATGCATATATTTTCTTTAAAAGTTACTCCAGGGCTGGAGAGATGGCTTATCAGTTAGGCATTTGCCTGCAAAACCAAAGGACCCAGATTCGATTCCCCAGGACCTATGTAAGCCAGATGCACAAGGGGCACGTGCATCTGGAGCTCATTTGCAGTGGCTACAGGCCCTGGTGTGCCCATTGTCTCTCTTCTCTTTCTCTCTCTGCTTGCAAATAAATAAATAAATAAAAATACAAGTAAATTAAAAAAAAAAGTTACTACAGGGTTGGAGAGATGGCTTAGCAGTTAAGTTAGGCTTGCCTGTGAAGCCCAATAACCTAGGTTCGATTCCCCAGTACCTATGTAAGCCAGATACACAAGGTGGTGCATGCTTCTGGAGTTTGAATGGCAAGCCTAGTCTTTCTCTCTCTTTTCTGCCTCTCTCTCAAATATTTAAAAAATTACTCCAAGCCAGGCGTGGTGGCACATGCCTTTAATGCCAACACTTGGGAGGCAGAGGTAGGAGGATCGCTGTGAGTTCGAGGCCACCCTGAGACTACATAGTGAATTCTAGGTCAGCCTGAGCTAGAGTGAGACCCTACCTTGAAAAACCAAAAACCCAAAACAAAACAAAACAAAAAGTTACTCCAATGATATTCTAGCTTAAATCTTTGAGGCAATTTTTCCATAAAAGGCTCATGTACAAGTGTCTCGACTGATTCACAATTTTTTCTTTCTTTCTTTTTTCCTAGGTAGGGTCCACTCTAGCCCAGGCTGACCTGGATATCACTCTGTGGTTCCAGGCTGGCCTTGAACTCACAGTGATCTTCCTACTTCTGCCATCATGCCTGGCTCTGATTCACAATTTTAACATCATAAACAGTACAAACTCAGAATTCTGATATATTACAGTACATTGTCAAAATTACCAGGAAAACTGGACTACCTCACCCAGAGATGTTACAGAGGCACAGTTCTGACCAGACAATGACCAAAGAGAGGTTTATATGCAAAGCCAGATGCACAAAGCAGTACATGTGTCTGGAGTTTGCTTGCAGTGGCTAGAGTCCTTGGCACACCCATTCTCTCGCTCTGTCTGCTTGCAAAGCAAATTAAAATATGCAGGAGTAATTGAAAATACAAGACATATATGCATGAGTGTGACTTCAATTTGGTATTTAGTATGCTTTGTACTGTAGGATATAAAGCTAACCCATCATCTATGGAATGTTCAGCTGACACCTGACAGTCAAAACTTCCCATAACTCAATATCCCATTATGTTCTGGATGAACCAAAAAAATAAAATAAAATAAACAACCAACCATCTTTATACAAATTCATCTGGGTTGCCATGGGTACTATTGTATAGTCATTTCCATCTAAACATTTCATTCTGTGGGCTCATTAGGATGTTCCAAACTGAAACATAGGCTTAATAAGACTTATGGTAGTTGCTGAAACTAAGACTCAGAGGCCCCTTCTCAAGGCTACGTAGGGAGTGAAAACTGCTTGGGAGAGAGAGTGACCAACTGAGTTGCCTGCTGCACTCCCAGCATGAGACACAGCTTCCCTGAGCCACTACCCAGGCTGGGGTGGGCTTTTTCATAATGCAGCTCCCCTAGTTGCCCATAATCCTTTGAGTAACCCCAACAGACTCGCTGGTTCACTAAGCTAGCCTTGGTTGGGACTGTTTCTTTGGTCTGTTGTCAGTCCCCTCTGGGGAGTGGGGGCGTGAGTAGATGTTTGTTCATGTCTCTCCACGAAAAGCTTAACCCAACAGGTTGAGTACCAGGGAGAGCGTCTGCTTGGGACTGAAAGTGTCTCAGACAACTTTGCAACAATTCAGGGCCCTGATAAGTCTACTGTCAGGACTCTCCTACCTAGCTATGGCACCAAGGAAGGGGTCTTTACTTTTTACCATAGGAGACTATAATAACCTACGAGATGGCAGAAGTCTGGAGACCTGGCTGAACCGTTCAGAAGTCACTCTACAGTGGGGAGCTGACGGGAGCCCGCTGCGCTGTGAAATCTGTTGCAGAGCTGGTTGTTAAGCTGCCAGTAGGTCAGTCACTGGACAGGTTCAGGGAGAAGGACCCAGATTTAAGATTAACTGGTTCATTTTGAAATTTTCAGTTCTTAAAAGACACATGTTGTTCTGTCAGTTTCCTTTTTTTTTTTGGACTATTTTTTTTATTTTCACAATTTTTATTAACATTTTCCATAATTATAAAAAATACCCCATGGTAATACCTCCCCCCCCCCCCGCACTTTCCCCTTTGAAATTCCATTCTCCATCGTATTACCTCCCCATCTCAATCATTGTACTTACATATATAAGTACCCTCCTCCCTTCCTTTCTCTTCCCTTTGTATCTCCTTTTTAACTTTCTGGCCTCTGCTACTAAATATTTTCCTTCTCACACAGAAGCCCAGTCATCTGTAGCAGTTTCCTTTTTTTTCATGTATCACACGTCTATCATGCCTCATGCTTTGCAGCCATTATTGACTAGGGTGATAGTATGTTTTTTGTTTTTTTTTCCTTCAAACCTATTAAGTTTGAGCTTCATTGTGGTATTTGGCGAATATATACTTAACGTATATATATGCAATATATACACAACATATACTTAAAATTGGATAGGATTGTCAGGTTGGCTCCTGTGGTTGAATCCCGGTAGCTTCATAATCAGAGAAAAGAGACAAGTGGGTACACAGGCTCCACGTTCTTACGCCAGCTATGCCACTTTCCATACTACCCCAGGGTTTTCCCATTAAGACCATCCATTATCAGATAGGGACCCTTCACTTTAGACTTCGAGAACTATGAGCCAAACCTTTTCTCCTTAAAACATACCCAACCTGAGGAATTGTGTTCTTAGCAAGGAAAATGGACAAATGTGGACAAAGAGTGAGTTGACTTGATATATGAAGGTGTCGTAATAGAGCCAGACATGGTAGCATACACACCTGTTAGTCTTAGCATTTGGAAGGTAGAAGCAGGAGGTCCATAAATTGGAGATCAACCTGGGCTACACACTGTCTCAAAAAACAAGAAAATCAGCCAGGCATGGTGGTGCACACCTTTAATCCCAGCACTAGAGGCTGAGGTAGGAGGATCGTTGTGAGTTCAAGGCCACCCTGAGACTACATAGTGAATTCCAGGTCAGCCTGGGTTAGAGTGAGACCCTACCTCGAAAAACTGAAAAAGAAGGGGGGTGGGAATTATTATGTATAATTAGTATATGCTAATAAACACTGAAGTTAAGGGCTAAGGAGATGGCTTTCAGTTAAAGGCACTTGCTTGCCAGCCCGAGTTCAATCCCCCAGCATCCACATAAAACTGGATGTAAAGTGGCACCTATGTTTGCAATCCTAACATGCCTTCAGCAATAGGAAGCAAAGACAGGAGAATCTGGATGCTCACAGCCCAGTCTGGTGTGCCCATGCAGTGGCAAAAGCAAGCCCCATCTCAAAAAGACAAAAGGAAAGGACAAACAGCCAGAGGTTGTCACCTAACCTCCATAGGTACACTGTGGAATTTGTGCTCATATATGCACACATACACATCTACACATCTATACATACATCTACACACAAACACATGTATATGTACATATACACACATAAATGGACTCGATTTTAAGGAAACAACCAAGGAAAATAACTGGTAAATTCGAAAAAAAAATTTATTTTTATTTATGTATTTGAGAGTGACAGAGCAAGAGGCAGAGAGAGGGAGAGAAAGCGTGTGCCCCAGGGCCTCCAGCCACTGCAACTCCAGATGAGTACGCCACCTTGTGCATCTGGCTAATGTGGGTCCTGGGGAATTGAGCCTCGAATCGGGGTCCCTAGGCTTCACAGGCAAGCGCTTAACTGCTAAGCCATCTCTTCAGCCTGAGTGCTAACATTTTTAATGTTAAATTTGGAGACCCTGGGGTCCTGCGCAAAGAGATATTTGGAGGGAATATTAAGGCACTTCCAAGTACCTTTCAGCTCACATTTCCCCTCTGCTGGAATTTCCCTTGGTGCCTGAGACCACTACTTCCTGTTTGCAAAGTCCTGGTGTATGCTGCATCTCCACAATGGTTCCCACTCCATCACCGAGGTGGTCTGCAGCCCAGCTTGCCTTCCGGCTGGTGGTGAGCTCTGGGAAACTGCCTGTACTCTGCAGTGCCCGGCACGGTTCAAGTAAACCTTGAAGAAGGGAACACATGAGAGAATGGAATTTCTATCTCCAGCTGCTTCCTGAAGACTAGCAAGCTAAGAGGCCACAGCAGATGAGAACTCTAGCTACAGCCAAGGCGATTATTCAGGCGAAAGGAATCTACATTTCAGAAGGAAGGCAGATTGTGGCTTTCTAGAATAGCAGACTTTTATTTACAAGAACTATGATCCAACGGCTATCTATGAAAAATACATGTGCCCAGGGAAGAACGACTGCTTCTTTTGCACTTTTGGCTCAGCCGGTCCTGGGAGCAGTTGGGCTGGTGTCTGTGGGCGGCACTCAGGTTCCTTCATTCTTGCGAGAGCCTTGCTTGGCTTTCCGTTCTTGCTCTCAGCTGACGACCACCTATTCCCAAATTAGCTATTGATACTTAATAGACTACTCTGCCTCAAAACAATTTTTCAAGGGGACGGTGTGAGCTGTTATTACAGTTAATTGAAAGGAATGAGGCTATCATGGTAGAATTATAGGCTGGAAAGGAAAACTCCCTGAGATCATAATCATACAGTCAACCACCTGCATTGCCCTCCTGCGCGTTCACTCTGAAAATATAACTTTCACAACCAAGTGGTGCTGGCCAGCCCAAGCCAGACAGAAATTAAGTGCAGATTCCCATCAGCTGGACAGGTTCAAGTCCCATCTTCTACTTACCAGTTGTGTGACATTAGGAAAAGCATACCTCTCCTTCTCTGTAAAATAGAGAGCAATGTTCCCTCTCTCATCTGGGACGGATGTCGTGTTCAAGAAGATAATCCCCGTCAGTGAGCCAGACTAGGGTTGAGTAAATGCTATTATTTTTTTCATTCTTGCGTTAAAATGTCCTAAATTAGGGCTGGAGAGATGGCTTAGTGGTTAAGCGCTTGCCTGTGAAGCCTAAGGACCCCGGTTCGAGGCTCGGTTCCCCAGGTCCCACGTTAGCCAGATGCACAAGGGGACGCACGCGTCTGGAGTCCGTTTGCAGAGGCTGGAAGCCCTGGCGCGCCCATTCTCTCTCTCTCCCTCTGTCTTTCTCTCTGTGTCTGTCGCTCTCAAATAAATAAATTTAAAAAATGAACAAAAAATAATATAAAAAAAAAATGTCCTAAATTAGCTGGGCGTAGTGGCACATGCCTTTGATCCCAGCACTCGGAAGCAGGGGTAGGAGGACTGCCATGAGTTCAAGGCCACCTTGAGACTACATAGTGAATTCCAGGTCAGCCTGGGCTAGACGGAGACTCTACCTTGAACCCCACCCCCCAAAATAAAGTGAGAGAGAAAAAAAGTTTTTAGCCAGGTTAGTAAAGTAACTAGCAAAATATAGTACACAGAAAACAGTTTTAGCCAGGCGTGGTGGCTCACACCTTTAATCCCAGCACTTGGGAGGCAGAGGTAGGAGAACTGCCATGAGTTCAAGGTCATCCTGAGACTACACAGTGAGTTCCAGGTCAGCCTAGGCTAGAGTGAGACTCTACCTCGAAAAACCAAAATGTCCTAATTTCCTCATAGTGGCACAGATTCTTGACCAACAGCCATATATTTTGTAGGCAGGATATATTTGCCTACAGTGGACAGAGAACTGGAGAGGCTAACACCTTCTTGCTCAGTGTTCCCCGGGACTCATTCCCTCTGGGTCTATTTCACATCTGTAAAATAAGGGAGACAGGCAAGGCTTTACAGAGTTGTAAACTAGACTATTACTAGAGGCCAGAGAGGTAAAGTCATTGGTCAGTTGGGCTGGGTATGAGACAGCAGAGCATGGTGGGAGTTCCGGTGAACAGAAGAGCATAGCTACTGACTTTCATGACTGACAGAACACTGGAGTTTTTCTAAAAAAGAATCTCAGGACCTGCTCCAGACTTGGGTTTGCATTTTAACCAGAATCTGCACTTATAAGATACCCAGGATCTGTGAACACAGGAAGTTTGAGAAAGTTGTTAAGGAGCACAAGTTATGTAAAGGTATTCACATTTAGTTATTTAATTTCTCCTTTTAAAAGTTATTTGGGGGCAGCCAGGCATGGTGGCACACACCTTTAATCCCAGCACTTAGGAGGGAGATATAGAAGGATCACTGTGAGTTCAAGGCCACCCTGAGACTACATAGTAAATTCCAGATCAGACTGGGCTAGAGTGAGACCCTACCTCAAAAAAACAAAACAAACAAAAAATTTACTTGGGGGCTGGAGAGATAGCTTAAGGGTTAAGGCACTTGCTGCAAACTCATGTTTGAATCTCCAGGTCCACAGTGATGCAAGCTTGCAATGTTGCACATGTGCACAAGGGAACGCACACATCTGGAGTTTGCTTGCAGCAGGTGAAGGCCCTGGCATGCCTATTCTCTCTCTCTCAAAAAAAAAAAAAAAATATATATATATATATATATATATATTGGGGGGGGGTCTGGAGAGATGGCTTAGCAGTTAAGGCACTTGTCTATGAAGCCTAAGGACCCAGGTTCGATTTCTCATTTCTCATGTAAGCCAAATGCACAAGGTCTAGCATTTACTGCAGTGGCTAGCGGCCCTGGTACACCCAATGTCTCTCTCTCTCTGCCTTTTTTTCTCAAAGAAATGAGTAATTTTTTAAAAACTGTTTTTTTGTGGGGGGGGGCAGGGTTTCACTCTAGCCCAGGCTGACCTGGCACTCACTCTGTAGTCTCAGGCTGCTTTGACCTCATAGTGATCCTTCTACCTCTGCCTCCCAAGTGCTAGGATTAAAGGTGTGTGCCACCAAGCCTGAACTTTACAATTTGGTTTTTAAAATGTCAACCAAGGGCTGGAGAGATGGCTCAGCAGTTAAAGGTGCTTGCTTGCAAAGTCTGATGGCCAGGGTTCGACTCACCACTACCCACATAAAGCCAGGTGCAAAGTGGTACATGCATCTAAATTTCGTTTGCAGTGGCAAGAGGCCGTGGTGTACACTACTCTCTGCTTGCAAATAAAGAAATAAGTAAGTAAATTACTTTAAAAAAAAAAAAAGTTCAATCAAGCTGGGTGTAGTGGCTGCAATCGCAGCAGTTGGGAGGTTGAGGCAAAAGGGTCAGGACTTCAAGGCCGGCCTGGGTTACATTAGACAGTGTTTCAATATAACAGAAAACAATTCAGGCATAGCGGCTCATAGCTATAATCCCTGCAGGTGGATCGCCATGAATCCACGGTCAAATCAGTCAAATGGCCTACATACCTGAGTTCAGGTCAGCCTGGGCTAGCAGTGAGACCATCTCAAAAACAACATAAAGCACACACGAAACAAAAGGATAACGAAATCAGCTCAGGGCTGGGCCAGGTCCCTAGGTTCCTGACACATGGCCACTGCACTTGGTGAGCCCTACTTTGAGTCCGTCTTTATGAGACGGATCCTTTCATAGTCAGTACCCTGAGCATGTAGAAAAGACCAGGCCATGGGCGCCCGGAGCCTAAGAAACTGTCCGCTCAACTCTGTTTTCTGATTGGCCAACAAGAGGTTGCAGGAGACCCACTGACCCAGATCCAGACAGGAGGAAGTGGTGGCGGCCGGTACAACCATCTGGGAAAAAGAAAATCTCAGGCTGTTAGAAAGTGCACGAGCCTGGTGTCCGAGGCCTGGAGACACTATTAGTTTCCTTATATTCTCCAATGCATAATGACTGTTCCCCGTTTCTCTCGGCACCTCCCAGCCACTTCCTGGCAGCTATGGTGCATGTGTGGGGGAACAGAAGTGGCTTTTTTTTTTTTCTTTTCCTCCTCCCTTTGCACAGAACAGGCCCAGCGCTGGCTTCAGAGCGGATATCCGGCCCTCAGGAAGCAGAAGAGGCAAAGGCCTCATTGTTCCCAGCCCCACCCCCAGCGCGTAGGGCTGTCCTCGAGGACCCCAGGTGACCCGGAGAGCCCATCTCCCCGGACGTGGGCCTTCGGAGGCGGCTGGGCTGAGTCCGGATCTGGAATCCGACGTTCTCCAAGGGGAAGGAGCCGAGTGCTCCCAAGTCACACCAGCCCGAGATGGGAACGCACGTCCCCGGCGGATGGGCGCCGGCCCGACTGTCAGCTCATGCACGCGGGAGCGGGCTCCGGCCGCCCCGTCCGCGTTTGCAACCCCCCGCCCCGATCCCGCGGAGTCAGGGGGAGGTGAGCATCGCTGGCTGGCGGGCCCCGCGAGCTGCCGAGCGGCCCGCACGCGGCCATCGACGTCCGCGGGCGCTGCCGCTGCCCCCGCCGCCGCCGCCGCCAGGGGGCGCTCGGGCCGCGCGGCCGCCGACCGGGGCTCCGCGGGCTCGCGAACCCCGGCTTCCCGCCCTCGGAGCAAACACAGTGCACCTTTGTCAGCGAGCCGGTGCGAGCGAGCGTCCGACGGCGGGCCCCGTGGCGCGGCCCCGCCGTGTGAGTGCCGGATCCCGGGGTCGGGGAGCACCTCGCCGCCTCAGCCCCCTCGTGTCCCGGAGGAGATTTTTGGTGGTTTGCGTGCAGCCGGGGCCCCAGCATTCCGGCCGCCGTAGCCTGTGGACTCTTTACTTTCCGGGCTCTTGGCGGGGCAGGAAGGGGACACTCGCCCCTGGAGACTAGAGGTTCCGGCGCGACTGGATCGCTTTTGACTCGCCCGCCAACGCGGTTGGGCCGCCTGGGCTCGGCGCCATCCGGGCTCACATCCGCCCCGCCCCTCCCCGACGCGCCTCCGGACTACAAGTCCCAGCAGCCTCCGCGTCACGAGCGCAGGGCCGGGAGGCGCCCTTGAGCCGGCGCGTGCGCAGTGCGCTGGCCCGAGTCTGGAGTACCACACCCCCCCGGGAGGGACGGAGGGGAGGCTAGAAGCATCCGAGGCATTAAAGCATCCGAGGGAGCCGGAGGGGAGGAGAATGGAGTGACAGAGACACGCGGAGGGTGGGGGGTGGGGGGGGAGAGCGCCGAGGGAGGGGGGAGGGGGGACACAGAGGGAGGAAGACGCGGCGGCGGCGGCTCCTCGGTGCACAGAGGGGGAAACTCCGAGGGCTCGGAGCAGGAATAATGCGGTAGCAAGGCGGGCTCCCGGCTCCCGGCAGCAGCGGCGGCGGCGGCGGCGGCGGCAGCAGCAGCCCGAGCAGCGGCAAGCAGCAGCACTCCAGACGCTGACAGCCCCGCCGGCCGGCTGCCTCGCTGACCGCCGACTGTCAATGGAGCTGGAAAACATCGTGGCCAACACGGTCTTGCTGAAAGCCCGGGAAGGTAAGCAGAGCGGGCTGGGTCGGTGCGTGCGTGCGTGCCTGGCGCCTTCGCTGCGGGCCGGGCTGCGCGGGTGCAGGATGCCCGCAGTTGAGTTGGTGGCGGGCAGGGTAGCTCGGAGGTCTGTCTGCAAAGGTCTGGGGAGGTGTGTGTGTGTGTGTGTGTGTGTGTGTGTGTGGGTGGGTGGGTGGTGGTGGTGGGGGAATCTTGCCCTTGGGCACGAGAGAATTAGCGGTTGGGCAGAGAGGGTTGCAGGGATGAGTTAAGGTGCTAAAATATTACCCTCTAGTTTCCAACTGGAACCCTACTACTGATCGTGCGATCTCCACAGCTGTTGAAAGGTCACTCTGGAAAAGGCATGCCTTCAGGAGAGAGGGGCAAACAAACGCGCCAATAAAATAGCTTTTCGAGTTGGTCCGGGATGGTTCTGTGAGTGTGAATTGGTGTGTGTGTGTGTGTGTGTGTGTGTGTGTTTCTTGGGGGGGGGAGGTTGTTGAAATTAGCAGAAGCCAAGTCTGCCTGCCCAGGCTGACTTGATATAGACTATTGGTGGAAACCATCCTCTGGGAATGTTTCTTAGGGAGATCTCGTCGTGTGGAAGGAAGCCTTTTAAAGGCAAAATAAGATGTTGAGGAATTTTAGCCTGTTCATAGAATAGCGAAAGGACGGATGGCTTTACATATCACCAAGAAAATAATTCAGGATCTTTCAGGGTGGGCTATTATTTTTATTTTTCTGGGGCTGGGAGGCAGATAACTGTTTGGTTTGGCTCCGCTAAGAAAGGTAAGTGTGCTGCTATTTAGATGCATTTTGGATGCCTGTCATTAGGTCTCTTGCATTTTAGCTGGCTTGAAATGTCATCTGAGTGGTGTGGGTAAGGTTCTAAGTCATACCTGTAAACACATATTTTGACTCTCCTTTGAGATGGAATAAAAGAGTGGGGGCAAAAAGTGGCTCAGAAACTTAGATACTTCCTGAAAGGATTGTGTTGTATTCTTGTAAACACACATATTTAGGAATACCTGGGATTTATGTAACATCTCCCCTGTCAAGATTTGGACTCTGGTGTTCAGCCTTTTTATAAAAAGGGAAGTGGTTTTCCCTCTCCTGGGAGGAGGCAGTATTTGATACCCAAGGTAGAAGGCAGACCAAGGTCTTGCCTTTGCTTGGTTCCTCGGTAAGCAGCCCATGAAAATGCCATACCCTACTTCTTAATATTTTCATTCACCCACTTTGATGAATGAAGGAAGAATTTCTGGCGAGCAATAAAACGACTCATGTTTATCCAGCCCATTCCATCACCTTGTGGCTTGGTACATGGTGTGCGGGCGGTGATGCATAGCCCACCGTGGGCTGGGTTTCATCGACTGGGCCTGGCATTCGCATTGCCCTTTCCGTCACTTGTCGCTCTAAAAGCAGCCGCTCTGAAGATTTTGAAAGCCCCAAAAGGAGGCAGTGCCGTGTAAAACAGCAGAGTTTCGCATGTGCGGTTCTGGATATTCCTTCACCCCTTTTCCGAAACAGATTATTTTGAGGGGAGACTATTTCTTACTTGGAGATGTTAGGTTCTAAGACATGAAAGCACATTACCCCCCTCTCACCTGACATGTTCCCCCCCCCCCCCAGGTAGGGTCTTACTCTAGCCCAGGCTGACCTGTAATTCACTGTATTCTCAGGATGGCCTCGAATTTACGGAGGTCCTCCTACCTCCACCTCCCGAGTGCTGGGATTAAGGACATGCGCCACCACACCCGGCTGTCACCTGACATGCTTAGGGTGGAGAGGGGTGCTTTCTCCCCCTGGAGCAGATCGGGACAGTCAGTCCTCAAGGGTCTGAGAGCGCCTGCCTCCAGCCTTTGCAGCTGGCCCCCTAGCGGTGTGATACGGTGGTGCATCTCTGGGTCCCCGGGCTGTGAACGTTGTTAATTAACCCTCCCTCCATTCTGAAATTAATTCTTGGGAAATCTCTGGGTATGATGGTGCTGGGAGATCTTGGAGGCCCCACTGGTTCGTGTTGTTGTCGAGGGAGTCTGCTCCCCAGATTCGCTGGGCTCCACATTTGTTTGCCTGGAAGGCTGTGCTTCTCTGCTCAGCATCTGCTGGCTTCTGTAACATATTTTCATTTATTTGCAAGCAGAGAGAGAGAGAGAAAGAAAGGGGGGGCGGGGAGAGACAGACAGATTGAATGGGCACACCAGGGTCTCCAGCCGCTGTAAATGAACTCCAGATGCATGTGCTGTTTTGTGCATCTGGCTTTATCTGGGTACTGGGGAACAAAACTCAGGCTGTTAAACTTTGCAGGCAAATGCCTTAACTGCTGAACCATCTCTCCAGCCTGCCTGCTCACTTATTTACAGTTGTTTCATTTAGAGGGGGCCAAGAGATCACACTTCCCTCTCCACTTGTTCTTCCCAGGGTTTTGCATCGAAACAAATTTACTGGCTGATATTTTTGTTTGTCAGATTATAAAATAGCTTTTTCCAGGGCCTTGGGGTGGAGAGCCGCAGGCTGGAAGTGTGTGTGGAATGACAGGCTCCCATTGGGGCGGAATTACAGTGATTAGAAGTTCTCAAGAATGTGCCCTTCACTTTTTTCCTCTTTTAAAGTCTTTCAATTTTCCTGTGAGAGTTCAGTAGTTATCTTATAGTGAGAAATAGCTCTTGAGAATGCCTTCGAAACTGGGAGGGTTTTGCCAGCAAGGAAACAGAGAGAAAGAGATTGGCATATAAGGGCTGGAGAGATGGCTTAGTGGTTAATGCGTTTGCCTACAAAGCCAAAGGACCTTGGTTCGATTCCCCAGGACTCACGTAAGTCAGATACACAAGGGGGAGCATGCATCTGGAGTTTGCTTGCAGTGGCTGGAGGCCCTGGTGTGCTCATTCTCTCTCTCCAGCTCTCTGCCTCTTTCTCTCTGTCTCTCTCAACTAAATAAATAAAAATAAAGCTTAAAAAATATTTCTGGAAGGGGCAGAGGAGACCCCTCAGTGGGTAAAGTGCTTTCTGTGTGGTCCTGAGTCCTGACCTGAGTTTAAATGACTAGATTACAGTACTTGGGGAGATGGCGATAGGAAACCCCTGGGGCTTACCAACTAGCTAGTCTAGATGAATCAGTGAGCTCTAGGTTTGTCTGGAGATCCTGCCTCAAAGAATGAGGTGAAGAGGTATTGAATAAGACACTCAACTTCAAACTTTAGCTTCCACATGCAGCACAAATACATACGAAACACATACACCATATGTGTACATATACAAAATTACTTCTTAAAGATGCTTGTGGGGCAGGAGAGATGGCTCAGCAGTTAAAGGCACTTGCTTGCAAAGCCCAGTGGCCAGGGTTCAATTCTATAGTATCCACATAAAGCCAGATGCACAAAGTAGCACATGTGTCTGGAGCGCACTTGCAGTTGTAGGAGACCCTGGCATACCTGTTCTCTCTTCCTCTTTCTCATTGTCTCTCTCATATAAAGAAATAAGTAAATAAATAAAATATAAAGAAAGATTTCTTGTGAATGGTTACAGATGAAAAATATAACTGGTGAATTTGAAATTCAAGTTAGTTCACTTAACAAAACACATTCTAAACAATTTTAAATGTGGCTTTCAAGTAAAAGTCCTGTTTGTCCCAAACAATACAGAGACAGACCTTGAGGAAAGACAGGCACACTTTGTGAATGCTGTAATTTGCAGATGTCCAGATTGGTGAGTAATTTTGGGCCTTTTCTCCTTCCTTTCTTTTTTGGAAATAGGTTTCTCATATAGCCTATACTGCCCTTGAACTCACTATGTAGATCAGGCTGGCTTTGAACCTCTGATCTTTCTGTCTCCACCTCTTAAGTGCTGGGATTAGTGGTGTATGCCATTATACTCTGGTTGGACCTTACCTTTATTTTGTTTCTGTTTTTGGAGGTAGGATTTTGCTGTAGCCCAGACTGAGCTGGAATTCACTATGAAGTCTCAGGGTAAACTCATAGAGCTAGGGTTGAAGGTGTGTTCTACTGGGGGTCAGGGGTGTCTTACCTTTTTTCTTTTTGGTTTTTATTTTTTCAAGGTAGAGTCTCACACTAGCCCAGGCTGACCTGGACTGTGATGCTCCTACCTTGAGTGTTGGGATTAAAGACATACATGCCTATCATGCCTGACTTTGGGTCTTATCTTTTTATGTTTATTTTTTGGTTTTTTGAGGTAAGGTCCCACCATAGCCCAGGCTGACCTGGAATTTACTATATAGTTTCAGGGTGGCCTCAAACTCACAGTGATCCTCATACCTCCGCCTCCTGAGTGCTGGGATTAAAGGTGAGCACTACCATGCCTGGTGGGTCTTATCTTTTGATACTCATTTTATTTCATTTCATTTTTAAAATTTATTCATTTATTATTTATGAAAGAAAATGCCAGGTATGGTGGCACACGCCTAAATCCCATCACTCGAGAGGCAGACATAGGAGGATTGCTGTGAGTTCGAGTCCAGCCTGAGGCTACATAGTAAATTCCAGGTCAGCGTGGGCTATAGCGAGACTCCATGTTGAAAATCCAAAGAGAGAGAGAGAATGGGCATGTCAGGGCCCCTAGTCACTACAAATGAACTCCAGATGCATGTTCCACCTTGTGCATCTGGCTTTACATGGGTGCTGGGGAACCGAACTTAGGTCCTTTGGCTTTACAGGCAGGTGCCTTTACCACTAAGCCCTCTCTTCAGTCCTCATTTTTTTTTTTTTAAAGGCAGTTGGCTTGTAAACTCATCACACGTTAAAATTGCTAGCACAGTAGACATATATGAAGTGGAAATAAAACATACATAGTGTGCACTGGGGAGGCAGAGGTAGGAGGATTGCTGTGAGTTCGAGGCCACCCTGAGACTACCTAGTGAATTCCAGGTCAGCCTGGGCTAGAGTGAAACCATACCTCAAACAACAACAACAACAACAAAAAACGTACATAGAGTGGAAAACATAAATGTAGCTATGAAACAAAGCTGTTTAAGTGTGTGAGAGTAAAGAAAATTCACTTCAAGCAATTACAAAATATAGCAGGTTCCACCTTTATGACAGTTGTTTCAAAATGAGACAATAAGGGGATCTTAGCTTAAAATGTTAAACTCACTGCGGTGTATCTTGTGGGCTGTGTGTTGTCCTGTCCTGATTATATGTGAAAACATCCACCTGGTCTTGACCTCTTTGGGAACTCTTTAACTTTTTCTTCTAAGAAATGGTTAAGGGGGAAAAAAAAAAAAAACACAACAAGTTGAGACTGAATTCAGGCCAATTCATGGAAATGAGCTAAGTGATTAAGTATTTAATGAAAAAGAGACCCAGACCAAGTGTCTATCTATTTACATTTCAGAATCTCAGAAAATTGGCAGGCGGGCTAGTGTTGAAATCCTGTAGTGAGTAAGAGTGTCTGCAGAGTGCCTTCCGTATGTTTCTTTTTGGTTTATTCTTGCAGTAACGTTTTTGGGTGTTCTTACAATCCAGATCAGTTGTGTGTGTCTACTGAAGGAGGTCCGGCAGGGAGGAGACCATTTGCAAGGATCCACTTTTCCTCTTTTCCCAAGGCCAGCCGTAGCCCGCAGCTGAGGAATAAGACGTTCTTCCTGCCCTCCAGACCAGCAGGCATGGGTGCTGGAACTGAGAAGTTAGGGACGTCATAACTTCACCATTTGTCCAACTTGCTGAAAACCAGAATGTACAAGAACCGTTTTCTCAGATAAGGCCCCGACTTATTGCCTGTATCTCTCTGATGATCAAGATTAGGGGGACCTGGGAGAGAAGGCAAAGTTGGGGCTTAGGAAGAGGGGGTCACAGAGGCTGGCAGGAAGAAACGACCTGGCATCCCAGCTCTGGGAGCGAGGCAGGCTCTGCCTTGGATGGGATTGGCACTGCACAGCAGGTTGGAAGACAATCTCTGGTCCCCCCCCCCCCCCCCCGTACTTTCCCTCACACCCCTAGTTCCCAGTGCTGGAAGCAAAGCAATGGCTTGATTCAGTTGTCGGAACACTGGGGTATTTCTGAAGCTTACAGCCCCGTGATGAGTCTGGGAAGGCAGAGTTCTCCCAACCAGAGCTTTCCTTTCAGTGTTAGGGTACTGACGAGCGACAGCTCTCGTCCTGGCGGGTGGAGTGTATGGAGGTAGCATGGCCTATTAAACGCAATACTGTTAAGTGAAACTGCCTTTTATTTTGTGTAGTTTCCTCTTCAGTACTGACAGCGTGGGGGCAGAGAAACCAAGAGCAGTGCTCAGAACAGAAGATTTCCAAGCGATGATCGCACTTCACCTCACGGCCCGTTTTTACAATCATCACCCAAATGCCCACAAGACTCTCATCTTTCAGTAGCTTAGCTGCTTCTTGTCAGATGCTAAAACTCTAGAGAGCATGACTGGTCCATTGCCCAAGCTAATCCTTGTTTAAATGATGTCTTCAGAAGCCATAGTCTTGTAGTGGCTTGCTAAATGATAGCCTTGGGTCTGCGCTGAAGGACTCAAGAAAGCCCAAGTGGGTTTCAGAAAAAAAGTTCCACAGCTGACCACATTCACCTTTCGTGAAAGCTGTTTGGCCCATGTCCGGGGACTGGCAACATTCTTATGAAACCCTATCTACGCCTGTAGGCAATTTTTAAAGTTAATATTTGTTGCCAGTAAATTTGTGGTTCAAGATAAAATGCACTTAGTTTTTTTTTTTTGGGGGGTACAGCATTCTCAGCTTGTCTTGAAATTACTAGGTAGCCTAGGCTGCCTTTGTACTTACAGGAGTCCTCCTGCTTCAAGCTCTGAAGTGCTGGAATTCATGCCTGGTTAATAAAGCCTAGATGTTTTTAATTAAAAAGTATTATACTGCCAGGCGTGGTGGCGCACACCTTTAATCCCAGCACTAGGGAGGCTGAGGTGGAAGGATCGCTATGAGTTCAAGGCCTGCCTGAGACTACCTAGTGAATTCAAGGTCAGCCTGGCAAGACCCTACCTTCCCCCCAAATAGAATTATACAAAAGGTGTCACTTTCATAGTTCATACAACTCAGGAGGGAAACCCCGAGGAGGAGCCGGGGGCAGAGGACAACATCCTGAGAGTCTTTAGTCCTTGACTCTGAGCCCTGCCCCACCATCCCATTTACTTGAGAGAGAGAGAAAATGGGCACACCAGTGCCTCTAGCTACTGTAAATGAACTCCAGATGCATGCGCCACTTTGTGCATCTGGCTTATGTGGGTACTGGGGATTTGAATGTGGGTCCTTAGGCTTCACAGGCAAGAGCATTAACCACTAAGCAATCTCTCCAGCCCTACATTGTGTTTTTAAAAAACATTTTATTTTTACTTATTTATTTGAGAAGGAAGGAGAGAGAGAGAGAGAGAGTGGGAGACAATGGGTACCTCAGGACCTCTAGCTATTGCAAATGAACTCCAGATGCATGAGCCACCTTGTGCATCTGTCTTATGTGGTTCCTGGGGAATCAAACCTGGGTCTTTTGGCTTTGCAGGCAAAACGCCTAAACCCCTAAGCCATCTCTCCAGCCCCTTACAGTTTTTTTTTTTTAAACAAAGGTTAAATTCTGTAAATGGAAACCACTAATAGCAAGGCAGGGAGATCATTTGGCTCGGGAAGGCCAAGGCCCCCTAGGAATTGTGGAGGGGCCTAGGCCAGCTGAAGGCTGCAGTTGCAGACTGGGGCGGGGGGTGAAGGCTGCCTCACTTTCTGGATTTTTATTGAGGCTGAGTTGTTTTCTCTAATATGGCCTGTCACTGGCAATAACCTTGAAAGGGGTAAAGATACCTAGTCCATTAAGGGAGCTGTGTCCAACATGGTAGCCATTAGCTGCCATGCCATTATTTAGATTTCGATTAATAATAATGAATAAAAATCGTTTCCCAAGCATCCTAGGCACATTTCATGTTCGGCAGCTACATCAAGCCTGTGGACAATGCAAGCTAGAACATTCCTGTCATTGCTGAAGTGCGTTTGGCAGTGCGGTTCTGAAGAGTTCTACACAGTAAATGAATAGGGCTCCACCATAACTTCTCACATGGCAGATGAGGATAGAGGAAAAAACGGGCTAGACGTAGAACAGGGAGAGGGGGAAGGAGGACGGAGGGAGAAAGAGACGTGCGAGCGAGGTGGGTAGGAGGGGAGAACCTGGGAAGGGCGGGGCTGGCCGGCCGCAGGGTTGAGGGTGTGACGCTTGGACGACTGAGTTCCGTTCAGGGGTGACTGTGGGTACTGGTGATGGTGGCGGTGGTGAGCCACCCAGGCGCCTCACTGTTTTTCATATCTTGTGGGGAAATTTGCCTAAATTGAGTAACTGGCTTTCCTGATTCAAGTGGCGTGAATGATATATGTAAACACATGTCATGGATATTCCTTTTTAAACATTTTCTTTTTTTTTTGGTTTTTCGAGGTAGGGTCTCACTGTAGCCCAGGATGACCTGGAGTTCACCATGTCATCTCAGGGTGGCCTTGAACTTATGGCAATCTACCTCTGCCTCCCGAGTGCTGGGATTCAAGGCGTGTACCACCATACCCGGCTCATTTTCATTTTTGTTATAGGATCTTACTATATAACCCAGGCTGCCCTCAAACTCATGATTCTCCTGCCTTAGCTTCTCAAGTGCTGGGCTTACACTTAAGCATGTCCTGATGTGCCCACTCCCTCTGTTCCATCTGGAAACTCTTCACATGAGGCTATGTTAAAATAGCCACTCCTTTTTTTTTTTTTTGAGGTAGGGTCTCACTGTAGCCCAGGCTGACCTGGAATTCACTATGTAGTCTCAGGCTGACCTCAAACTCATAGCAATCCTCCTACCTCATCCTCCCAAGTGCTGGGATTAAAGGTATGTGCCACCATGCCCAGCTAAAATAGCTATTCGTTAAGTGTGAATTTTTAAAAAAATATTTTATTTTTCTTTCTTTGTTTGAGAGAGGGATACAGAAATAGGCAGGTGGAGAGGGAGAGAGAATGGGCGCGCCAGGACCTTAGCCGCTGCAAATGAACTCCAGATGCGTGCACCCCCTTGTGCATCTGGGTACTGGGCACGTGGGTACTGGGGAGTTGAACCTGGGTCCTTTGGCTTTGCAGGCAAATGCCTTAACTGCTAAATCATCTCTCCAGCCCCCAAATTTTCACTGTGAAAAGATGATAGATCCAGCCGGGCATGGTGGTGCACACCTTTAATCCCAGTACTCGGGAGGCAGAGGTAGGAGGTCCACCATGAGTTTGACGACACTCTGAGAATACCTAATGAATTCCAGGTTAGTCTGGACTAGAGTGAAACCCTACCTCTGGTTAAAAAAAAAAAAAAAAAAAAAAAAGATCCACAGAAGGAAGAAAAAGAAACTTCCATAGATGTCAAGAAAGTGATCTGAAGTGGGGGTGAAAATGGTGCAAAACAATTTGAAGAGTTTCCATTGCTGTGGAACTGGACAGGCGGAAGTGAGGAAGGAACAGGAGGGATTGGAAGATGTCAAAGACACGCTGTTCTTGCAATAATTTCACAAGGATTTCTCCTTTAAAATTGTTTCTTTAGAGATGTGAGGCGTTTTAACAATGACCCAGCTAGGGCACACTTGAAAAGCAAAGAAAGCATTCGGAACAATGAAACAGCTCCTTGCTCATTCGTCCTTGTCTGCAGTGAGAGACTGTTTGAAATGGTGTTAGTGGCAGCCAGGATTGTTCTCCTCGACAGGAGGCAGACATAAATCAGGCCACTTTGATAGGACCTACTGTGGCTCTAGGAACTTGTAATCTGTGGAGGATCTGCGGAGGATCAATATGTTTTTAAAAGGCTACGATGAAATGAACCTCTAGGCACAATTTCCGAGGCCTGAGCAGAAAGCAAAAGAAGCGGAGATAAACCGATAAGAACATTCCTATGTTGGGAAGTGGCGGAGGCCTCAGGCTGTCCCTGCTCCGGCTGAGCCCAGTCTTCAGCCAGCCTGCCTTTCCAGGAGAGAGGTCACCCCTGGCTTAACTGATGGAGAAGCAAAGAGCAAAGAAAGGTCACTCGGGCTGTGGTCTTTTCAGGAGCAGCTGTGGGTGGACCCTGCTGTGTTCCAGTACCCAAGCTGCCATTGTGGTGGAGAAAGCGGGACTCTGTCAGACTCCCTGGGAAGAGGGACAAAGAGGGACAAGATTTCCCTCTCAGACCCTGAAGTCAGCCAGTTGCTAATTGGAGATCAGGTGGTTAAAGCTGATCCTTCTAGGCGATTCTCCCCAGGTATGATCTCACTTGTAGCCCAGGCTGACCCGGAACTCCCTCTGTTGCCCAGGCTGGCCTTAAACTCCCTGGGATCCTCCTACCTCAACCTCCTGAGTGCTAGGATTATAGGCTTGCACCATTAAACTAGGCTTGATTTTTTTTTCTTTTTCTTTTTGGCTGTTTGAGGTAGGGTCTCATTCTATCCCAGGCTGACGTGGAATTCACTATGTAGACTCAGGCTGGCCTTGAACTCACAGCGGTCCTCCTACCTCTGCCTTCCAAGTGCTGGGATTTGTTTTCAAGTTGTAAGTCTGTATCATCTATCTCAGGGATTCTGTGGCTGCAGGGCAGGCAGGTCGTACATGCTGAGAGTACGTGTCCCCACACGTCCGAACACTTGCACTTCTATTGTTTGTGGAATACCATTACCGGTGTTCTCCAGCCCTCCTCTGCCTCTCCCATTTGACTCAAATGAGTAAGGGTAGCAACTTGCTATTCATCTCCATCTGGCCAGGGCCACTGGCTAAAGGCTTGTCCCTGTAGGTGCTGGAGAAGTTGCTCAGTGGTTAAGAGTACTTCCTGTCCAAGCGTAAATATCTGGGTATGGTTTGCCGTGTCTGTTACTGCAGTCTCATAGGGAAGAAGGCAGTCACTGGAGCCTGTGGAAAAAAACTGCAAGTTCTGGGATCAATAAGAGACTGGGGCTGGAGAGATGGCTTAGTGGTTAAGTGCTCGCCTGTGAAGCCTATGGACCCCGGTTTGAGGCTCAGTTCCCCAGGTCCCACGTTAGCCAGATGCACAAGGGGGCGCACGCGTCTGGAGTTCGTTTGCAGAGGCTGGAAGCCCTGGTGCGCCCATTCTCTCTCTCTCCCTCTATCTGCCTTTCTCTCTGTATCTGTCGCTCTCAAATAAATAAATAAATAAAATTAAAAAAAAAATAAGAGACTCTGGCTCAGATAAGAATAAACAGAAGAGTGAAAGAGTGGAATGCCCAGTGTTCTGCTCTGGCCATTGCACATGGGGTCTAGCCTAGGCACATAACTCTCTCTCTCTCTCTTTCTCTCTCTCTCTCTCTGTCGAAAGACGTGTCCCTATGGGGCAGGGCATTAAAGCCGATGGTGGCAGTGATGGGAGGATCACATCATGGGTGGCAGCTTATCTTTGACCAAACCAGGAGATGGGCAGTGGGCAGGCAGGTTCCAGTTGGCATGGGCTTAGTCTGTCTACCTCCACCATGCTCCCTTCCTACTTCTTAGGACATTCCTGTCTTCAGGCACTTCCGCCTGACAGTGGCACCTTAGGTGCCTGGTCAGATCTCTGCGGATTTTTTTTTTTTTTTTTTTTTCCGAGGTAGGGTCTCTCTCAGGTTCAGGATGACCTGGAATTAACTATGTAGTCTTAGGGTAGCCTTGAACTCATGGAGATCCTTCTACCTCTGCCTCCCGAGGGCTGGGATTAAAGGCGTGCGCCATCACACCCCAGCAGATTTTTTTTAACTTAGTATAAAAACGGAGTCTGGAGAATGGCTTAGCAGTCCAGGCATTTGCCTGCAAAGCCAAAAGATCCTGTTTTGACTCTCTAGGACCCGTGTAAGCCAGTTACACAAGGTGGCACATGCATCTGGAGTTCATTTGCAGTGGCTAGAGGCCCTGCCATGCCCATTCTCTCTCCCTCTTTCTCTCTGCTTCTTTTTCTCTCTCAAATAAGTACATAAAATATATTTTAAAAAATGGAGCGGGGCATGGTGGTGCACACCTTTAATACCAGCACTTGGGAGACAGAGGAAGGAGGATCATTGTGAGTTTGAGGCCACCCTGAGACTACATAGTGAATTCCAGGTCAGCCTGGACTAGAGCAAGACCCTACCTTGAAAAACCAAAAGAAATTCTAAAAAGTGGAAGCTAGACTGGGGGAGGTGGATACCCTGTTCTTCCTCCAGAATATAGGATATGAGGTGGGTCTTTCCCCATAGCTTTTGCAGGGTTAATCCCATTCCACTTTTCCATGATAAATTTATCAGTGCTTGTGTTTAAAAACTGCCAGGGCTGGGGATTTTGCTTAGTGGGAAACTATTTGCCTAGCATACACAAAGTCCTGGGTTTAATCCCCAGTACCAAAATCCAAAAATCTTAATCCCAGCACTCGGGAGGTAGAGGTAGGAGGATCACTGTAAGTTCGAGGCCACCCTGACACTACATTAGAATTCCAGGTCAGCCTGAGCTAGAGTGAGACCCTACCTTGAAAAGGAAAACAAAAACAAAAACCCAAAAATCAAAAACAAAACAAAACAACAACAAAAATATCCTATCAACTTTTGTGTGTATCACATTAACCTAGCAACTTTACTTTGTAGGGGCAGGAAGTCTCTAACCATGGTGGTCCTAGAGGGAGTCTGCTGTCAGTCTTGGGATCCTGGCCAGGAGGCAGCATGATGTCACTGCCTGATAACAGGGGATGGGAAGCCATGCCTTTGATTCCTTCCTGCATAGGATGTAGCTCAGGACCTCTGGAAGGGAAGGGGTGAAAGGGATTGCATTACCCAAGTAAAGGATGGAGGGAGCCCGGCCCGCATAATCAGCTTGCATTGTTGATAAAAGGTCTTGTGAAACCTCCTTCGAAAATGAAATTCCATCTTGGCTGCGTCTTGGCAGCACTTCTGAAATGGAAACGAGCTGAGAAGGGTGGACAAGTGGCTCGTGCAGAAATGTGTGGTGCCTCATCTTAATGCTGCTGGCTCACATGCCCAGCACCGGTCCATTGGGACGTGCTGACTATATCCCATGAGAAGGAGCCAAATTCTTGAGATTAGGGGTGGGAACAAAGAGTTGAGCTGTTGGTTTGAATGGAAAAGGTCACCCTAGTATCCTCCGCCTCCATCAGTGCTGTCAAGGATGGGTATCACCAGCCACTAGGCTGCCGTGTGTGTATAGGAGTTGTGTTACACACAGGAGGTTGTACCTGGCGTACCATGGGTGTTCCGGGTATTTCTAGCACGAGTGACGTGTGCTGTGCATGTGTCATGGAAAGGAGAGGTGAGGAGCAGAGAGAAGTCCTGGTGTTACAGTACGTGATCAGCTAGGAACTGCTTCCACATGGGTAAAGAAGATTAAGTAAGGAGAGTGGAGGGCCCATAGGAAAATGTTTATCTTAACTGTGAAAAATGTTTGGCAAACTCCCCGTCCCCCTGAGTTGGAAGGGGTTTGTTTTTGTTGTTTCTTGCAGAAATAAATATTTGCATTAGACCAAATGTTCAGGACAAAACATTTGTCCCCAGTTCTGAGGCTGTGTGGGTCAGAGGAGGTGCTTCGCGCTGACTGCCACCGTCTCTCTGTTTGTTTGTTTGTTTGTTTGTTTTCAAGGTAGGGCCTCACTCTAGCCCAGGCTGACCCGGACAGAACTCATTCTGTACTTCCAGGCTGGCCTCAAACTACTGCGATCCTCCTACCTCTGCCTCCCAGGTGCTGGGATTAAAGGCGTGCGCCGCCACGCCCGGCCTCCACCGTCCCTTTTTTGGCCAAATCAAAGGTAGTTTAGGACAGGATCCTCACACGCTTTTCACATCCCTGTGAGGTTGAGACAGAACAAGTGAGAGCTGGTCTCAGAGCACCCTCCAGTACACCTGTTGTCTTACCTTCAGGAACCGTCGGAGCACTGTTTTAGATCACGGTGACTGGTGTTCTTGCTCATCATTTTTGGCAGTTTAAAAGCATTTCAGGAATGATTGTGAAGGGGGAGAGGCTTTGCGAGGTTGGTGCAGAGTCGAGTTCTTCCTGGGTAGGCACTGAGAAATGAAACTGTGTCTTTGGAATTTTGACCAACCCCGGGCGGGCCCATGTGCTCTAAGAAACCTGCCTAGTGGGGGCTGAGAAATGTGGGTCGAGCTCTTGCTGCATAAGTCTGGGGACCGGGGTTTGGATCTTTAGCATCCATGTAAATGTTGGGTGGACGTGTAAACCCACCTGTAATCCCAGAGAGACAAGGGCAAGCCGAGCAGCTAGACCAGCTGAATTAGTGACTTCTGGGTTCAAGTGTGCGGGCCTGCCTCTCAGTCAGGTGCAGAGTGACTGAGGAGGGTCTCTCATGTCATCCTCTGGCTTCCACATACATATGCATGCACAGTGTCCAAGTGCATATGAACATGTGTGCACAACACACACACACACACACACACACACACACACACACACTAAGGAGATGGCTAGCCTGTTGGCTTGAGTTCTATTTCCCAGCATCCACTTATAGCTGAGTGTACAGTGGTACGCACATCTGTGATCCCAACTCCTATGGCAGTGGGAGGTGGAGCTAGAAGAATCTAGAAGCCCAAAGGCCAATTAGACTGGTGGCGCATGCAGCAGAAAAAAAATGATGAGACCCTGTCTCAAGCAAGAAGGAAGGAGAGGACAGACACCCTGAGGCTGTCCTCAGACCACGCACGTGTGGTGGCATACACATACCCATACACCCCTTCCCCTTTCCCCCCACCTGCCTAGGATAGAGGAACAGGAGAACTGGTAGAAGTGAACTTCTGAGGGTGCAGCTCTGGGTGGGCTACCATTTCTTCCTGGATGCTGTGAAGGCAGTCTTCACTCTGTGTGAAGCACCACGCTGGGCTTCGAGAGGAGAAGGTGGTCAGTGGGGAAGTGAGCTTCTTTCGAAAGCGATCATTTAAAAGTGACCAGCTGTGCTGGTGAGCTGGCTCAGTGGTTAAGGTGTTTGCCTGCGAAGCCTAACTACCTGGGCGCCAGTCAAGCAGTCCTACAAAGCTAGATGCACAAAGTGGCATAGACATCTGGAGTTTGTTTGCAGCAGTTGGAAGCCCTGGCACACCCATTCATTCTCTCTGCTTGGAAATAAATAAAAAAATATAATTTTTTTTTTTTTAAGTTACCAAGCCCTTTGGGACCATGGTTTGAGCTTGTCTGTCCAGTTACATGTGTCCTGTGATTCATTCTCCACACTCAGATGAGGAATCTGAGACTCGAGAGGTAAATTGCTTACCCCGGAGCACCCGGCGAGATGAGAGCCGGGGCCACACCTGCTCTCCATGTCTGATGCTGTTTCCCTTCTGTCCCAGCCGCCCTCCCCAGGCCTCCAGCCAGCTATTCAGCACATTAGTACTAACCTATATGAGGCATTAAACAGCGAATCCAGTATTCAGCTGTGACTCACAGTTCAGCTGGAGCCATTCTGTCTCATTTTTAAGAGTTCACAAAACATGTGCACGGATAACGCTTTTCTGTCTCAAGAAAATTCAGATGCGGCAGTGCAGCAGGAAGGAAGTCAGACTCGTTCTCCTCCCGTGGGCATGCGGCAGCGACTCCCGGTGGCTTTCAGGTGACCGTGCCCTCCCCTTCTCTGTGGATGTGGTGCCTGTGGATGTGGAGATGGCATTTTGTCCCGTTCACGTTGCTCTGCGCAGCTGTTTCTAGTCAGCAACATGTTGCGGAGCCTTCTCCTTCTGTGTTTATAGTTTCCCATGAAATGAATGGGTGTTGGGAAAAACTGAGAGAGCTTCGGGAAGTGGAGTATGTTTCAGAGGAATGCTGGGTATTTTCTAGTGGGCCCGCAGGGGCTTATCCAGTTCTGAAGAGGTCTGCGTCTACGATGGTCTTTGTCTGCCTTTGTATTTAGGCAAGCCCCCATTGAGCTTTCCACATTTCAAGTATAAGCACTGTAAGATTAGCCTATTCATTGTATATTCATCGTTCTGCATTTATTTTCGAGGCACTTTTTTTTTTCCCCCTGTGGGAGTATGCTTAGTAACCTCCTCCCCTTTGGGAAGAATGGTAGTAATTTCCGTAATGGAGTTAAATGACCCAGGGGATGTCCAAAGTACATTTTCTTATGAGAAAGGAAAGTGATACATGTGATACGACATTTTTGAGACCTTTGGGGTTTAACATCTCTCACCTCTGAATAATCAGTCATCTCTCCTATGGCAGTCAAAGCTTGTGTTAGAGAAGCCTAGGTTGAATTCAAAGACTTAATTTTCCCATGAATCTCTTTGCATGTGCAAATCAGACAGGAAATAAAAGCTCAGGAAACTTTTAGTCCTGCAGTTTTTTTTTTTTTTAATTTTTATTTGAGAGCGACAGACAGAGAGAAAGACAGATTGAGGGAGAGAGAGAGAATGGGCACGCCAGGGCTTCCAGCCTCTGCAAACGAACTCCAGACGTGTGCGCCCCCTTGTGCATCTGGCTAACGTGGGACCTGGGGAACCGAGCCTCGAACCGGGGTCCTTAGGCTTCACAGGCAAGTGCTTAACCGCTAAGCCATCTCTCCAGCCCAGTCCTGCAGTTTTTTAAAGGGGGTCCCATATCACTTTTTTTTTGTTTGTTTGTTTATCGAGGTAGGATCTTACTCTAGCTCAGGCTGACCTGGAAGTCATTAGGTAGTCTCAGGGTGGCCTTGAACTCACAGTGATTCTCCTATGTCTGCCTCCCGAGTGCTGGGATTAAAGGCGTGCACCACCACACCCAGCTGACTTTTGTATTTTTTAAAATATATTTTACTTGTTTGTTTATTTGAGATAGAGAGAGAGAGAGAGGGAGGGAGGGAGGGAGAGAGAGAATGGGTACGCCAGGGCCTCCAACCACTGCAAACAAACTCCAGACGCATGTGCCTCTTGGGCATCTGTCTTACGTGGGTCCTGGGGAATTGAACCAGGGTCCTTTGGCTTTGCAGGCAAACACCTTAACCACTAAGCCATCTTCTCCAGCCCGTTTTTTTTTTTTGTTGTTGTTTTGTTTTTGACAGGGTTTCAATGTGCAGCTCGGGTAGCCTCAAATTCTATGTAGTCCAAGCTGGCCTCAGCCTGAGTGCTGGGATTACAGGCGTGTACCATCACACACAGCTTGTTTTACTTACCATTGACAGACACCCCCCCCCCCCACCCTGTGGGGGTAGACCTGGGAGTTTTGGTTGGCGTTACAACTCCAATTTGAGAAGGGGATCAAGCTCAGAGAGGTCAGGATTTTCCAGGATCACATAGCAAGGACCCACATCCTGTTCTTCCTCCCGTGCTAACCCATAGCATGGTTCCGACTGCTCAGGGTCCTTCTGTTTGGTCGCACAAGGCACAGCTCTTCCCATCACAGAGATAGTTGGTGTGTAAATGGTGCCCCCAGGACCAGGGGCCCCCTTTCCAGGATGTCGCGTGCCCTGCTGTTGCCGTCACTTGTATCTTTTACTCCTGACTTGATCTGTACAACGTTCTCCTCTATGGAATTTTCTGGTTCTTCCAAGGTCACTGCTTAGGTTGAGAGTTTGCATGTGTTTTGCCTAGGCGAGGGGGTAGCAGGGCTAGGGCAAGAGCAATCCTGGCCTGGGTCTTAGGGCTCAGCGGCTGTCACAGCACTGGTTTGAAGGCTCAAGGGAGGGTCTCCTGGAGCTGTTGAGACAACATTGTATGTACACTTAGGGGATTGAGAGAGAAACTCATCCCCTCATAGCTCTGGAGGCCAGAAGTTCAACATCAGGGTGCAGTCAGGCCATCCTGCCTGGAAGGTGCTCGAAAGATCTGCTCCAGGCCTGTGTCCGTGGCTTGTACCTGGACCCTCTTCTTCCTGGGGCCCTTGCCATCCGGCACCTTTGCCCTGTGTGTGTGGTTCTGAACTCACATTGCCCCTCACTGGATTTTAATGGTCTCCAGAAAGGCCACATGTCCAAATAAGGTCACATCGTGAGGTTCTGGAATTTAGAACTTCACAGTTGAACCCTTAACACAGACCCTGCTTACGGCGTACTGAGTCATTGTTTGTGACCCTCCCTCCTCCTCTGTGAGGGATGAGAGCCACTTCCCACGGCTGCCACTGCCTGCAGAAGCTGGAAGTCCCAGGTTCTTCTGAGTGTTATCTGAGCCTCCGTGCTTACCTGGCTCTGTAGCAGGATTCTGCTATGCAGAGGCCAAGCAGCCGGTCCTCAGGGTCTGCTCAAATCTTTCCAGTTGTGGGAACCACCGTCCTCAGCCCCCTTCTGACCCCCTGGATTAAAAAAGCAGTGCCGGGGCTGGAGAGATGGCCTAACGGTTAAGCGCTTGCTTGTGAAGCCTAAGGACCCTGGTTCGAGGCTTGATTCCCCAGGACCCACGTTAGCCAGATGCACAAGGGGGCACATGCATCTGGAGTTCGTTTGCAGTGGCTGGAGGCCCTGGTGTGCTCATTTTCTCTCTCTCTCTCTCTCTCTCTCTCTCTCTCTCTCTCTCTCTCTCTCTCTCTGCCTCTTTCTGTCTGTCACTTTCAAATAAATAAATAAACATTAAAAAAAAAAGCAGTGCCGGGCCGGGTGGCACACACCTTTAATCCCAGCGCTCGGGAGACAGGTAGGAGGAGTGTTGCCATGAATTTGAGGCCACCTTGAGACTACATAGTGAATTCCAGGTCAGCCTTAGCTAGAGTGAAACCTTACCTTAAAAAAACAAAAAACAAAAAACAAACAAAAAAAGCAATGCCAGGCTGGAGAGATGGCTTAGTGGTTAAGGTGCTTGCTTGCAAAGCCTAAGAATGCATGTTTGAATTTTCAGGTCCCACGTAGCCAGACGCACAGTGATGCAAGCATGAAATGTTGCCCAAGGGAGCACACGTCTGGAGTTTGTTCACAATGCTGAAAGGCCTTGGCATGCCCATTCTCTCTCTCTTTACCTCTTTCTCTCTCTCAAAAAAAAAAAAAAAAAAAAAAAAGAAAAGAAAAGAAAAAGAAATAGCACTGCCTTAGCCACTAAACTGTAACGTCCTGCAAAGGATTGGGCTTTTTCTTTGTATCTCTTTGGGCCCCACCAGGTGCTAAGGGTTGCCTGTCTGCCTGTCGAGGCCAGATCTGCCAGGCTTCAACCGTTTATGCTGTGATTCTGCTCTTTGGTGAACTGTGGAAAAATTAGCTGGTCTTCGTTGGAGGTGGGAAGGGATGCTTCTAATAATAGAAGACACCGGTGGTGTCCCTGAGGGCCTGTATTAGTTACTTTTCTCATAGCTGTGACAAAACACTGGATAGAGGCATTTCAAAAGAAGAAGGGTTTGTTTTATGAGGCTCCTGGTTTGAGAGCACAGACCCGCCCGGTGAAGCTCTCAGCTGTGAGTCTTCACGTCTGGATGGACCAGGAAGCAGAGAGAGGAGCTGCTGGCACCCCCCACCCCCTCCCCCGGCCCCACCTGCTCTTTTATTTTGTTTTTTCCGAGGTGGGGTCTCACTGTGGCCCAGGCTGACTTGGAATTCACTCTGTAGTCTCAGGATGGCCTCGAACACACAGTGATCCTCCTACCTCTGCCTCCTGAGTGCTGGGATAAAAGGCGTGCACCACCACGCCCAGCTCCTTTCCCCCTTTTTATTCAGGCTAGGCTCTCAGGTCATGGGATGCTACGGCCCATATTGAGGAGTCTGCACTGTCATCTCATCTTCCCTGGAAATGTGCCCACAGCGCCCCTGTAAGGGGAGGTCGTTTCACTAACACTCTAGGTGGTTAGTCCTTCTCAAGGCCTAAAGCCAGCACGCCCACTGTGGGTTTTTTTTTTTCTTTTTGAATGTTGTATTTTTATTTATTTATTTGAGAGAATGAGACAGAGGAAGAGAGAGAGAGAAAGAATGGGCCTCTAGCCATTGCAAACAGACTCCAGATGAATGCGCCACCTTGTGCATCTGGCTTACCTGGGTCCTGGGGAATCGAACTGAGGTCCTTTAGCTTTGCAGGCACGTGCCTTAACTGCTAAGCCATCTCTCCGGCCCCTTCTTGCCCCCCCCCCCCCCCCACTGTGGTTTTATTGTCACCCCTGTCCAGTAACAAACACTTTCAACCTTGGGCCATAGTCATCTGACAGATGGGGAAGTCTGACAAAGCACAAAGATACAGGGTTTAACATCTGTTGTTATTTTTTTTTTAAGTTTTTGTTTATTTCATTTATTTGTTTGAGAGCGACAGAGAGAGAGAGAGAGAGAGAGGGAGGGAGAGAGAGAGAATGGGCGCATCAGGGCCTCCAGCCACTGCAGATGAACTCCAGACACATGCGCCACCTTGTGCATCTGGCTTACGTGGGTCCTGGGGAATTGAGCCTTGTACTTGGGTCCTTAGGCTTCCCAGGCAAGCACTTAACCACTAAGCCATCTCTCTAGCCCTACTGCTTCTCTTTTTAAGTTGATGTAGTATCATTTTTCTGCTATTAAATGCTTGTAACAATGGCTCTGTGAAAATTCTAGGGAAGGAGAATGTACTGCCAACATGCTGCATGCCTTAGGTGTATTCCTTGGCCTCTCTGAGCCAAACTTCCCTTAGTCCTGTGACTGTGCAGGTTATCCCTTTGGTCTCTTGAGTATTTCCCACTGATAGTGATGGAATTATGGGTACTTTCCAATAGAATTTGAAGAGCAAGCATTTTATACATGAAAAGGAGAATTACCCCAGAGGCAGGTTAGAGCCAGGATGGGTGCCATGTGTACTTGAAATAACAGACAAATCAATACCTCATGCTGCTTTTTTTTTTTTTGAGGTAGGATCTCTCTCTGACCCAGGTTGACCTGAAATTCACTATGTAGTCTCAGGGTGGCCTTGAACTCACTGCGATCCTCCTACCTCTGCTTCTCAAGTGCTGGGATTAAAGGCGTGTGCCACCACACCCGGCTACTTTAAAAAAAAATTAAATTTATTGATTAATTTATTTATTAGAGAGAGAGAGAGTGTGTGTGAGAATGGGCACACCGGGGCCTCTAGTCACTGCAGATGAACTCCAGATGCATGTGCCACCTTGTGCACCTTGCTTATATGGGACCTGGAGAATCAAGCCTGGATCCTTAGGCTTCGTAGGCATGTGCCTTAATCACTAAGCCGTCTCTCCAGCCCCTGCTGCTGCTTTTTAATTGCCGCCTATAGTCTACAAAAGGGAAGTATATGATTCTCTGTTTTCTTTAGTGGATTATAGAAAAGAAAATGAAATTCTGAAAGTTTGATTGTTTTGTACTCTATTATCTTAATAAACTGTCTTCCTGGAAAGTTTAAAAATACACAGTCCTTCGTCTGGCCAAAGAAAACATTAAGTAAATACTGTTTGAGAAAATGTAAGAATTTTCCATCAAGACATGAGGGATGGAAACATGGCTGTGTGGACTTGAGGACATCCCCGAGGAGTCGGAGGCCGAGAGGCACTGCCCACTTTTCAAGTCGGGACACTGTTGTCACCCACAGGGGAGGAGGGTTTTGCACTACGGAGTAATCGTGCCTGGCTATCATGGCACTCATTATGTAGCTGAGGATGACCTTGAACTTTAACCCTCTTACCGCCACATCTCAAGTGCTGGGGTTACAGATCGGCACCACCATGCATGGCACTGGGATTAAACCCAGGGTTTTGTATGCCAGGTGAGGACTCTCCCCACTGAAGTGTACCCCCAGCCCAGCCGGTCCTTCTTTATTGTCCAGCTTGATGCAAAAGGCAGGCACCCGAACCCCCCCTCCCCACCGCCCATGGCAGTTTTGGAACTGAGGAATGGGGAGCAAGAAGGAAGAATGAGAGGAAGGATAAAGGGGCCCTGGGCAGGGTTAGCCAGCCTTGCCTCCTGGGCGCTCTTACTTTGCCAGACTCGGGCTTCAGGATAGGCAGGTGTGTGTGTGTGTTTGCTTTTCAGTAATTGCCATCATGCACTTTATTTTCTAATAAAGCGGCACTTGGTGAGAGGTGAGCACTGCTTCTTGCTGTAAAGCTGGGGAGGTGATGGAGAGAGACTGGCGACCTGGACTATCACAGCCAGGGATATGCTGGGGGAAGCTGGCCTCTCTAGTGAGCCCAGAATGACCCATGAGCAGGGATGCTTTGGGATTCAGGACACGGGATCAGTGCGTTGCACTGATAAGATTCAAGACCTCTTGGGTGTAAATACTGGGCTGAGCTCTTCAGGAATGCAGGACAGACATTCCATCTACTTGAGGGAGGGACATACAGGTGTGGCTACAAGCCCATCCCGAGGTGGGCTTTCTAAGTACAAAGATGATCCTTTCTTTTTTCAAGGCAGGGTCTTGCTCTAGCCCAGGATGATCTTATTATTCATTATGTAGTCCCAGGCTGGCCTTGAACTCACAGTGATCCTCCTACACCTCTGCCTCTTGAGCGCTGGAATTAAAGGCATGTGCCACCATGCCTGGCGTTCTTCGTTTTTTTTGGTTTGTTCAAGGTAGGGTTTTGTTGTAGCTCAGGCTGACCTGGAATAATCTCAGAGTGGCCTTGAGCTCAGCGATCCTTCTATCTCTGCCTTCCAAGTGCTGGTATTGAAGGCGTGCGCCATCACGCTCAGCCAAAGATAATATTTTTTTCCCCCTTTATTTTTCTCAATGTTTATTAACATTTTCCATGATTATACAAAATATTCCATGAAATTCCATTCTCTATCATATCCCCTCCCCATCTTAATCAACCTCTCTTTTATTTTGATGTCATGATCCCAAAGATAATCTTTATGGACAGCGGTGAGCAGAGGTTTCATCAGCAGAGTGGCATTGGACTTGCTTTGATGGCAAGTGGCTGTTGGTGTCGTATAAGAGCTACCAACAGGTGATGTGAACAGGAGCGGGGCGTCCCAGCGACAGGAGTATATGGCACTCTTGGGTGCATTAGCTGCTGTTCTCACCTAGCAAACCCAGCTGAGCCTGATGTACCTGCTCAGGGTCTTGTGGCAGCTTTGAGTTTAGATGTGATCCTCCCGTGTTGAGGGGCCTTGCTTGGCCTGGTGCATGTAGTTTAGGGGAGTAGGATATAGGCAGGCAGGAGAAGATGGTCCGGTGTGGAGGTCTGTGAATGCCAGGCTGAGAAGTTGGGAGTTCCCATTTTAGGTAAACGAGAGCTACTGAGAGTCTTTGAAAGGGGGAGGCTGATCCTGTGTCTTCAGACACCAGGTCTGCTGGTAGAGACTGAGAAGGAATGTGCTGAGAAGGAAGCAGAGGCATAGCAGCAGCTCTGAGCGCTCGGGGACCTATAATAAAGGAAGGGTGGCCTGGAGAGGTGGCTTAGCAGTTAAGGCGTTTGCCTGTGAGGCCTAAGAACTCATGTTTGAATCTCCAGCTCCCGTGTAGCTAGACACACAGCGACACAAGTGTGTAATGTCGCACATGCGCCACACGCAGCTGGAGTTTGTTCGCAGGGGCTGAAGGCCCTGGTGCACCCATTCTCTGTCTCTCTGCCTTTCCTTCTCTCTCAAAATAAATAATAATTTTTAAAATATAAAAAATAGCCAGGGGGCTGGAGAGATGGCTTAAGGACCCCGGTTCGAGGCTCGATTCTCCAGGACCCATGTTAGCCAGATGCACAAGAGGGCGCACGCATCTGGAGTTCGTTTGCAGTGGCTGGAGGCCCTGGCGTGCCCATTCTCTCTCTCTGTCTCTCTCTGCCTGCCTCTTTCTCTCTCTGTCGCTATCAAATAAATAAATAAAAATTAAAAAAAAAAATAGCTGGGCATGGTGGCGCATGCTTTTAATCCCAGCACTCAGGAGGCAGAGGTAGGAGGACTGCGTGAGTTTGAGGCTGTCTTGGGACCGCATAGTGAATTCCAGGTCAGCCTGAGCTTGAGTGAGACCCTATCTTGAAAAACCAAACCAAACCAAACAAACAATAACAAATACACACACACACACACACACACACACGATAATAATAATAATAATAATAATAATAAACGAAGGATAAGGGCTAGAGAGATGGCTCAGTGCTTAAGGCACTTACCTACAAAGCCAAAGGACCCAGGTTTCATTCCTCAGTACCCACATAAAGGCAGATGAACAAGATGGCACTTGCCTTTGGAGTTTGTACCAGTTAGATGCCCTGGTGTGCCCATTCTCTCTTTCTCTCTGCTTGTAAATAAATTTTAAAAAATCATATGCGTACATATACGTATACATGAAAGCTGCGTGGGTGACAGCAGCTTTGGGGAGGCCACCTCTATACAGCTTGGTACCTTTGGAGCAAGGAGGTGGGTAGAAGGACAAAATGAAGAAATGTGCACCCAGGGGACAAGGTAGGGTAGTCTGAGATGTTGCTGGCTCTGGGCTCAGGTGTAATCTTTGCCTAGGCACATCTCAGTCTCAGGTTGGGCTTTGTGGAGCCTAGGGGACCAGAGCTTCTGGCCCAGAAGCAGGGCCACAACAGCAGCTCTGAAGAAACTAGGAGCAGTTGGAATCCGTTGCTTTTCCCTGCTGGTCCTCCACAACCTGTGGTTAACAGCCCCCCCCCCAGTCCGCTCCTAACATACTTAATCCCCAAGATTGGGTGGAATGGCTTCTCATTGTCTCCATGGGTAAGCATGTGATCTGACTCTGGCCAATCAGAGCCCTGTTTCTTTTCTCCTGGTACTGGTTCAGGGGAGGCCCGAGTGGGCTCCCCTTCTGCTCTGAGGTCAGCAAGCAGTGGAAGAGAAACTTTAGCCTGCAAGACACTAAGGGCATCGCAGTGCAAAGCTGACTCAAAAGACTGAGGGGTGGGGGAGGGTGGGAAGAAGGGAGAGACAGAGGTCCAGAGAGGCAGTGATGGAGAGACTGAGAGACCAAGATGCCTCATTGGTTGTTTGATCCGTTTGGCCTCCAGCCATCTTGGGAGCCAGCTGTGTGCCCCTGGCTTCCTGTTTGGGCAAACTGATGATTTGATTACAGCCAAAGTGTCCTGACTCACTCAAGGCTAGAAGCCATAGGCCAGAGACAGAGCCAGGTCCAGAGGCGTGGGACACGCATCAGAGCCGAGGTCCCGGAGTTCAGAGGGCTGGGTGAGAACACATGTCCGGGCTTTGCACAGGTGGAAGTGCATTCGGTTTCCAGAAACAAACAACACAGCTCCCCAGCGTGGCTGCCCTTGTGAGAGTCCACTTGTCGAAAACATATGACAAAACCCCAAACAGGAAGCAGGTAAACAAAACATTCTAGTCACCATGGAAATGTGAACCCAAGGTGTTGGGAACAATGGTGGTGTGTGAGCTCGGAAGTGGATTCTATCCACACATTAGTTGGATCCTAAGTCTGTTTCCTCATGGAAGCCGGGACTTGTCTGTAAGCTCATTAGTGGCCAGCTCCTTCAGGGCTGGGGACAACCCCAGGCAGCTGTGCTCTCATCATCACAAGAAGGGCCATAAACCAAATCTGTTGCTTATAAATGCTGGGCTGCCTCTCTGCCGCAGGCGGAGGCTATTTCACCTCAATTCTTCAGTAGGGATAATGGAGGCCCAAGGTGGCTCTTTAACCTTCCTGAGGCCACAGTAAGGAACACGGGAGCTGGGCTTTGAACCCAGGCTGAATCTGTGCCTCTCCAACTACCATGTTGGACAGTATCATCTGGTGAGAAGGCCTATCAATAAAAATAGTCGCAACTGGGGAGATAGCTCAGTCATTAGCTTACATTGTAAACATGAGGACCTGAGTTTAAGTTCTGGAAGCTACATTGAAAAGAGCCAGGTGCGGAGCCGGGCGTGGTGGTGCACACCTTTAATCCCAGCACTCGGGAGGCAGAGGGAGGAGGATCGCCGAGAGTTCGAGGCCACCCTGAGACTACATAGTGAATTCCAGGTCAGCCTGAGCAAGAGTGAGACCCTACCTTGAAACCCCCCCCCCAAAAGAAAAAGGTGTGGGCTGGAGAGATGGCGTAGCAGTTTAGGCACTTGCCAACAAAGCCAAAAGACCCAGGTTCGATTTCTGATTCCCCCAGTACTCACGTAAATCCAAATGAACAAGGTGGCACATGCATCTGGAGTTCATTTGTAGTGTCTGGAGTCCCTAGTGCGCCCATTCTCATTCTCTCTCTCTCTCTCTGTCCCTCTCTCTCAAATAAATAAATAAAATATTTAGTGCTGGAGAGATGGCTTAGCAGGTAAGGTACTTGCCTGTGAAGCCTAAGAATATATGTTCAACTCTCCAGGTCCCACAAGCCAGGCACACAAGGTGACGCAAGCACGCAAAGTTGCATGTGCTTACAAGGTGGCACATGTGTCTGGAGTTCGGTTGTAGTGGCTGGAGGCCCTGGCATGTCAATTTTCTCCTCCCCTTGCTCACTCTCATAAAAAATTTCAAAAAAATAAAATATTAAAAAATAAAAATAGAGCCGGGCATGGTGGGGCGCAACTTTAATCCCAGTACTTGGGAGGCAGAGGTAGGAGGATCATCATGAGTTCGAGGCCACCCTGAGACTATACAGTGAATTCCAGGTCAGCCTGAGCTAGAGTGAGACCCTGCCTCAAAAAAACCAAGATACATAAATAAATAAATAGAGCCAGGTGTGGTAATGCATGCTGTAAAAATTATTTATTTATTTGCAAGCAGAGAGCGGAAGAAGAGAGACAGAGACAATGGGCCCAATAAGGCCTATGTCCACTGCCGATGCATTCCAGATAAATGGACCATTTTGTGCATCTGGCTTTATGTGGGTATTAGGAAATCAAGCCTGGGTAGTTAGAATTTTCAGGCAAGCGCCTTAACTGCTGAGCCATCTCTCCAGCCCCTGATGCATATGCTTTTAATTCTAGTGCTGGCCAGGTGGACACAGGTGGACCCCTGAAGCTTGCTGGCCAGTCTAGCCTACTTAGCTAGTTCTAAGCCAATGAGAGAGC
The DNA here is from genome assembly GCF_020740685.1 of Jaculus jaculus. Classification (NCBI taxonomy): domain Eukaryota; kingdom Metazoa; phylum Chordata; class Mammalia; order Rodentia; family Dipodidae; genus Jaculus; species Jaculus jaculus. The sequence continues at coordinate 14,686,371 of NC_059102.1, read as the reverse complement.
TTAAAAAAAGAAAAAAGTGGACAGGGTCTGAGGAGTGACACCCACAGTTGTCTCTTGGCCAACACACATACACGGACACACACACACACACACACACACACACACACACACACGTATGTTGTTTGTCCCTACCTTACAAGTCTTACTTCATTTACTCTTGCCATAAACCTATCATGTAGGTATAACTTGTTAACACTTATCACTAAGGAAACTGAGGCACAGAGAATTTAGGAACCTTGCCCAGATTCCACTGTTGTAGGAGGCTGAAGTGTATTTTAGGATTATCTTTTCTCAGCTGGATTTGAAATGCTAATGTGCCTTAAGTTTAATTTGGAAGCTTGGGATGGGTGGTGACTGTCATTTCTAAGCCTGGCTTTCATCACTTGTGCTGCTTTTCACGTGTAGATTCATGGGGGGAAATCAGATGAGCAAAGGGGACATGGCGGGTGGGGATTAACAGCAGCCTGACCTGTGTGTATCCCAGAGTTCACCAACAGGGAAGGAGCTGGACAGAAGTGAAGCAAAGGATGGAGGTTCAAAGCAAAACCACACCATTAAGTCTATGTAAATTGGTTCCTTGGCAGGAAAAAAACTACATGTACTACTGTTTGTGGGCTGTCTGGCTGTGTTACAAATGTCGTGGAGTGGGAGTGTATGACTCTCTCTCTCTCTCTTTTTTAAATCCAGGCAGGGCCCATTACAAGACACACTTGGTTTTCTTTAGTTTCCCGAAGCTCATGAATTGGTTCAGGAACAAAAAGCATGAATCATTGTAATGTGAAGTGCTGGGGTGTCTGCCTGAACTATTTCTGAGACATACTCTTTTTGAAAATGTGTTATATATAGTATTTACTGTCCTTGGGTTTGGGGAGCAGCGACCTATATGCTTCGTGAGAATGGAGTTTCAGTGTGCTTTATTGGTCTCGACTGTATGCCTGTATACAGTAGGTGCACAATAAATGCCCAAAGTAACCGGTGACTCTCACCATGCCAGGTCTGCCCCTCTCTCGAAAGCTTCTGAGGGTCTCACAGGTGGTCAGAGGATCACGAGCTCTACAAAAAGCATTCATCCAGACAAGACCTGGCTGGCTAGGTAAGGTGGTCCACTTGGGAGGCCATACGCCCCTGTCCCAAGGCCTGGTTCTCATTATCTGACTGCAAAGGCCCAAAGCTTCTCTCCCCAGGCCAGGAAGAGATGGGGCTAGGGAGACCAGGCAGCAGCAGCCTTAGGGTGTGGGGCCTCATAGTGGTACTGGGATTTTGTTCTCTCAGAGTGGGGTGTTGATCCTCTCTGCTGCTTCCTGTGGGGTCTCCATGTCCCCTCTTGCCTGCACCATGGATGGCTATGCTAATTCAGCTCTTGACTCTTCCCTGCTTATCAGAGGGGTGCAGGCTGCACTGAAGGTGCTGTGGATGCTGTGCCTCACTGGTTTTTTTTCCCTCAGATTTCTGTTTATGGGTTCCCTTGTGGCACAGGTGACAAAAACCCCACCATTCTACACCATTGGAAGGAGTTACCTCTTCATCCTGAAGGGGATCCCGTGACAGTCATGTTGGCATTTTACAGGCAAGGTAACTGAGGCCAAGGGAGGTTGTAACTGGCTGAGCACTCTGTCCTTTCAGTTGTCTAGACCAAGCGAACACGCATGACTTTTGGTTTGAAACCGGGGTTTCATGTTGGCCTTAAACTCACTATGTAGCTGAGGCTGGCCTCGAACTTCTGACCCTCACCTGCCTGCCTTCACCTCCCAAGCGCCGGGTTTACGCTTGTTTGCTGCCATTCCCCACAGGAGCCCGACTCTCACATGCCCTTTTCTTTTCGTGCTTGTCTTGGACCCACAGGTTGGCAGGGGTTTGGGAAGGGAGGTGCGTGCTTTTATGTGATAAGCCCGTCTGTCGGAGTTACTGGTTTGGCTTGTCATAGGCCTTGCGAGCTTCCTGAGCGCTTGGTGCTCATTGTACCTTGTGTATTTGTACTGGAAAAAGCCCACCACCCGTCATATCTCCCAGGGATCGACTTCAGCAGCTGGCTGGGAAGGAATTTCTGTGCGGTGAACTGGCACGAAGTGAATGCTATTTTTGTATTATTTCCTGCCTAAAGAATAAGACTGGCCCCTAGAAGGGCTCCTAGGAAGTCACAACCCTCAGAGTGGGCAGCGAGCTGGGGCCTGCCCTGGGCCCCATCTCATCCTCTATGGCGCCGCCCCGGGCCTGGGTGCCGTCTCTGCGATGTTAGTGGTAGCGCCCGGAGTGCAGCTCAGCCGGCGACAGGCTGGGCTAGTCATTGTCTGTCCCCGGGGTGCAGACGGTTCCTGTGGCCCAGAAGAGTTTAACATCTCTAAGTATCACGTGGCCTTTCTGATTGAAACACCTCTTGGATGGTTAGACGTCCGGGCAGCGTCAGGTGGGAATTTGTATCAAGCAGCATCTGTTGGCCATTGAAGAATTGGGTGTGGGGCGCCCCTGTCATCCTGGCTCCTCTGGAGACTGAGCCAGAAGTATTGAAAGCTTAAGGCCAGCCTGGGCTATGTGGTGAGACCCTGTTTCAAAAAAAAAAAAAAAAAAAAGCTGGGGAGATACTGAGTGGGTAAAGTGCTTGCCTTGCAAGCATGAAGACCCAGTACCCTTGTGTGGGGGGAAAAAAAGCCTGGGGTTGTGCTGCCCACCTGTAATTGTAGCTTTAGGGAGGCCAGGATGGGAGGGTGCTGGCCTGCTGTTCTAGCCTAGTTGGTGAGCATTAGGCTGATGAGAGAAAAGATGGGTAATGTTCTCGAAGATAATACATGAAGTTGTGTTCTGGTCTCTACATGCACATTTGCACACACGAACACACGTGCATAAAGAAATTGCAAGTGAGCCAGGAATCCCAGGACTCAGAAGGCAGCGGTAAGAGGATTACTGTGAGTTAGAGGCTCACTCACTCTGGGACTACAGAGTGAGTTCCAGGTCAGCCCGGGCTAGAGGGAGACCCTACCTCGAAAACAAACAAACGAACAAAGCTTACAATTGAGTATCGGCGGTCTGTTTGTAGCAGGCAAGGTTTTAGCAGGCTGTTCAGTTTACCACAAACCTTCCACTCTCGCTTCACACCAGGTCCTCTCCGCTAGTTTCCGTCACCTGACCCGCTGTTGATTTGGGGCCCCTGACTTCTTCCAGAGTGTATTTGCATTTCAGTTTTATTTTTTAATGTAATAAAACAAGCAAAAAAAAAAAAAACACAAAACAATAAAACCCAACACATCCTTCTGTGGACAGCCATAGGACCTCTGAAGATTTCATCATTTCTGTGGCCACTGATTTCCCTCCCCCAGGGCCCAGAATAGTCCAGAGCCTTGTGTGGATGTCTAGTAGCAGCAGGATGTGGAGGGTTCCTTCACCAGACCTTCATTTCCCCGGGCCTCAGCACGCCTAGTGGACCAGCTTGGAAACAACTCACAAAGCTGGGTGGTAGCTCTCTCCCTCCCTCTCTCGCTGTATGCATGTGTGCTTGAACACAGGGAGGGAGGAATTGAGGTGGGTTGGTAGAGTGGGGTAGGGTAGAGGGGACTTCTCATTAGTTTCTCCCATCCCCTGGGAACATACCATGATGAAGGAACTGGGGAGAAAACCCAGACTTAGCTGGAGGGGCACCCTGTGTGTGTCCTTGTAGGCAAGACCTTTCTTGACTGTCTGCGGGTGCATGATGTGTGTCTGGGGGGGGCCTCGGGGGAGCGGTGAGTTAGGGGTGGAATTAACTGCATTCCCTCTCACTGTTTCCAGACTGTGTGGGGATTAGAGGGGACAGAGTGCCAGTCAGAGGAGCAGGTTTGGATATTTCCTGGGTGCACAGAGGGCTCCCTGGTCTGTAGTAGATGATGTGCTGGGAGGGGCAGACTTTGGGGTTTCCTGGGTCGAGGAGGGTGGACCGGAAAGAGGGGGGGCCTGGCCCTGCAGATCTCAATTAAACTTTGGACTGGCTTACCCAGGGAGGTGGCTCCCTGGTTTCCTCTGGAGGTTTAAAATAAAGAGCTGAGATTGGATCCATCTGGAATGAAGGGTGTGGCCTGCCTGGTCCTGGGGTGGACCCCGTATCTCTGCAGCCTTCTTTGTTCTGAGACTAGACACCCCGCCCCTCACCAGCCTGCCTTGGTAGGACTCCTAGGCCTGAAAGGTTCCTTGTGAGGCCTCAACTACGACCGGAGAGAAAGCACCTAGGTCCTTTGGGCAGCGAGCAGAAGCCCACCTTCTCCAGACCGGGCTCTCTTGATGATGTCACTCTTCAGGACGTGCCGTGGAAACCTCCCAGGCTTCAAAGTGACACAGCTCACTGCTGTCTGAAGCGATGACCCTAAAGAAGGGTGACCTATAGCTGGGGTCAGGATTAACAGCGCCCCCCTTCCACTCTCGGAAGGGTTTCTGTTGGCACAGCACATGAGTGGTCACTACCATGAAAGAGCAGAGAGACCTCAGTAGAGATTCCGGAAGGGGGAGGGCAGTGAATTCAAGACATTTGGAAAAACACCATTTTCCATTTCAGTAGACTTTACATCTGTGTTTTCTTATCTGTAATCTAAATGAGAACGTACAACATTCCTTGCTGGAAAGAAAGGAAGTTTTGTTCAGGAGAAGCTTATTTTGGTAGAATGGGTGGGGTCAGGCATCCCTGAGGGCACGTGGCAGGTGCAGCATGTGTCTGGAACATTAAGGATGATGCAGATGCCCAGGGAGGCCATGGTCAGAGGCAGCAGGACTGGGCCTGTCAGCCTGCCTGGGGCCCGCCTGGTACATCTGTGAAATAGCTGATTGCAAAGGGAGGGGTGTTAGAATTAAAAAAAAAAAAAGAAGTAGGGTCCTCTGGTTTGCCACCTTGTCTCTAAGGTGCTCAAGTTCTGGCACTTGGGTCCAGGGCGTCTGTGAGGACCGGAGTGGGCAGATGGGGGCAGTGGCTGGGGTGAGCCTCATGGCCCCTGTGTGTCCCCATGGGCTGTCTCCCCACTGACCCCTGAAGCCCCTTCACCTCTGAGCCATGGGACTGGCGGCCTTTAGCGAGCTCTGCTCCCAGCCCTGTCCCCAGCCGACACGAGACTTTGCCTCAGTGCTCAGCTCACTTTCCGGCTTCCGATTCCGCTCCCCGTTGTTAACCACAGGCTCCTCTAGGAACACACGGCTTCTCCCCAGTGAAGCCGGCAGAGTCGTAGGAAGGAGCTTTGTGGCAGCGTCGGGCGTAACTGTGAAAACGGCACCGTGCTTGGCTCACGGGAGACACGTGCAGCGAGGGTACGGAGCCCTCCGCCGTGCCGGGGCGTGCAGCCGCGCACACAGGATGCCACCTTCTTTGTGGGACGAGTTCCTTGAGGGGAGCCTACCACTGGCCTAAGTGTGTACATAAATGTCTTTTACAGCTCTTCAGTTCAGAGCCTGGGGGTTACCACTTATCAAAAGGTTAAGGAAGGCTGGAGAGAGAGATGGCTTAGCGGTTAAGGCACTTGCTTGCAAAGCCTACGGACCTCCGTTCGATTCCCCAGGACCCACCTAAGCCAGATGCACAAGAGGGCACACGCGTCTGGAGTTCGTTTGCAGTGGAGGCCCTAGAATGCCCATTCTCTCTCTGCCTCTTTCCCTCTCTCAAATAAATAAATAAAAATAAAATACAAAAAAATGAGATTTTTTTTTTGGTGTGTGTGTGTGTGTGAAGTTTGTGTGGTGTGTATGCTTGTGCGTGTGGACAGATGCACATGTCCTGAGCATACACATGTGGAGACCAGAGGAGAACTCCAGGTGCCCCTCTTCTTTACACCGAAGAGCATGTTTCTGTGAGACATACGTAGTCTCTCACTAACTCTGGAGCTGTTGTGGTCAGCTAGACTGGCTGACCAACAACGAGCCCCAGTTATTCTCCCATTTCCGTCCCCACCCAGAGGACCCATGTTACAGGCATGCGTGGCCATGCCCAGCTGTTGATGCAGGTGCTGGGCCTTAAACTCAAGGTGCATCAGGCCCTTTCAGGCCTCAGGCTTGCATAGCAAGTGCTCTTCCCTGCTGAGCCATCTCCCCAGCCCAAGAGACTTTTAAAGTCATACTGAAGCAAAGTAGTAAATCACAAAGAAATAGCACCCAAGGTGGTGGTTAGAATTTGGGGCTTAGGTATCTTCTTCGGCCGTAAAAGGAGAAGAGAAAGGCTGTTCAGTAAGTAGGAGTGGCGTCAGGTGCTCAGAGCCGTGATTCTTTCCCTGCTGTGGAGTAGGAGGGAGATATCTTTGCAGACATTCACATCCTGCTTTTAGGCAGAAGAGGAGGAAGGGCAGAGTGCTGTTAGCTAGAATTATCCTTCAGCCAGTATGGGAGTCTCCTGTCTCTTTCCTTAGTAACTTACATGCTATTAAGGAAAAAGAAAGGCTGAGAGGTCACAGATAGAGGACTGCTGGGTAGCGAGCGGATCTAGCCAGCGGCTGGGCTCTGAGCAAGAACTCTGAGCAGGGGATAAATGACGCAGGGAGGTTTTGCATAGCTCCCAGCTCATGAGCTGTGTCCTGTTGGTTGACACTGGGTTGGCGATGTTGCTGAGCGTGGGTTCCTGGTTTGGAGGCCTCTCAGGGAGGTGGGCCCTGGCTGGATAGAAGTGTTGTGAGTACCAATCAGCTCTGTCCTGACAGGGTGGTGCTGATGTCCAGAAGGCCGGGGGCTAGGTCAGGTTTGTCCTATTATACATACTGGTTAAATATTAAAGTTACTTAAAAATAAAAAGAGAAACATGAAAAATAATACATGAATTCGTAATAGAAAATCACAGAACTCCAGCTGAACTGCAAAGATGGCTTAGAGGTTAAGGTGCTTTGCTGAGAAGCCGAAGGATCTAGGTTTGACTCCCCAGAACCCACCTAAGCCAGATGCACTTGGCGGCACATGCGTCTGAGATTCAATTGCAGTAGCTAGAGGCCCTGGTGTGCCCATTCTCTCTCTCTCATAAATAAAATTTTAAAAAATATATAAACAAAAAAACAACTCCAGGCTGCAGAGCTCAAAAATCCTTTGGCAGTACATGACAGAAACCCAACCTAATTAGTTTAAACAAAGATGAGAACTTGTGGACTTATGTGTCTGGGAATCTAGTTATATCCCTGGATTATTGGATCCAAGGATTCAGACAGTGTCCCCAGGGGTTCTTCCTGTCCCCTCAGCTCTGCTTGTCTTTCTTTTCATTCTTGGCTGGGTCAGAGGGCCAAGTGACAGCTAGCTGAGTGACTCTGGAGGCCAGCAGGAAGTCTGGGAGGGACATTTTGGTGGCATCCTATTATTTGCTTGACGGAGGTTGGAGCTGGAGGGAGGGGAGAAAAGGAAGGGTCACATGGAATGGCTGTTACCAAAACAGGGGATGATCGTGGCCCCACCACGAAAACGACACCGTCTGATCTCACCATGCGAGAACGGAGTAGCTCCCCCTTGCCCCGCCCCCACGCTCCCGGCCAGAAGGTCACAGCAACCCATCAGGAACTAACCTGGTTGAGTGGCAGGTGTGAGCTTTCTACTTCTAGCACCGGCAGCCTCAAACGCGTGTGGATCCTCCTGCCTCCGTCTCTCAGGTGCCTGAATTATAAGTGTGCCCTACCACACCACACCCAGAGCTTAGAATTCAAGGTTTTTATTTTTTCATTTTTATTTATTTGAGAGAGGGTGAGAGAAAGAGGTCATAGAGAATAGAATGGTGATGGCTGGGGCTGAGGGGAGGGACAATGTAAGGAGTTGCTCATCCCGGCGATTCAGTTACAGGAAGAGACCTCGGCTGTCTGTATTGTTTCCAGTTATAAAAATTAGATGTGGGCTATGGGTGTGGCTTAAGGTGCTTGCCTGCAAAGGCTAATGACTTGGGTTCGATTCCTCACATAAAAAGCCATATGTACAAAGTGGCACATGCTTTTGGAGTTCATTTGCAGCCGTTGGAGGCCCTGGTGTGCCCATTCTCTGTGTGTGTGTGTCTCTCTCTGCTTGCCAATAAATAAATAAGATTATTTTAAAAAATTAACCGCTCTACTCTGAGATGGCTAAAAGGGTAGATTTCACTTTAAAACCCTAATTATAAATATTCCATGCTCTACACCAAGACATCTAAAAGGGTAGATCTCACTTTATATCTGCATAGGAAATAAAGTACATTTTATAACAGGCTTTTTTTTTTCTCTTTTTTGTTCCTAACATGGTGGGAAGTGTCTTGAACACATAAAATAGACTTCATCATAAAAGCAAATAATAAGGATGGCCTCCCCCGAAAGGCATAAGTGGTGCTCCTCACCAATGGATCTTCAGGCAGTCTCTCTCGTAGCCACACATATCCAAGAAACAGCATTGGAAGCCACAGTTAAATGGCCCCATTCTGGCCTTTGCAGTTTGGGGTTAGCATAGGATGCCTAGTTGAAGGTTAAAGACTCCTCCTGTTCCCTCCCAACCAGATGTCCCTGAGGACTGAAAATGCCCCCTGGTTGGTCAATAGCAGGCTCTCACAGCTCTGATGTTCATTCCCCGCCCCTCGCCCCCCCCCCCCCCAGGGCTCTGTCCTCCCAGAGTCTCATTGCAACACCTTCAGCTGCCCGCCAGCTGCTGTGATTGGCACAGAGGGGCTGGCCAGATCTGAGAGCAGACCTGCCTCCCTCTCCCGCTATCACCAGATCAGGGCTCTGGCCCGGGCCAGGACACCGGATAGAGAGGGAGGGAGGTGAAGTGCACCGAGATTGCTTGGAGCTCAGGGTCTGTATGTGACTGTCCTGGGTCATCCAACTCTAGCCAGGAGCAGAGGAAACTCTGAGAACATTCCATTTGAATAAGATGCATTTAATAAGAGCAGTGGAAAATGGCAAGCCTGGCTCGCTTGGGGGAAAGGGAATGTGCTCTTTCATGTAAAACAAACAAACACAAAAATGTGACTGGGGGAGGCTTCAACAAAATAAGATGACCTGGAGGCTGGATTTTAAAAATTGGCACGGAGGGTGATCTCATTTCCACAGCAGGACTCCCCCCCCCAGCAGTGCCTGCCTGGCTGCCCAATGAAGTAAACCAAAATAACTTCCTAAATGAGAGTTTACGTACTAAGGACCTCTGCGCCCGGACTATCGCACACCAGACGAAAACCAGGGCGCCTTTGTTTATGACCAGTGACCTCGGTTTGAAGGCTGACGGTGTCTGCAGAAGGCTGGGTCACACACGAATGCAATTAAAAAAAAAATTACTGAAGATAGCCAGAGAGAGAGAGAGAGAGGAAGGGAGGGAGGGAGGGAGGGAGGGAGAGAGAGAGTCATAGCAGTGTTTCCTTCCTCTCTTTATACAGCCTTTTGTTTGTTTGGTTGTTTGTTTTTCTCTCTGGGAAGAATGACTTTGTCCTGCTGTGTAATTAATTATAACCAGCTTTTGTTTAGATAAGAGTATGGGGAAACAGGCTCAGGGTACTTTAGTATGTCCCTAAGTGGTGATTTGTAACTAGAACCTGAGTTTTCCTTTCATTTGCTGTGCAAGAAAGAGATAGATGCGTCTGGGATGTAAAAGCCCGAATTCTAGAGTTACACACAAGCAGGCATGAAGCCCTATGCCCCCTGTGGCTACTGGTCCTCAGTTGCTTGGGTTCTAGGCCTTTCTCTTTCTTTTAAACATGTTTTTAAGTGGGGGGGGGGGAGAGGGAGGGAGGGGGAGGGAGGGAGCGAGCGAGCTCACCAGGGTCTCTTGCCACTGGAAATGAATGCCACACACGTGTGCCACTTTGTGGCCAGCTTTACATGGGTACTAGGGGATCGAACCTTGGCTGGCATGCTTTTTAAGCAAGCACCTTGAACTGCTAAGCCATCTCTCCAGCCCCTTCAGGCCTTTTTCTGAAATTAGATATTTATGTACACGAGAACGTGTGTAAATATGTTGTGTGTGTGTGTGTGTGTGTGTGTGTGTATATATATATATATATATATATATATATATATATGCATTTATTCATTATTCATTCTTGTTTTTTTTGCAGACTGGGGATGGACCCCAGGGCCTTGCACATCCTAGAGAAACACTCTCCTAAGCGACATCCTATGCCCCCTCTGTTTTTAAAACGTAAACAGGATCATAGCTTTGGAGATGGCCCAGTGGGTCAAGTGCTTGCCTTGAAAGCATGACAACCTGACTTCCAGCCCTGTTACCGTAAATGGGGTCACGATGTATGTGTTGATGTGCAGCTTGCTTTTTCCGCTTGTGTTCGGTGCTCCATCATAGCAGCCCAGTGTGTGTGTGACTTTAACGCAACAGAGCATTCATGATGTGGATTCCATTCAGAAACGATAGAACCATTCCCTCCCTCCCTGTCTCCTCCCTTCTTTCCCTTCCTCTTTCCCTCTATCCTTTTCAGCACTGGGGATCGAAGCCTGTGTAAAGGCCAGAGAGGTAGTTCAGCAGTTAAGGTGCTTACCTGCAAAGCCTAATGGCCTGAGTTTGATTCCCCACGTAAAACCAGATGCACAAAGTGATACACGCATCTGGAGTTTGTTTGCAGTGGCTAGAGGCCTGGTGCACCCATTCTCTCTCTCTCCTTACAAACAAATGAATAAATAAAATATTTTTTTAAAAACCTGTGTAAGGGCTCTCTGTCTCCTTACAAATAAATGAATAAATAAAACATGTTTTACAAACCTGTGTAAGGGCTGGAGGGATGGCTTAGCAGTTAAGGCATTTGCCTGCAAATCCAAAGGACCCAGGTTCGATTCCCCAGGACCCACATTAGCCAGATGCATAAGGTGACACATGTTTGGAGTTGGTTTGCAGTGGCTGGAGGCCCTGGTGTGCCCATTCTCTCTCTCTCTCTCTTTCTCTGTCAAATGAATAAATAATAAAATATTTTTTAAAAATGCTGTGTAAGGCAAGTACTCTCTTGTGTCTCAGTTTCTGTCCCATAAAACGGAGATAATGATACCTCCATTGCTGGATTGTATCCTAACACACATGTCAAATGAACATATGTAGGACACACCAGGAGATCATGTACCAAATGCACATGAAAATCTGCTTTGTTCCCTCTCAGGGCTCTGCGCCCAGACCTCAGGTGCATCCCTCTGAAGGCTCTTCTTCTTCTTTTTCCAGATAACATTTTATTTATTTATTTATTTGAGAGAAAGAGGCAGAGAGAGAGAATGGGCACACCAGGGCCTCCAGCCACTGCAAACGAACTCCAGAAGCATGCGCCCCCTCGTGCATCTGGTTTACGTGGGTCCTGGATTGTCAAACCAGGATCCTTTGGCTTTGCAGGCAAACGCCTAAACCGCTAAGCCGTCTGTCCAGCCCCAAGGCCGTTTCTTCTATTCCCAACCTGCTCCTCCTTTGCTGGGCAGGTCAGCTCCTGACATGTACTCTTGAAAACCCTCACAGATCTAGGAACTGGAGGCTTCAGACAATTAGCTTGCTCAAGGTCTGGAAGCTAAATGTAGAGTGAAGCTTGAACTCAGCTGCCCCTCCCCCCACGTTTTCTACTCCAACCCGCCCTGCTTCCAGAAAGGTTGAAGGAGGTGTCAGACACGATACATTTTCCATCTGCACGTTTCCAAATCAGCATCCTGATAACTGCATCAGAGCTGCGAGAGGAAAAGCGGAGGTGACCGTCACAGGGCGTGTCTTAGTCACAGCCTGTTTCCCTTCTCTTCTGACTCGAGAGAGTTTGGAATGGTGGGTGTGCTGTGTTTGCTGGGTCCCCATGTCACAGTCTGCTGCTCAGTCACGCCGAGAATGCTGCCGTTCTGACAGGTAGCTATTCTGGAGGTACAGAGCTGTTCTCAGGCCTGAGCCCCGTGCCTGTCGGTGGGGACCTTTGCCACAGACCTCCTCACGTCCCACTGGGCAGATCCGCAAAACATGAAGCATGTTTACCCACACATTTCTGACCTTGGCCAGGGAGGGGCTTTGTTCCTGGTTTGGTGCATTCTTTTCTTTTCCCTCCTTCCCTCCCCCCCCTTTTTTTTCTCACATTGATATTATGACAGCAGTAAAAATGTTGCTTGCCCCAAAACTGTCTGAATTCAGACCTTGGACTCTTTAACTTGCATAGACAGTAGTTCACTAGGAAGAACGAAAAACATTTCACAGAATTTCCTGAAGGAACAATGAGGCCCGTTCCCTGATTAAAACCACATTAGAACAAGAGGCAGGCTGCATCCTGCGGACCCCTGCAAGACTTAACATCTTACTTATCTAAATTCCAAAGGCATCCAAGTCCAGGCTGGATGTGATGGCCCTGTGGCCTTTTTGAGTGCCCTAGCTTATTAAAGGGCACCCCAGGAATGTCAGCCCAAGCCTGTCTGTATGCTGAACTGTTTTCTCAAAAGGCTAGGCCCTTCCTGTCTGCAGCCCATCCACTAAGTCACCGTAACCGCGAAAAAGCCAGCACCCCTCGGACAGGCCGGCCAGCCAGGAACATTCATCTTGAATTGCAAGCGCCCCACTCCCATGTGATTTCCTGCCATCACATAAAGTGATAATGAAAGGTATCTAGAGAGGAGGAAGCAGATTTGTTGATCTTGTCGCTATTGGTATTTGAGGTCTTGAGATTCTTCAGTGGCCATACTGGGCATTGTAGGATGTTTAGTGGACTCCTTTTACTCGCCAGGAGCACCCCTGTCATTATGACAACTCAGAGGCTCTGCAGATAATGCCAAATACCTACGGGGGGGGGGGAGCAAAGTCACTCCAAGGTGAGGAGTAGAACCTCTCATGCAGATTCTGATGGTCTTGAATTTGCACTGTGGTCCCGCCTTGTGCGTCTCCACTCCTCAGTCCTCCCTCGAGTGAGCAATGGGCACTTTGGGCTTTTCACCTCACTCTCGCTGCCTTGCCATACTGCTGTGTCTGGACAGTGGTGTCACATGGAGCCCTGGCCAGCGGGATGCAGTGAAGCCTATCTTGGGGAGACAGTGAGTGCTTCCCCGGCTGCACCGTGGGCCCATAGGCCAGTGCCTATAGGAGCTGCAGGGTGCGCCTGGCGCTTGGAGGGAAGGCTGGCAGAGCCTGGCGGCTCCAGCTGCTTTTCAGGGCTGGGGTGGGGATAGGGGAGTATCTGCAGCTGGTGGATTTTCATGCTCTGACCCCCTGTAGCCCAGGCTGTGAGGGACAGGTTGCTGTTTCCTCCTTGAGAACCTGGAGGGTAGAGACCGTGGAGTTTCTGGGAGAGGTTCCCAGGATATCCCAGGTTTCCAGGCATGGTGGGGGGGGGGGATGATGGTCAGTTTCTAGACTGTGTAGCTCCTCTCAAGCCCTGGGTGGGCTAAGGCAAAGAGCTCAGCTGGCCTGGAAGGTCTGTCTTGGTGTCTCAAGGGCTGGGTGTGGTTTCAGTTCTGCCTCATGAGGTCGTGTGGCCTCGGGTCGATGGCATCTGCCTTCCTTGGCTTCCAGTGAGAAAGCTCACTTTCGCCTGATCGCAGCCTGAAGTGTACTGCTGTCCGCCCAGAGTGTGGCCTTCCCAGGTCCACTTGAAATCCCGATTACTGACCTGGGGCCTCCATGAGGGCTAGTCAGTGGCTGTTGCCTTGGTTTCGAGGCCCCGGAGAAGACTCCCCCAAATAGCATTTCTCTTCCTAGAACACACTGAAAGATGAAGTCATGGTGGGAGGTATGGACTTGAGGACCTGCCCATGTTTTCTCTGGCTAGTCATTTTCCACTCGTGGGCCAGTGTGCAAAGTGTCTGGAAGCACAGGGAGTCTCGGGGTGGAAGGAAGACACTGGGAACAAGGGCCATCGCCAGCGTAGGGTGCAGATGCCCTGGCTCCTCACAGGTAGAGCGCTGCCTGCCATTGCCCAGGCCTCCTCAGTTCTCTGGACCACCTGCTGCCCACCTGCTCATGAAGGTGTGACACAGTGGTGCCCATACTCTGTTGTCGTTTGAGCCCAGCTCTCGGGGTCTATTGAAATTACAGTGGTACTCGATGGAGTCCCAAACGTCCAAGGGAAAGCCTCTGTGGCCCATGTTAAGTTCAGTGTCACATCAGGCTACAAGGTCTGTGCATCTCCTTACACAAGGGTCTTCACGTCTCCTGGGCCTTCCCAGCTCTGCAGAGAAGTCTGTCCCCTTTGTTTTATTTTTATTTTAAAATGCTTTGCTTTATTTAATTATTTGACAGAGAAAGAGGGAGAGACAGAGAGAGAATGGGTGCACCAGGGCCTTCCAACCACTGCAAATGAACTCCAGACACTTGCACCCCTTGTGCATCTGACTAACGTGGGTCCTGGGGAATTGAACCTGGGTCCTTTGTCTTTACAGGCAAATGCCTTAAACGCTAAGCCATCCCTCCAGCCCTGTCCCCCTTTATTTTAAATCATTTTTATTTATTTATTTGAGAGAGAAAGAGAGAATGGACATGCTAGGGCCTTTAGCCACTGCAAACGAACTCCAGATAGATGCACGCGCCCCTTTGTGCATCTGGCTTATGTAGGTCCTGGAGAATGGAACCACGATCCTTTGGCTTTGCAGGCAAATGTCTTAACCACTAAGCCATCTCTCCCCCCTTGCCCGCTTCATTTTATATTGTACTTTATTTTTAAGGTGGAAGCTTGGACTTCTCAATGCGGCTGCCCTATTTTGTGTGCCCAGGCTCCACACAGGCCCGTCCCTGGTGTGTTCCCTGGGTGCCACCGTGCTGAGCTGGGCCAGCAGCCCGGGCTCTGTCCTTGCACAACCCTGCCTCTTTTGGAGGTCATAGCTTGCCCTTTCTTCACCGTGGCTCTGGGCCACCCTGCCTGAGAGTGGGTTCTTGTGAATGATGATGCAATGTTAGAAAAATGAGTGTCTCTCAGAGAGAGGTTGCTGGACCTCTGCCATGGAGGAGGGGCCTGGGGGGCTATCTAGTATGGGGGGGGTTCCTGGTGGTTCTTTGCCTTGTATACGCGTGCACGTGTGCTTGTGGGCATGCTTTTGCATGGGCACACTTATTTTTAGTTACAAATGTGGGATCCTAGGAAAAAGGAGGAAGTTCAGCAAGCCGGACACCTGATTTAAAATCTTAGGCTGGAGAGATGGCTCAGTGGTCAAAGGCACTTGCAAAGCCTGCCAGCCTGGGTTCAACGGCCAGTTCCAGCATAAAGCCAGACGTACAAAGTGGCACGTGTGTCTGGATTTTGTATGCAGTGGCAGGAAGCCCTGGGGCTCCCACCCTCCTTCTCTGCCTGTCTCAAATAAATAAATAAAGAACATTAAAAAAAATAAAATCTTACGCCTTCATTAACTGGCTGACTCCAGTTGACTGACTCCATTCTCCTCTGACTTGTCCTTTAAAACAGACCAAACCACAGCGGGAAACGATGAGCCCTGTGTGGGGCCTGCTAAAATTGCAGTCTGAATGTCTTGGAGAATTTCTTTCACAGTCACCTGACACCTGAGTCAGGGGCCCTCAGAAGTCACTGTGGCCAATAGACTCATTTTAAAGGAAGAAGCAATGGAGCCACTCGGAGACCATGCGGGGCCACACTGCTAGAACCTGACTTACCCCTTAAGGTCTCCTCTGCCCTCCTTTCCTTTGTAGACAATGGACTGTGATAGGTTTTGCTATGAATGGGCCCAACTAAAATCCCAAATTGCATGGTTTCTCCAGTGTGAGCTTTGTAGGTGACAATGTCAAGTTTCAGTGTCACAAAAGTAAATGTAGGTATGCTAATCAGATGTGGTGGCACATGCCTTTAATCCCATCCCTTGGGAGGCCAAGGCCGGGGGTTTTGCTAACCTGGGACTACATAGGGAATTCCAGGTCAGCCTGGGCGAGAATGAAACCTGACATAAAAATAAATAGATGTATGCCCTTAAACCAGTGGGCTGTGGGTTCGACACCCCTGTTTGTTTGTTTTTTTGGATGTAGGGTCTCACATTAGCCCAGGCTGACCTGGAATTCATTATGTAGTCTCACAGTGGCCTCGAACTCATGGTGATCCTCCTACGTCTGCCTCCCCAGTGCTGGGATTAAAGGCATGCTCCACCACGCCTAGCTTTCCACCCATTCTTATTTCAACTGGAGTCTGTTACTGATCCCAGAGTTTGACCATTTTTTGAGGGCTCTGGTGAGTCTCATATCCCTGCTTCCCTACAGGACTGGGATTACAGGCGTGCATCACCATGCTCAGCTGTATCTGTGGGTCGTGGAGATCAGACTCTGCTGAGCCCATCCTTTTTGAGACAGTGTCTCTCATTGACCTGGAACTTACCAGGCAGGCAGGCTAGACTGTCTGGCCAGTGGGCTCTCTCCAGAGATCCTTCTGTCTCCATCTCCCCAGTGCTAGGATTACAAGCCTACCGTGCCCGTCAGTTTAAATGTGGGTTTGGAGGATTACACTCAGGTCTTCACACTTGGAAGGCAAGCACCTCACTGCCTGAGCCATCTGTATCTGTGGTCGTGGAGATCAGACTCTGCTGAGCCCATCCTTTTTGAGACAGTGTCTCTCATTGACCTGGAACTTACCAGGCAGGCAGGCTAGACTGTCTGGCCAGTGGGCTCTCTCCAGAGATCCTTCTGTCTCCATCTCCCCAGTGCTAGGATTACAAGCCTACCGTGCCCGTCAGTTTAAATGTGGGTTTGGAGGATTACACTCAGGTCTTCACACTTGGAAGGCAAGCACCTCACTGCCTGAGCCATCGTCCCAGGCCCTGCCTCCTTTTTAAAGATAGGATTTCAGGCAGCCTTGAACTTCCAACTCTCCTGCCCGTGCTTCCTAAGTGCCTGGATTGTGGGCGTGCACCACCACACTCAGTTTATGCGTGTACTAGGGATCGAACCCAGGACTCTCACGCGTGCTGGGTATGCACTTTACAAACTGAGCTGTATCTCCAGCTGGAAAGTTAATTTTTTTTTTTTTAGAACCTTTAACTTTGGGGCTGGAGAGATGGCTTAGTGGTTAAGGAGCTTGCCTGCCAAGCCAAAAGACCTCTGTTCGATTCCCCAGGACCCATATAAGCCAGATGCACAAGGTGGCGCATGCACATGGAGTTCGTTTGCAATGGCTGGAAGCCCTGGCGTGCCCGTTCTTTCTCATTCTCTCTCCCTCTTTCAAATAAATAAAAATAATATAAAATATAAAAAGAACTTTTAACTGTGTGTGTGTGTGTGTGTGTGTGTGTGTGCGCGTGCGTGTGTGTCAGGGTCTCTTGCCACTAAGTGAATACTCATTCAATGCTATAAAGTGTTCTTGGGGCTGGGGGCAGAATGGGTGGTGGGCACGTAGACCTGCTCCCTGCTACCTGCTGGTGACCAGATGTCATTGTAGTTTGGGGATCTGACCTTGTTTTACCACTGTCTTAATTTCGAAGTATTTTTATCACCCTACAAAGAAACCCTGTGCTGGTGACCAGTCATTCCTCATTGGCCCCACCAGAGCCCCTGGCCACTGCCAGTCTGGGCTTTGCCTCTGTGGGTCCATTTATCTTGGACTTTCACACGAGCAAACACTGCGCACTCTTTTGCATTGGTCTGTTGCGCTTAGTGCAATGTTTTGGAAGTTTGTTCATGCCGTGGTGCGTATCGGTGCTGTCTTCTCTGGGCCGGTTGTAAGGAGGACTGGCTTGTGCTGGTCCATTGGTGCCCTTTTCATGTAAATTTCAGCACCCCCCCCCCCCCCCCCCCCCCCCCCCCCCCGTTCTGCAGCTCTCTGGTGAGTGCGTGCTATTTCTAGCTTCTCTAAATGGCCACTTGGATCGAAATTTCCCTCTTGCTGGGCTGGTAGTATTGACATATTTTCCAGGTGGCTACCGGTGCTTTGGAACTGTTGAAAGGGAATGTCCTCTTCCCCAGGCCCCCAATCTGATGTAATTCCCCTGGTGACATGCTCCGGGTAGGGCTGCTCTTTCACAGGTGGGAATGTGCTGTGTTGCGGGCGTGTTGGACAAAGTAAGCGCGCTCACTGATGGAAGGCGGCTGGAGGTGGTGGCCTGGGCCTCCCGCACGTTCTGCTCACGGTGAAGATGGGTTGGGCTCAGCTAGACCAAGAGCATGTTTTAAGGATCTTGTTGAGTGTTGCCTTTATTATTGTTATTAATCTTTTGTGTGTGTGAGAGAGAGAGAGAAGAGAGAAAAGAGAGAGAGAGTGAGCAGGTATACATGTGGCACAGTGCACGGGTGGAGTTTGAGGACAACTTCAGCGGCCAGCCCCCGCCTTTCCCTTTGTTTGGAGTAGGTCTCATTAGTATTCATTAGTGCATGCACCAGTCTAACTGACCTACGAGTTTCCAGTTCTGTCTCTGCCTCCCATCTTATCTTGCTGGGTTTACAGACACGCATTGCCACATCTGTGTTTTTAAAAATATTGTTTATATTTATTTAATTGAGAGAGAGAGAGAGAGAGACAGAAAGGAGGGAGAGAGAGAATGGGTGCACCAGGGTCTGTAGCCACTGCAAACGAATTCCATGTGCATACACCACCTTGTGTATCTATCTTTATGTGGATACTGGGGAATCAAACCCAGGTCCTTTGGCTTTGCAGGCAAACGCCTTAGCCACTAAGCCATTTCTCCAGCCCCCACTTACCTTTGTGTGCTTAAACGTAAGTGTGTGGTCATGAACTGCTGCTGTATTGAGGACATTCCTGCACATGTCTTTGTGTTCACCTCCTGCCCAGAGCCCCAGCTCCTGGCAACCACTGGCCTGTTTTCTGTCTTTTATGTTTGTCTTGACACAAATGTGATAGAAAAGGAACCCCACAAGTCTGGCTCCTTTCACTGTGCACTACGTGGTTGGGATGGTCTATGTTTCTGTGTGTTCCCTTTTGATGTTGAGTCATAGTCCATTGTTTGTTTACCTGTTCCTCAGCTGAAAGACACTTAGGGTATTTCTAGGTGTTTTTTTTTTTGTGATTATTAATAAAACCACTATAACATTCGCAAATAGGGCTGGAGAGATGGCTTCGTGGTTAAGCGCTTGCCTGTGAAGCCTAAGGACCCCAGTTTGAGGCTCAGTTCCCCAGAACCCACGTTAGCCAAATGCACAAGGGGCCGCATGTGTCTGGAGTTCGTTTGCAGTGGCTGGAAGCCCTGGTGTGCCCATTCTCTTGTCTCTTTGCTTCTTTCTCTTTCTCTGTCTGTTGCTCTCAAATGAATAAAAATAAACAAAAAATTTTAAAAATAAAAATAAACAACAACAACAAAAATTCTCAAACAGCTTTTTGTGTGAACAAAAGTCTTCATTTCACCTGGTAAATACCAAAGCGTGGGATGCCGGTAGGGTCGATAGATGGATGTTTAAGTTTATAAGGAACTTCCAACCCAGCTGTCTGCTGAGGAGTTTCTCCGTCCTGCGTGCCCAGCGGTGATGCGCGAGCGATCTTGATCTTCATGACGGCCCTGTCGCCTGAACTGAGCAGAGCCACCGCGTGCCCGCCTTGTTAGTTGCAAGAACGAAGATGTACTCTGTCTGTCCCCTGTGCCTGTTTTCAGGCTGAGCTCCCAGGAAGTGGACTGGGACACAGCAATTTGAATGTAAGTAGCGTCTTTGAGGAGTGGTCCCAGGAAACGTAGCAGGGCTGTGGAGAAGTGACTGGAGAAGAGAGGGTGCTAGTAAAGAGTATGTACATCAGGTATGTTGTCCTTTTGGGTAGAGTCTTGCTCTAGTCCAGGCTGACCTGGAATTCACTACGTAGTCTCAGGGTGACCTTGAACTCACAGCAATCCTCCTACCTCTGCCTCCTGAGTGCTGGGATTAAAGGCGTGCGCCACCTCGCCTGGCTATGTTCCCTCTTCCATCAGGGTTCTGCCCACTAGTGCTTCCTTCTCCACCTCGTCATTTCTGCTTCTTGTGTGCCCACTGCTAGCTGATCCCAGCTCCCCCAAGTGGCTATTAGTCATTGCCCTGTTGGCAAAGTACTCATTTCAGGTCATCTGTAGTCACACTGGCCATCTGCCTGCTGCCCTTGGGTCAGATGGTCTGCCCTTGGCTCCCAGCTGTGACCAGGTAGGTGGGTCAGAAAGCTGAGATCAGTTCTGCCCAGGAGACCTTTTCGAGGTGATGAATGTTCGTGGATCCCCAAATGTTATGCTAGCTCCTAAATGTCAGAGTCTCTACCCATCTCCCATGTGACTCCTCAGAGCTTGCAGTGTGGCTCCAAGGAACTGAGTTTTTTTTTTTTTTTTTTAACTTTAACTTAAAAAAAATATTTATTTAATTTTTATTAACATTTTCCATGGTTATAAAAAAAAATTCCATGGTAATACCCTCCCTCTCCCCCCACACCTTCCCCTTTGAAGAACTGAGTTTTTATTATTTTTTTAATTTTTAAATTTATTTATTTTTTTGGTTTTAAAAGGTAGGGTCTCACTCTAGCCCAGGCTGACCTGGAATTCACTATGTAGTCTCAGGGTGGCCTTGAACTCAAGGCGATCCTCCTACCTCTGCCTCTCGAGTGCTGTGATTAAAGGCGTGCGCCACCACGCCCAGCTATTTTTTTTTTTTTTTGGTTGGAACTGAGTTTTTAATTTGGTTTAAACTTTTAATTTTTTTCTGAGGTAGTGTCTTGCTTTAGGCCAGGCTGACCTGGAATTTACTTTGTAGTCTCAGGGTGGCCTTGAACTCATTGTGATCCTCCTTAGTCCTGCCTTTTGAGTGCTGGGATTAAAGGCGTGTGCCACCATGCCCAGCCGAATTTAGCTTAATTTTAATTAAGCTTCAGTGACTGTTACAGTGGGCAGCTTGGTTTCAGAACACGGGCCCTGAAAGTTTTGGCTTCTTTCTTCCAGCAAGCAGTGCAATTTGAGATTACTGTTTGAAAAGCCAATTAACATCTGATTCAGAAATGATTTTAATTTGTTTTAAGTTCTCTTTTTAAAAATGTCATAATTTGGGGCTGGAAAGATAGATGGCTTAGCGGTTAAGCGCTTGCCTGTGAAGCTTAAGGACCCGGGTTTGAAGCTCGATTCCCCAGGACCCATGTAAGCCAGATGTACAAGGTGGCGCATGTGTCTGGAGTTCGTTTGCAGTGGCTGGAGGCCCTGGCACACCCATTCTCTCTCTCTCTCTCTCTCTCTCTCTCTCTGCCTCTTTCTCTGTCTGTCTTGTCTGTTGGTCTCAAATCAATAAAAAGTCATAATTTTAGGCAAGGAAATTAAAGTTAGACTAATGAACTGTGGGTATTTTTTTGTGTGTGTGTGCATGCAGATGTGTGAGCCCATGGGCATGCATACAGCGGATAGAGGAGCATATTGGATATATGTCCTCCTTTGTCACACTGTGACCTTACTTCCCTGAGAGTCTCTCACTGAACTTGGAGCTTGCCATTTTTTGGTTAAAGTGACCTACAAATGAGCCCCAGTAATTGTCCTGTTTCCACTCCTCAGCACTGAAATTACAGGCATATGAAGTCATGCCTGTTTTTTTTTTTTTCAGTATATTTAAGTATTTTATTTTGATTTATCTATTACAAAGAGAGAGAGGAGGGAAAGAGAATGGGAGCGCCAGGGCCTCCTGTATCTGCAGATGACCTCCAGACACATGTGCCCCCTTGTGCATCTGGTTTTGCGTGGGTCCTGGGGAATCAAACCTAGTCCTTAGGCCTCACAGGCAAGTGCCCTAACCACTAAGCAATCCCTCCAGCCCATGCCTGAGTTGTTTTTTTCTCAAATTTTTATTAACAACTTCCATGACTATAAAAAATATCCCATGGTAATACCCTCCCTCCCCCTACTTTCCCCTTTGAAACTCCATTATCTATCATATCCCTTCCCCATCTCAACCAGTCTCTCTATTATTTTGATGTCATGATCTTTTCCTCCTCTTATGATGGTCTTGTGTAGGTAGTGTTGGGCACTGTGAGGTCATGGATATTCAGACCATTTTGTGTCTGGGGGGGAGCACGTTATAAGGAGTCCTACCCTTCCTTTGGCTCTTACTTTTTTTTTTTTGGTTTTTTGAGGTAGGGTTTCACTCTAGCACAGGCTGACCTGGAATTCACTGTGGAGTCTCAGGGTGGCCTCGACCTCACAGCAATCCTCCTACCTCTGCCTCCCAAGTGCTGGGATTAAAGGCGTGTGCCACCACGCCCAGCTGGCTCTTACATTCTTCCTGCCACCTCTTTGGCATTTGACACTGAGCCTTGGAAGGTGTGATAGAGATATTACAGTACTGAGCATTCTTGTCACTTCTTTCCAGCACCATGATGCTTTCTGAGTCATCCCGAGGTCACTGCCATCTGAAAAGAGAAGATTCTCTACCAAAAGTGAGAGTAGCGTTAATATATAGGTATGAACATTAAGAGAAGTGCTTACTGGGCCGTTTGATAAGCATAGCATATACATTTAGCCACACAGCAGCAGACATTACACTCCTAGAGCTCATGACTACCCCTGTTTTAGGTTTTCAGTATCAGGGATGTATTCCCTCCCATGGAGTGGGCCTCCAGTCCAATTAGAGGGCAGTTGATTTCCACATGACAGATGTGCCACTATTGCACCCATTGCATGCCTGAGTTTCTAACGTGAGTGCTGGGGACAGAACTCGGGTCCTTGGGCTTACACGGCACGTGCTTGTTTCCAGTGAAGCATCTCCCCAGCGCTGGGAATGGCTAGTTTTATGCGCTTCCTTTGATGGATTTGCCTTTTTCCCTTCAGCAGCCTCGGCCTCCTGTACATTTGTACGCCCGTTTGTATTGTCAGATGTGTGTGCATGAGTTACTGCTTTTCCTTTACCCCTGGAGACTGTTTGCAGCTGGTCAAGCCCACCTGAGGGCAGAGCTGAGGTTGTCCCTTGGATTTGGGAAGTGTGGTGCTAACCTGGAAGTCGGTCTGTTTGTGAATTCCTGACCCTTCTGCCTCTTGCTGAGTGCCGGGATTACATCCGAGCAGACCCCGTCTGTTCTCGCGCTGCGGATTGAACCTACGGTGTCGGGCACGCCGGCCCAGTGCTCTGCCAGCTGTGCTGCGGCCCAGCCCACTGTGGCATCATGAGCTTCCAGTTCTACTCTTGCCTGGGCATCGAGAGGTGACCAGGAGCTGCCTTTCTCATGGGAGACACATCGGTCACAGAGGCAGGAAGCAGGTGTTCCCATCTGGCCGAGAACCTGCTCTGCTGCGGCGTTCAGCCTGGGGCTGCGCTCCTCCGGACGCTGTTTCCGTCATCTGTAAATAAAGAGTTTTGTTTTGATCTGCACTCACCATGTGTCCCGTGGAACAGCCTTGAAGGAGATGCTGGCAGACGTATCTCAGGAGCATAGCTCATAGTCAAATATAGTTGGAAATATTCTTTTTTTCTTTTCTTTTCTTTTTCTTTTTTTTTGAGGTAGGGTCTCACTCTAGCTCAGGCTGACCTGGAATTCACTATGTAGTCTTAGGGTGGCCTCGAACTCTCGGTGGCCCTCCTTCCTCTGCCTCCCCAGTGCTAGGATTAAAGGTGTGCGTCACCACGCCGGGCTGGAAATAATTTTGTTCTGCCTCCTTGGATAGTAACAGTGAACTTGCTGCTGTTTGGCAGTGTTGGTGGTAGGTAAGTGCCCTACCACTGAGCTGTACCCCGAGCCCAGCCTCTCCATGCCTTCTTAGAGTGAAGGTTCTTAGAAGTTTTCACTGTGTAAGTCCTTAACTGAGAAAGGAATTCTTTCTTCCCCTAACTTTCTTCCTTTTCCCTTCTCTCCTCCCTTCCCCTCCTTTCTCCTTCCCTCTCTCCCTTCCCCTCCTCCCTTCCTTTTCCCTTCCCTCCTAACCATATGGGGAAAGAGCTCTTTGTTATAGGGTCTCACTGAGTACCCAAGGCTGTCCTTGAACTCTCCATTCTTGTGCCTTTGTCTCTCGAATGCTGGGATCACAGACGTGTATACTACAACACCTGTGTCAATTTTTTAAGTTTAAAGGTAAGGTTATTTTTGGATAAGGAGAATGTAAAGACTCCCTTGTATGTATGTATGTATGTATGTATGTATGTATGTATGTATGTATGTATGTATTGTGAGGAGAAAGAGAATGATGTGCCAGGGCCTCTGGCCACTGCAATTAAATTCCAGATTCTCAGAGGCACGTGCCACTTTGTGCATCTGGCTTTATATGGGTACTGGGCAGTTGAGCCCCGGACCATCCAGACTTTGCAAGCAAGCATCTTTAACCTCAGCCTGCCAAAGTCCGTTTTCTTTTCTTTTCTTTTTTCTTTTTTTTTTTTGTTTTGGTTTTGTTTTTCAAGGTAGGGTCTCACTCTGGTCCAGGCTGACCTGGAATTAACTCTGTCATCTCAGGGTGTCCTTGAACTCATGGCGATCCTCCTACCTCTGCCTCCCGAGTGCTGGGATTAAAGGCGTGTGCCACCACGCCCGGCTCAAAGTCTGTTTTCAATCATGCTTCGTTGTCTTTCCTCTCTTCTCCTCTTCTCTTCTTCTAAGTAGTCAACCTAGTAGGTTAGTTACTGTGCTGTCTTCTTGAGCGCCTGATGAGAGAGAAGATGGATGGCAGGAGGGAGGCAAGTTAGGGAGAGGCTCACAGCGCTGCTCTTCAAATTCAGCAGCTCCTAGAGGCTCTGCATTTACTGTGCCTATGAACTGCTCGCCTGATGCCTCCATTGTTTTGCCATCGTGTTGCTGAAGTCAGGGCCCTGGGGGTCTGTATCAGGCCCTGCCCTTTGAGGCTGAGTTGCCCTAAGTCCATCTCTAGGCCCAGCAGAAAGGCTCTGTTCGGCCCTCTTTGCCTCCAATGCCTCAAGCCCACCTGGAGGCAGAGGACATCCTAACAGTTGTCTCAGGGAACTTTGAGGGTGCTGTGGGCTGAGAATTAGGATGTCGGGATTCTCTGTCCCTTCCTGTCCCCTTCTTTGTCCCTCTCTTTTTTCACCTTGAAAAAATATTTATTTATCTATTTGAGAGAGGTGGGGGGGAGGGGGAGAATGGGCACGCCAGGGCCTCCAGCCACTGCAGACAAACTCTAGATGGATGCACCACTTTGTGCATCTGGCTTTATGTGGGTACTAGGAAATTGAACCTAGACTATCAGGCTCTGCAAGCACCTTGAACCACCAAGCAATTGTGCCACCATGCCCGGTTCACTTTTGAGGTTTTTGAGACAGGGTCTTAAGTCGCTCAGGCTGACCTCAAACTCACTGTGCAGCCAAGAGTGACCCTGGGTTCCTGCTGCCAAGTGCTGGCATCACAGGTGTTCACCAGCACCCCTGGCTCAAGAGCAGTCTGATTTTTTACCCTGTCTACTTTTAGAAATGATGCTGGTTGTTTTAGCTAAATATTGATCTACCATATGACCCAGCTATAGCACTCCTAGGCATATATCCAAAGGACTCATCTCATTTCCTTAGAAGTGCGTGCTCAACCATGTTTATTGCTGCTCAATTTATAATAGCTGGGAAATGGAACCAGCCTAGATGTCCCTCAACAGATGAATGGATAATGAAGATGTGGCACATTTATACAATGGAGTTCTACTCAGCGGTAAAGAAAAATGAAGTTATGAAATTTGCAGAAAAATGGATGGCTCTGGAAAGGATTATACTAAGTGAGGTAACCCAGGCCCAGAAAGCCAAGCGCCACATGTTCTCTCTCATATGTGGATCCTAGCTACAGATGACTGGGCTTCTGCATGAGAATGAAAATACTTAGTAGCAGAGGCCAGTAAGGTAAAAAGGAGACATAAAGGGTAGAGAAAGGAAGGGAGGAGGATACTTAATAGGTTGATATTGTATATATGTAATTACAATGATTGTAATGGGGAGGTAATATGATGGAGAATGGAATTTCAAATGGGAAAGTGTGGGGGTGGGGAGGGAGGGAATTACCATAGGATATATTTTATAATCATGGAAAATGTTAATAAAAAATTTTTAATTTAAAAAATAAAAATAAAATAAAATACAAGAAATGATGATGGTTGTTTTAACCCAAGAGTGTCCTTCCCAGTGGAGCTTTTCCTTCCTTTTCATGAAGTTAAGCAGTAACGCCGGTGGGTCGGCTGGGGGAACCTGCTGCCTGGCCGTGCAGCTGTGGCAGGAGGCTGGGAAGGTAGAATTTATGTGGAGCTAGAGAGGCCCTCACGGCTCTCTCTCTGCCTCGCTGGTCGGAAGAACCTCTTGCCACTTATCAGCTGGGTGAAGACAGTGGATGGCATGGTGAGGGTGGGGTGAGCGGTGGAGATTTGTGTTGATACATGGCAGTGGGGTGACGCCTCTTCTGTCGGTGGACCAGGCTAAGGGGCTGGGGCTTTCACTGCTAGGCATCTGGACAGTGGGCTCCTGCTGGCTTCTCCCCATGGTTAGGGGAGGGATTTCTACACTGGATTGAACAGCCTTTCCCCACAGGGTGCCAGGCGCTGGAGGCTGTGCAAGACCAAAGCGTTTGGCCAGTTTTGACTCTGCAGCTAGTAGGTGAAGCCATTCTGTGAACCAGTACTGCCCTCCATGAAATTATGGATCCGCTCAGGTGATCTCAAAGCTATGGTGGGAGTGGGACCCTCACCTGCTTAGCCACCAAGTAGCAATGTGGGGCTGGGGAGGCTGACAGCCAGCTCCCAAAATGGAGGCGGTGGCACACACCTATCATTCTGGCACTTGGGAAGTGAAGGCAAGAAGATTAGTTGGGGGCTGGAGAGATGGCTTAGCGGTTAAGGGCTTGCCTGTGAAGCCTAAGGACCCCGGTTCAAGGCTCAGTTCCCCAGGTCCCACGTTAGCCAGATGCACAAGGGGGCGCACGCGTCTGGAGTTCGTTTGCAGAGGCTGGAAGCCCTGGCGCGCCCATTCTCTCTCTCTCCCTCTATCTGTCTTTCTCTCTGTGTCTGTCACTCTCAAATAAATAAATTAATTAAAAAAAAAACCAGAAGATCAGTTGGTCATCCTTGGCCACGTAGTTCAGAGACAGCCTGGGCTATATGAGACCCTTTCTCAAAAGCAACCAAACCAAACCAAAGCAAAAAACCAAACAAAACCCCTCAAGGATAGTCTCACAGGAAGTGGCCCTGAGGAGAAGGGAAGCGGACTGGATTTCTGCAGACTCAAGGAAGGGATCCGAGTGATCACTTGGGAGTGATCCCAAGCAAGCACTCTCTAGGACACTCTGGGGTTTGGGGCCTGTGGGTGTGTCACAGGGAGGCCAAGCCAGGTGTTGATGGTGGCCCTCTCAGTTCTCGTTCCTGGCACTCTCTCGCCCACGCTGCTGTGCCCTCCTGGTGGTGGTCATTTCTCATCTCCTTGAAGCAGGGAACGGGAAAATTCAGTCAGCAGAGTTGGCTAAGAGCATTCATGCTAAATTGAGTAGACACCATTCAATTATTATTAGTTTTGGTTTTTTGAGGTAGGGTTTCACTCTAGCCCTGGCCGATATGGAATTCACTCTAGTCTCAGGGTGGCCTTGAACTCACAGCCTCTGCCTCCCCAGTGCTGGGATTAAACGTGTGCTCCACCACACCTGGCTAACTCGATTGTTTTAAAACAAAATCCAAAGTAGTCCTCATCTGGCTTTCTGGTCCATGTTTTTCTGTACAGAGAAGTCAGGTCATCACTGGGGAAGCCAAGACTTAGCTTAGCTGCCCTCTGCCTCGGTGCACCCTCACCCCCAACCACCCTGCATGTCGGTGCCTGAGGGTCGGCCACAGCCAGTGCTAGTCTCATTGTCAAGGGTGGGTTGCTGTGGTAAGGAGTTGTGTGGCCTTGGCTGGAAAGTATGTTCCTTGGGCAGCTTGTCCAGCCCCTCTGTGTTTGCATCTGTAAAATGGGGATAATGATTGGGTCATTGAGAATTAAATTGACACCTGGCACGTCATAAATGTTGACATTTTAAAAAAAAATGTTTTTGCTCATTTTTTAAATTTATTTACTTGAGAGTGACAGAGAGAGAAAAAGGCAGAGAGAGAGAGAGAGAGAGAGAATGGGCACGCCAGGGCTTCCAGCCACTGCAAACGAACTCCAGACGCATGCGCCCCCTTGTGCATCTGGCTAACGTGGGTCCTGGGGAATTGAGCCTTGAACCAGGGTCCTTAGACTTCACAGGCAAGCGCTTAATCGCTAAGCCATCTCTCCAGCCCCAATGTTGACATTTTTTGAGGCAAGTCCAACATAACTGTCTTTTTTTTTTAAGAGGGGGGAGAGAGAGAGAGAATTGGCACACCAGGGCCTCAGCCACTGCAATTGAGCTCTAGATGCTTGCGCCACGTAGTGGCCACGTGTGCCCTCTCCCTTGCCTCACATTTGTGCATCTGACTAATGGGATCTGGAGAGTCGAACATGGGTCCTTAGGCTTCGTGGGCAAGTGCCTTAACTGCTAAGCCATCTCCCAGCCCTGTGTGTGTGTGTGTGTGTGTGTGTGTGTGTGTGAGAGAGAGAGAGAGAGAGAGAGAGAGAGAGAGAGAGAGAGAATGAAAACATGAATTGGTGGCAAACTCCAGATGTGTTTGCTCCCTTGTGCACATGTGCGACCTTGCATCCCTCTGTGTCTGGCTTATGTGGGACCTGGAGAGTCAAACATGAGTCCCTGGGCTTTGCAGGCCAGTGCCTTAACTGTAAGCCATCTCTCCAGCCCAGTGTTGACTTTTAAAAAAATATATCTTATTTATTTATTTGAGAGAGAGAGAGAGAGAAAGAGGCAGAGAGGGAGAGAATAGGCACTCCAGGGCCTCCAGCCACTGTAAACAAACCCTGGATACATGTGCCACCTTGTGCATCTGGCTAACATTGGGTCCTGGAGAATCAAACTGGGGTCCATTGGCTTTGCAGGCAAACATCTTAACCACTAAGCCATCTCTTCAGCCCCCAGTGTTGACTTGTATTGTATTAGCACTTGCTACAATGAGGTTATTGGTCATTGTAGTGGTAACTTTCTCATTGCTGGGACAAAATCCCTGACCAGCAGTAGCTTATGGAAGGAAAAGGTTTTATAGTTTCCAGGAGAAGTTTCAGCATGGCAGAAAGAGCATGGCATGAGTAGGGAACTGGCCCACATCATCACAGGTGAGCAGGGAGGTAGTACAGACAGTGAGGATGGCTTAGTGGTTAAGTGCTTGCCTGTGAAGCCTAAGGACTTTGGTTCGAGGCTCGATTCCCCAGGACCCACGTTGGCCAGATGCACAAGGGGGCACACGTGTCTGGAGTTCATTTGCAGTGGCTGGAGGCCCTGGTGCGCTCATTCTCTCTCTCTCTCTCTCTCTCTCTCTGCCTATTTCTCTGTCTGTTGCTCTCAGATAAATAAATTGAAAAAATACTTAGAGACAGTGAGCTCACTAGCACTGGCAAGAAAGCCTGGATGATGAAATCCCAAGGCCTATACAGAGTGACCCGCTTCCTCCAGCAAGGCTCCACCTCCAAAGGCTCTACCTGCTGGGGATACCAAGTTTTAGGCTTAATCACAAACATATGAGGCTGTGGGGAGCATTTCACATCGAAACCCCACAGTCATCATTCCCGTTGTCATCATGCCATCCGAGGAGACATGGAGTTACGAATGGGGGCGGACTCTCTCTTTTCCCTACGAAGGCCACCCGAGCCCTGTCCTTAAGCCCTGATCTACAGGTGGGGTGCTTTATCACTTCTGGGCGACGTGGGAGAAGTGGCTACCATAGGTCAAACCCCACCCGTGAGCTTTGGGGGCCGCTCTCCAGATGAGGACATTCCTTGCCCCCCCCCCCACCACTGGGGTAGAAAGGGAGCCTCGACCGAGTGTAACTCTCTGACTTCACTCTGGACTCTTCCAGCAACCTTTTTGTTCCCTTGTAGAAATTCAGAAACAAGTGACTCCCTTTCTGAACAAAGGGGGACTTTTCGCAGGAAGTTAGCCGAGTTGACACACACTCCCCGTTGTGGAAGTGTTGAAGCCCGTGGCCTCTTCCGCAGGCAGGGCAGCTGGCAGAACAACGAACAATAAATAGGGTGCTGCTTCCCATGAGAAGGAAGAATGGGGCAGGTGGTGGCTGAGCTCCATTCCCCAGGAAAGGGTTTCCTGAGGGAGCCCCTTAACCTGTGTCCCAATTGTGTGCTCAGCCCTATGATGGTGTTCTGGAGGCTTCCATGGGCCATCAATGTTTATTCCATTTATTTTGTGTGTGTGTGTGTGTGTGTATGTGTATGCATGTTCATGTGAGGGCCCATGTGTGGAGGCCAGAGGACAACCTTGGGTGCTCCATGTTCCTCACTCAAGTCTGTAGTCCACCTCTTTTTTTATTTTTGTAAATAATTTTTTAAAAAATTGTTATCTATTTATCTTAGCGAGAAAGAGAGAGAGAATTGGCACACCAGGGCCTCAGCCACTGCAATCAAACTCAGGTGCTTGCACCATCTAGTGCGCACGTGCAACCTTGCGTTTTTGTCGCCTTGTGCATCTGGCTAACGTGGGACCTGGAGATTCAAACCTGGGTCTTTAGGCTTTGCAGGCAAGCGCCTTAACTGCTGAGCCATCTCTCCAGCCTCTTCTTTTTGAGACAAGGTCTCTCATGGGCCTGGAGCTCTTCAATTAAGCTAGACTGCCTGGCCAGCAAGCTCCAGAGATCTTACTGTCTCCACCTCCCTAGTACTGGGATTACAACTGTCAGCCACCATGATGAGTTTTTTTTTTTTTAAATTAAATTTATTTATTTGGAAGGAGTGAGAAAGAGAGAGAGACAAACAGACAGAGAGAATGGGAACCCCCAGGCCTTTGTCACTGCAAAAGAACTCCAGATACCTGTGCTTTTTTGTGCATCTGGCTTTATGTGGGTACTGGGGAATTGAACCTGTGCCATCAGGCTTTGCGTGCAAGCACCTTTAACCCCTGAGCCATCGCCCCAGCCTCCTTCTCTTTTGAGGTGGGGTCTCACTCTAGCCTAGGCTAACCTGCAATTCGCTGTGTAGTCTCAGGGTGGCCTCAGACTTATGGCAGCTCCTCTACCTCTGCCTCCTGTGTGCTGGGATTAAAGGTATATGCCATCATGCTTGACCCCAATTTTTTTTTTTCAAATGTGGGTATTAGATCAAACTCAGGTCCTCATACTTGTGAGGCAAACACTTCACCTGTTGAGCCGTCACCTCAGCGCCCAGCCTTGTTCAGATAGTGTCATATACTTGAATCCTGAACAGGCCATTGGGGCCGACAGGAATGACCAAGCCCGTTCTCTAGGCTGCCAGTGGTTTCACGCCAACCTTCCCTGCCGAGCTGCCAGCTGCCTCATGCCAGCCTCCCCTGTCTTGTCTGCTCCTGGCATTAGCCTCCTTTGAACTACGTGAATGTGCCTGGGAACTCTTCTTCCCTGTCCCCTGTGTTCGACTTACTAGAATGCTCACTGACCTGCAGGGTTTGGTATAGATAACCCCTTTCTGGGAAAGTTTACACTGGCATGCATAGTGGGGCTCCTTTGTGGACCACCCCGCCCTTGGTCCTTCTTTGCAGCTCCCCGTCTGTCTTTTCTTGTCTAGTGTTCAGTCCTGTTGGTCATGATGCAGTCCCTGGGGTGCAGCTTGCTGTCCACCTCCAGACTGGATCATCTGGTGCTAGGTGTGGCCTGGTCCACCCTGGCCCGCAGCCTGCTTTGCTGAAGACCCACTCGTGCGAGGGAAATGGTTGGGAGTGGGTCTCTGGGAGGTTTCAGCAGTTTCTTGGGAGATGTGTGAAGAAGGCAAGAGGTAAGTAGGCTTTTGTAAGTGAAACAGTTATTTGCTTCCCAGCAGCTCAAACGCAGTGTGCTTGGCACACTAGTTCCAAGAAAAAAAAAAAAAAAAAGACAGAAAGAAAAAAAAAAAAAGCCCACGGAGCTCTTAAGAACGCTCTGGAAATTTCATTTGCGTTTGAGGGAGCTGGCTGGCATGTTGGGCCTCCAGAGGAGCACAAGTGTGGAATTTGAACTCTACCCTACCTCAGGGCACCAGGCTGAAGTTTGGCTGGATGAAACGCACTCAAATGTCACGAGTGTTATTATTAGTCATAATCTTATCTTGGTTAATAATAATAACAGGACCCACCTAGAAGTTACTGGGTGGCAGACAGGCACTTCCGTAAGCCACACCAGCAGATAGCACCGTGGACCTGGGGAGGCGCCAGGGCTGAGGGGTGGAGTGTTCGCAGGAAACCCCACCCTGCCCACACGTGTGTGTGTGTGTGTGTGTGTGTGTGTGTGTGTGTGTGTGTGCAGCCACACCCTCCACGCCCTTTGGGGCCCTGATCTTCCAGAGCTGGGGGAGCCCCACGGCCGGCAATTGCACAGCCTCCTGGAGGCTCTTTCTTTCCCTCCAGACACAATGGGATTTGTTAGGTTTGGGAACTGGAGGACAGTTTCTCCTGCAGAACGAGGCTTTTCCCTTCCTTTGTGTGCTGCCCAGAGGCCTGCTGAAACAATGTGTTTCCTACAGATCTTGCTTGTTTGCATTGTCTTCTTTGTTTTGATCTAGTAAACAGACGTCTAGCATATACAGATCTGTACACTTGACAAAGGGAAATCTGCAACCCTTGGACAGGAGGATTGCTGTTCGGAGTCATTTGAGCTTGACCTTAGATGGTCCAGAGCTTATAAATGACGGCTCACCACCATCCCTGGGCACAAGCGCGGGGCTTTGGTGGCCGGCTGTAGTGATGGATGACGGACCTCTGACTGGTGGGGGAAACTCTGTGTTACATGACAAGTGCAGCCTGTGGACTCTGGTCTCGGCTCGCAAGCGTTCAAGTCTGAGTTCCAACACTTCATTGGCTGAGTGACTTCAAGGAAGCTACACAAATGATTGTACTAATTTTCTCCTTTATGATAGTGGAGCCTGCTGCTGTCCCTCGTTGGCTGGGCCCTTTCTTGTGGGCCCACCATGGTCTCAGGGGTCCTGCTGGGAAGAGCTCTCCTGAGGACTCACTTGGCCTAGGATGGGGTCTGGGTGTCTGACCCTTGTAGGCCGATGTGATCCGTACGGATGGAGGTAGAAGTGTCATTCCATTCATCTGAGGTGACACTTGAGTGTCCTGGACTTCGGCATCAAGTGGGAGCCTGTGCCAGCTGAACAGAACGGTAGCCAAGGGCACAGATGCCAAATGGGTCAGACCTGGGTTTGCACGCTGGCTCCTGGTCCCACCAGCTGGGTGAGCCAAGACCTGGTGCTTATCTTTCCAGCATACTTCTCGTGTGTGAACCCTAGCGTAGGTGTTCTTGGCGCGGGGGTTTGGGGGGGGCGTTGGCATGGAGCCAGCTCCCTGTGAGGGGTGTGGCCCCAGTGCAGAGCCCAGCGGGGGCGCCTCCGAATCTGGAGAGAGGAGGGGCAGCAGAGGCAATTGCAAATAAGCATCCCTGTCCCATACCCCGGATTGTGTATGGTGGTTGCGGGCGTGTGGTCTGGAGGCCCCGAGCTGGCTGGACAGCATGCATCTACCTGGAGAGCGCTTCCTGCGGGAGCCGAGTGGTGCCTCAGTAGTGATGTCGCAGTCTTACTCTGACGACCTGAAAAGTGATCCTCAAGCCTTCTCAGGTTCTTCTGCAAATCCTTCTTGGTGTCATGAACACATCCCGTTCCCCGGAACACGCACAGCTAGGCTGGGGACAACTTTGTCCCCGACAGGCCCAGTGGGAGAGGAGAAAGTTGCATAGGGTAGTAAGTGGACAGAATGTGGTTTCTGGAAAGGGCCTTGGTGGCTCCACCTGCAGTGATGCCGCCGCAGGACCCTGCCCCGAGGCTGATCCTGTGCAGGCATAGTCAGCCCAGTGATGTAAAAGAAATTCAACGTGGCCCTTCCAAGTGGAGCTCTGTAGCAGCAGTCGATTAGAGTATCAGCATCCCCTGGCTGGAAAGTGTTCAGATCCCCGGGCCTTTTGCAAAGGATTCAGAATAAACTTATCCAGGGTGTGGTGAATGTGTGGGGTAGGGCGCCCACTTTTCCAGAGTGCCAGGCATTGGCACCCTCGGGCCACAAGGTATGAGTGGGTGGTGACTGTGACCCAGAGGACAGGACTCATTTCCCTATGCTTTGTCCTCAGTGGCCCCTTGCTTTTCAACCCTGGCTTTGAGATTTACTTCATGATGAAAAGGTGGCTGAACTCTACAACCTCAAATTTTTTTTGTTTATTTTTATTTATTTATTTGAGAGCAATGGAAAGAGAGAGAGGAAGAGGGGGACAGAGAGAGAGAAGGAGAGAATGGGTGAGCCAGGGCCACTGCAAGACACTCCAGATGCAGATGCATGTGCCACCTTGTGCATCTCACCTGGCTTACGTGGGTCCTGGGGAATCGAACCTCGAACCAGGGTCCTTAGGCTTCACAGGCAAGTACTTAATTGGCTAAACCATCTCTCCAGCCCTTTTTTGTTTTTGTGTTTTTGTTTTTTTAAACAGTGTCATCCACATTCTTGTTAGTTAGGTCTTTGGGTGACTTCCCCTACATCCTGTATATTCTATTTTTCTTCAGCTAACTAGTCCTGGGTTTATGTGATAAGTTAGAGAGCCCCTAGGAGCTTGGTTCGAAGCAAAGCTTGATGAGCCTTGAGCATCTAATAGGGGATCACAGCACCTCACACAGGGACCCAGCACCTTGCCTATAACACTGATGTAAGGCCCACCGTAATGGCCACAGAAATGCTAGTCACGCTTCTCTTGGAGATGTCTGACTCAGACGAGATTGGAGCACATGTGCTGCCCTGTTTTGGATGTTCAGGGTGACCACACATGGACATCAGAAGAGGTGCTCCTCTGCAGAGACATGGAGAGAAAGATTCCGGTATTTGCTTTTGTTTTCTTGCCTTCTGTAAGGTGCTTACCTGCACTTTCTTCAAAAGGTGGTGAGGGGGTGGAGAAGTGGCTTAGCGGTTAAGGCACTTGCTTACAAAGCCAAAGGACCAAGGTTCGATTCCCCAGGACCTACGTAAGCCAGGTGCACAAGGTGGCACCTGCGTCTGGAGTTCATTTACGGCATCTGGAGGCCCTGGCGTGCCCATTCTTTCTCTCTCCCTCTCCTTCTCTCCCTCCCTCTTTATCTGTCATCTCAAATAAATAAATATTTTTTTAAAAAGGTTATCAGCCTGTTATCTCTGCCTGTCCCTCGGCATTAGAAAGCTTGCCTCGGGTGCAGAGATCTGGTAGACTCCAGACAGTGGCCTGTATGGGGCTGTTTTTGGTGTCTGATTCATTTGTGATACCTCCATGCCTCCTACAGCCCTCTGTGCATTTGTTGAATGAAGTTACAGGGTTAGGTTTCTCCAACTCCTTGGCTCATGGGCTCTCACATCCTCTAATAGAGCTGGTGCCCTCTGGGTGGAGTCTGAGACCCCAGAACAATGACTGGGTCTCAATACCCAAGAGTCCCAGCCTCAATTCATGCTCTTGCTGGGTGGCCCTTGGCCAGGTTCCCGGCCTGTGTGGGTTGCAGGTTCTTATTGTTATGAAACAGTTGCCATGGAAATGCAAAGATCCTTTCAGATTAAAGTTTCTCAGAGAAAGCAATATTGCGGAAAAAAGTTAAGCTGGGATTTGAATTATGATTTGGACACATTGTAACTTCTGAACAATCTCAGGCTCTTGTACAATGGGCTGATAATAGTTCTCATCTCACGAGCTCTAAATGAGACATTGTCACGCTGCTGCCCAAAGGAGCGGAGTATGAACGATGATGGATTGTACCAGCCAGGACCAGACACTGAGGTGTGGGGCCCCCAAACATCTGTAAGATCTTGAATTCTCTGTTGCTGAGGATAACCTCGAACTCCTTATTCCCCCACCTGAACCTCCCAAATGCTGGGATTACAGGTGTGTACCATCATACTCAGTCAGCAAGGATGCATTTGAATGCTTTTAAAAAAAAAATATTGGTGTGTGTTGATGTGTATGTGTGCGTGCACATGTGTGGGGGGTCAGAGGATAACTTGTAGGTCTCACTTTTTTGAGACAGGGTCCCTTGCCACTGTAAACACACTGTCACACTGCAGTGGGACACCAAAGTAGTTGGCCTTCAAGCTTCAGCTTCTCCTGGCTCTGCTTCGCATTATCATAGGCATGTGGGGGTCACAGAGGTATGCCCCACTTTGCATCTGACTTCATGTGGGCGCTAGGGAATTGAACCCAGACCTGCAGGCTTTGTAAGCAAGCACTTTTTAAATCCTAAGCCATCTCCCCAGCCAAGGATGAATTTTAAAAGATTTTACAGGAACTGTTTGGTTTTCTTAGAGCCACCTTCAGCAAATTAGCTAGCAGAAAGGACAGAGGTCTCCCATAGGATCAAGATGAGCCCTAACCCTTCATCATAAATGAGGCCTTGAGGAGGGCCCTCCATACCGCCCTCTCCCCAGCTCCTTGCCCTTTACCCAGTTGTTATCCTCTTAGGTGCAGGCCATAGACTGGGTAGCCTGAACAGCAGAAGTTTATTTTTTCTCAGCCTGAGTTCAAGGTACCATTAGGGTTGGGCTGCTTGGAGCCCCTTCTTGTGGCTTGTAGAAGGTCTCTCTTACTATGACTCCACCTGGTCCTTTCTTGATTTTAATGCTTTTCTTACCTCATGAAGACACCAGTTATATTGGACTAGGGCCTACCCTGATGTCCTCTTTTTAATTGTTTTTTTTTTTTAATTTTCAAAAAATATTTTATTTATTTGCATACAGAGAAAGACAGAAGAGAGACAGAGATAATGGGTGCACCAGGGCCTCTAGCTACTGCAAACAAACTCCAGATGCACATGGCCCTTTGTACATCTGGCTTTATGTGGGTACTGGGGAATCAAACTCTGGTCCTTGCTTTGCAGTCAAGCACCTTAACCACTGAGCAATTGCTCCAGCCCATCCTTTTTTATTTTTATTTAAAATTTTTTTAAAAATTTATTTGAGAGCAACCGAGAGAGAGAGAGAGAGGAGAGAGGAGAGAGAGAGAGAGAATGGGTGTGCCAGGGCCTCTAGCCACTGCAAACGAACTCCAGACCACGTGTGCCCCCTGTGCATCTGGCTAACGTGGGTCCTGGGGAATCGAGCCTTTAACTGGAGTCCTTAGGCTTCACAGGCAAGTGCTTAACTGCTAAGCCATCTCTTCAGCCCCTTTTTTATTTTTTTAAAAATTTTTTATTTATTTATTTGAGAGCGACACACACAGAGAGAAAGACAGATAGAGGGAGAAAGAATGGGCGCGCCAGGGCTTCCAGCCTCTGCAAACGAACTCCAGACGTGTGCGCCCCTTGTGCATCTGGCTAACGTGGGACCTGGGGAACCGAGCCTTGAACCGGGGTCCTTAGGCTTCACAGGCAAGCGCTTAACCGCTAAGCCATCTCTCCAGCCCCCCTTTTTTATTTTTATGTATTTATTTATCTGTTTTTTGAGTTGTCCTTAACTCACTCTTTAGCTCAAGCTGGCCTCAAATTCATGTAACCCTTTACCTCAGCCTCCCAAGTCCTTGGATCAAAAGCATGAGCCAAGGGCTGGAGAGATGTCTTAGTGGTTAAAGCACTTGCCTGCGAAGCCTAAGGACCCATGTTCAACCCTCCAGAACCTACGTTAGCCAGACACACAGAGGTGAGGCAAGTGTAAGGTCGCACATGCCCACTAGGTGCAGCAAGCATCTGGAGTTCGATTTCAGTAGCTGAGGCCCAGGCATGCAAAGTCTCTCTCTCTTTCTAAAATAAAAGAAAAAGCATGAGTAGAGGCTGGAAAGATGGCTTAGTGGTTAAGGTACTTGCCTGTGAAGCCTAAGGACACAGGTTCAGTTGATTCCCCAGTACCCACGTA
This sequence comes from Jaculus jaculus, assembly GCF_020740685.1. Classification (NCBI taxonomy): domain Eukaryota; kingdom Metazoa; phylum Chordata; class Mammalia; order Rodentia; family Dipodidae; genus Jaculus; species Jaculus jaculus. The sequence continues at coordinate 14,648,828 of NC_059102.1, read as the reverse complement.
AGCCAGATGTACAAGGTGGCGCATGCATCTAGAGTTTGTTTGCAGTGGCTAGAGGCCCTGTTGCGTCCATTCCTTCTGTCTGTTTCTATCTATCTACCTCTTTCTCTCTCTCAAATAAATAAATAAATAATAAGTCAATAAATAAAGTTTTTTAAAAAAGCATGAGCCACCATGCCCAGCTTAATGTCCTTTTCTAAATCAGTCTCTCTCCTAACGATGTTTCCATATACAGTCACATTTTGAGATGCTGCCAGGTCAGGGTGTCAACATATGAAATTTGGGGGCTGTCAGAGGCTCCGAGTCCAAATGTAGGTGCTCATGACTGAAAGATAAACTGAGCAGTTTTGTCCTGAAGCGTGGGCATTGAATTCTGTCTGGGGAAGGAAGAGCACGGAGACCCGCTGCTCTGATGACAGGAAACTCAGAGGGGCAAGATGGCTATGAAAAAACTCTGGCAACAAAAAATCGTGGTCTTCTCAGTGTCTCCAAAGCATTCTTTCCAGAGCAGGTCGTGAGTTCAGGGGGACAGTCGACAGCTCGCTGCCCTTCCGTGGGCTAGGAGCGGGTGCACCCGTCCGGGAGGACGAGGAGGGCGACGGGCAGCCCCGATGGGCACGCGCGACACTGCTGCGGCCCGCGCGCTCTCTGGAGAAGCCTGCCCCCTTCTCTCCGAGGGCAGCGAGGGTCAGGGACGCATGTGAAAAGCAGAGCAGCCGCGAGGTGCGAAGTGTTTCATCGCTGGAAAAGTTGTCACCGGGCTTGCCCATACCTCACTGTAGAGGTGCAGCACGCATCCGTGTCCCTGCGGGCTCTTTTCTGTGGGGCTGGGGGGATGGGTTTCGAGGTAGGTTCTCCTCTAGCCCAGGCTGACCTGGAACTCACTATGGAGTCTCGGGGTGGCCTCGAACTCACGGAGATCCTCCTACCTCTGCCTCCTGAGTGCTGGGATTAAAGGGGTGCGCCACCACGCCCGGCTATGCACTGGCTCTTTTGACCCCCTGGATCTGAGTGTTGTGCTTGGGACAGGCAGGAAAAGTCCTGAAAGCTGGGGCTTTACAACCTAGTCTGTGGTCCATATGGAAGACCTTGAACCCTTGACTCCAGAGGGAACAACAGAGCGAGAAGAGAAAAAGTCTTACAAATTTGATGCAGTGACACATTGTGTCTTGTGTCCCCAGCAGGCTTTGCCTGAGTGTTAGCAGGCAGTGTGAGAATGCCTGCAAAATCTGTCCTCAGAGCCTGTGTGCCTGGGCACTTAACACTTCCAGCTCCCAAGTGAAGCTTTTCTTCTTGGCTTTGCTTTCAGCGGCCAGCCGAGCTGACGTCCGTCATCAGGCGGGGCGGTCGCTGTGCCGTCATTCAGCTCTGCTGTCGCCCATTCTTAGTTCTCTGCCTTTGTAGAGAACTTCATACCTGCTTTCGTGTGTGTGTGTGTGTGTGTGTGTGTGTGTTTGTGTGTGTGTGTGTACAGGACCTCATACATGCCAGGCGAGTGGTCTACCACTAAGCTGAATCCACAACTCCTGTTTTATCCTGTGTGTGCACATGCATGCTCATGTGTGCACATATGCAGACATGCCATGACACGTGTGTGCAGGTCAAAGCCCTCACTTTCCACCTTGTTTGAGCCAGGCTTCTTGTTGGCCAAGCTGGATGGCCAGCGCATCTCTAGGAAATTTTCCCGTCTCTGCCTCTTTCCTTGCCGTAGGTGCACCGGGATTATAGGCCATAGCACTTCAGCCATTGGCTTTATGTGGGTCTAGGGGGTCTGAACTCTGATGTCATCTGTGTGCAACGAACACGTTATCTACCGAGCCAACTCCACAGCCCCCTGTTTTATTCTTCTACTGTAAGGGCCTCAGGAAAGATGTGAATACACCTGTGTAAAATTACCTGTTTGGGTCCCTGTTTTCAGTTTTTTGGTATATACCTAGAAGTTGATGTATTGGGTGATAGAGTAATCTATGCTAATTTCTTGAGGAGCTGCCCAACTCTTCTTTTTCAAATGCTTTGGAGGCCATGCCTGCCACCTGCCTGCAGGGTGGAGCGCCCATGGCTGCCTCTTGCATTCAGGACTTCTCTCGCTGTGGCCCTGGTGACAAGGCTGTGCCCCGACCAGACTGTTCTGTCACCTTGTGTCACCTGCACACTTGGGCCAGATCATTTCTCCCACTTGGGATCATTTCTCCTTCCCTTCCAGGGGGAACAGGGCCTAGGGCAAATTCTGTCTTCATGACTCTTGTTTTTGAAAAAAATATTATTTATTTATTTGAAAGAGAAAGAAGGGGAGAGAGAGAGATAAAGAGGGGGGGAGGGAGGGGGAGAGGGGGAGGGAGGGAAGGAGGGGGAAGAGGGTGGAGAAGGCAGGTAAACCAGGGCCTCTAGCCACTGCAAATGTATCCCAGATGCATGTGCCACCTTTTGCATCTGGCTTACATGGGTACTGGAGAAGTTGAACTGGGACGCCTTAGGCTTCGCAGGCAAACGCCTTAACCGTTAAGCCATCTCTCCAGCCCCATGACTTTTTCAGAAAGAATCTCTCCTCCCTATTGCCCCCAAGGCAGATCTGTCAAAGCTCCTGTTCACTGTGGTGATGCCAGTGCCTGGCTTGCCCAGTGCCCGTGTGTAGATGCCCATGTGCTGAAGCCCAAGCTGCTGCTTTGCTGTCAGTTCCCCCCTTCCCCCCCCTCCCGCGGTCACATCCTTCTCGCAGGGCAGGACCTGGCTGGCCTCTGGTATCAGTGCGCTGAGCCCTCCGTATTGGCAGGCTGCCCTTGTTCCTGGGGATTGTGACTAGTGGCCTCTCCTCTTGGGTCCCTGCCCATTTGGAAGCATGCCCTTGAGTGCTGCCACCACTGATTGAGGCCATCAGGTCACCCAATCCCCCCCCAGGGGGCCTAAGAAACCTGGCTGAATGCCCCCTCCATGCACTGGCAACCACGCAGAAGCAAGCAGCTGCTCATGGAGCTTGGTGGATGGACTCAGCAGAGACCAGGGGATTGTCTCAGCAGAGCGGCTTGCCACCCAGAGCCGGGTACTGACACCTCATGTCTGGAGCCCTTGCTTCTCACTCACACTGGTGGCTCCCCTGCTAAACAGCTGCCCACATCTGTCCTTGACTTGGCCCTCACCTCTTCTTGTACTCTCTCTGCTCTTTCCCAAAGCCTGCCCTTCCTTCAGCACCGTCACCCTCCGGGATACAGCTGAGCCCTGCCCACCAGGCCATTGGTATCACCAGCAAGAGGCTGTCAGGTGGGCCCACCTAGGTCCTTTCCACCTGAGTTGGGATCTCTCACCATGAGCAGGAAGGGCTGGCCCAGGTGATCTGTGGGAGTTGTCATAAGGTCCCCAGGTGGCAAAGGCCCTTGGGAACTTTGGGAAGTTTTTTGGAACTCTCTGAGCTACTTCTTTTTGAGTAAACAAGTGTCTGGTCTTTCAGCTGAGTCGTAAGACAGCGGAACCATGTGAAACGCGGCTGGGTAAACCGGGCCCGGACAATCACAGTGCCCACTGGGGATTAGTCCCTGTGCACAGTTGGGGTGAATTTCAAGGCTGCTTAAAGATAGTGAAAAGCAGCCGGGCGTGGTGGCACACGCCTTTAATCCCAGCACTCGGGAGGCAGAGGTAGGAGGATCGCCGTGAGTTCAAGGCCATCCTGAGACTCCATAGTGAATTCCAGGTCAGCCTGGGCTACAGTGAGACCCTACCTCAGAAAAAAAAAAAAGATAGTGAAAAGCTTGTCCTGCTTCCAGTATTATTTTTTTGTTTTGTTTTGAGGCTCTTATGTTATCAACAAAAAAATTAGAATGATTCAAGATGACTAATGTAGTGTAGTAAACTTAAACTAGTAACCTTTATCAACATGAAAGTTATATATAATGTAATTTATTCTAGGCACAAAGCAGTGACAAGATGTTTAAAAACAATAATTTTAGGCAGGAGCAATGGCTTAGTGGCTAAGGTGTTTGCCTGCAAAGCCTAAGGACCCAGGTTCGATTCCCCAGTACTCACATAAGCCAGATGCACAAGGTGGTGCATGCATCTGGAGCTCATTTGTGGTGGCTGGAGGCCCTGGCATGCCCATTTTCCCTTCCCTTTTCATTCCTCCAAGCCCTACCAGCCCTTCTCTCAAGCTAGGAGATGGCAGCATAGGAAGTTGGGAGGCAGAGCCTGGGAGAGGGACGAGACATTTGCTTCTGGGACTTTGAGCTGCTAGGGTTCAGGAATGCCCCTCCCTGTTACTTGCTATAGTAGCTTAGACAGAAATGGGTGTGTCAACTTGTACCCTCATAATCTTATTTTGTGAGGTAGAGGCAGGAAGACCCTAAGTTTGAGATCAACCTGTGTTGAACAGTGAGACTTTGAAAAAAAAAAACCTTAAAAATGGAAAAAAGGGCTGGAGAGATGGCTTAGTGGTTAAGGCACTTGCCTGCAAAGCCAAAGGACCAGGGTTCAATTCCTCAGTAGCCACGTAAGCCAGATGCACAAGGGAGTGCATGCGTCCGGAGTTCGTTTGCAGTGGCTAGAGGTCCTGGAGTGTCCATTCTCTGTCTCTCTTCTCTCAGTCTCTCTCTCTCTGCTTGCAAATAAATACATTAATTAAAAAAAATGGAAAAGTAATGGTCCAGTCATCAAGGAAGCTTGTTCTTAGGGTTAAGCTAGCTCAAGTGTCTGCCTGCTGTGCTGTGATGCTGAGCTGGTGGCTTCCATGAGATCTCAAGGTCACCGAGGGCCACTATAGGCTGGAGCATGAGCCTTGATGGCTGAACTGTGCCTTGTTCAAGGCCACACAGTTAAGTAGCAAAGCTGAGACATTAACTTGGCCTTCGAGGCCTGTGCTGGAGAATGTCCCCAAGTGCATCTTTGTGACTCCAGGGCTTAGAGGGAGGCTGCCGTGGCCCAGGGGAACCTGAAAGTCTGCTAAATGCACAACACAGCCAGTGTCATTAGGAGCTGTGGCAGCTGTGGCAGTCCATAGGATGTCATCAGGTCCTCCTTCAGCTCTGGATGGTGGGCCCTTTGATCCCCCCATGGGTAGATGAGAAAGGAACGCACCTCTGGGCAGGAAAACACTCGCCTCATCCACTAGCTAGCAAACGGAGCAAAGGTTTGGCCACACAGTTTATGTATCAAAGCGATCTCTTCTGGGATGCAGGGGGCCGGGTGGGGATCTCAGTAGCCACGTTAAATAAAAGGAACAAGAAACCCCAGCTGAAGTCATTTTATATGTATTTTATTTAACCTGCCGTATGCAAATGATTATTATTTTAACACATCATCAGTAGAAAACTATTAATATGTTTTGCATGGTAAGTGTTCCAAATCCAGGGGACTCTTCTGTGTAGGATGGTGGGGATTGGACCCTCACCCATGCTAAGTCACACTCTAGTGCTAAGCCATGCCCCCAGCCCCTCCTGTGTATTGAACTTACACCTTTCTGGAACCCATGGTGGCTGGATTTCAAGTGCTGTGTGACCACTGTGCCCAGAGCCTTGGCATAGACCAGGAACACTCTAGTCTAGATTCTGGGCATTGCCTGCTCTTAGGAGTCAGAAGAGACATGGGGAAGAGGGAAAAGGATGGCAGAGAGTGAAGCAGGGCCAGGCCTGGGCACACGTGCATGGGGTCCTTCCTGGTAACTTCGTGGGTCTTCTTCCTAAATGCGAGTGTTGAGGGAAAGGGAGCTGCCTCTCCCAGCCACGCCTGAGGAGGAGCCATCCTTACAAAAAGAAGGCCGGATCCCAGGGCCACAAAAAATGCAGCCTCCTGGAGCCCCAGTCTCCAGGCCACACAGGGAGGGCGGGCCGTCTGCCTCTGCGTGGGGATCTGGCTCCAGGCTCTGTTGCTTTTGGCCAAAAGCTGTTGCAAAACTCTCAGAGCACAGAACAGGTACGATGTGTTCCTCAGCAAAGGTTGCGAGGTTTCAGACATAACAGAGGTTCTGAGTGTACAAGAGGGGGTGACTAGGGCCCGGGTCCCGAGGGAAGTCATCAGACCCATCCATCATGGGGGTGTCACACTGGGGCAGAGATAGCCAGTGCTGGGGGCCAGAAAGGAACTAGTCCTTCCTTAAATGGATGTAGAATGAAAGAGCTTAAGGAGAGGTCCTTCCTTGGCCTTTGAGGTACAGGGGAGGGATGTGGGGGTGAGAATGAAGCTCCCAGGGGCCTTGCTCCTTGCCTGAGTCGGGGATAGAGATGTCGAGACCTAGCGCCTGGTCCCTAGTCTGGGATCCGGAGAGGTGAGTCTGGCTTTGGAACGGGGCAGGTGCTCCATCGCGACAGAGGTGTGAGGCGTGCTCACAGTTCAGCAAGCGCTGGGTCTGAAGCTCCTGTGGTGGAGATGGGTGCTGGGTGAACAGTCCCACCCTCCTGGTGTGGGGCCCCAAGTGCACTTCGCAGAATGCTGTGCTGTGATGCAGAAATACTAGGGGCGTGGCATGGTGTGAGGCGTCCTGACCGGCAAGATTTGATCCCTTAAAAAGCCTGTGTGTGGGAAGAACGTAAAAGCCCAAGGAAGGGCAGGACTCCTTACAATGTGCTTCGCCCAGACACAAAATGGCCTGGATATCCATGACCTCACTGTGCCTGATACTACCTACACAAGACCATCATAAGAGGAGGAAAAGATCGTGACATCAAAATAAAAGAGAGACTGATTGAGAGGGGGAGGGTATAAGATGGAGAATGGAGTTTCAAAGGGGAAAGTGGGGGGAGGGAGGGTATTACCATGGGCTACTTTTTATAATCATGGAAAATGTTAATAAAAGTTGAGAAAAAAATAAAATAAAAAAAATTTAGGGGCTGGAGAGATGGCTTAAGCAGTTAAGGTGCTTACCTGCAAAGCCTAAGGACCCAGGTTCAATTCACCAGCACCCACATAAGCCAGATGCACAAGGTGGCATATGAATCTGGAATTCATTTGCAGTGGGTAGAGGCTCTGGTGCACCCATTCTCTCTCTCTCTCTGCCTCTTCCTCTCTCAAATAAATGAATAAAATATTTTAAAAAATTCAAAAAAAAAATTTAAAAAGACTGTGTTTGATCGAGGCTTTGTCAATAGGGTGGAAGTAGGGAGCTGGAAGCTGCTGGGAGCCAGAGTTGGGCCGGCCCCGGGCAGGCGAGGTGAGGTCACGCGAGGGACCACATTCTTGTCCTCTCCCCACGGCTTCCTGGTGGAAAGGCCTACAGCAAGTGGGAGCCACAGCTTTTCTCTCTGAAAACTGTGGCCCCTGGCCCTGCTTGCTTTGTTAGCTTAATAGTTTGGTACATAGGGAAGAACTTTCCAGAACAAAGCACCCCATACTCTCAGGAGGTGATTTTTTTCATTAACCTCACAGCAGATATTTCAACTTTATTCATTGCATAGACATTGTATAGACTGGTCATGGTGGTTTTATTAGGATTTAAAGTCATTTTCCAGGTAGAGGGATGCTTAGCAGTTAAGGCACTTCTCTGCACAGCCTAAGAACCCAGGTTTGATTCCCCAGTATTCACATAAAGCCAGATGTACAAAGTGGCCCATGCGCCTGGAGTTCATTTGAAGTGGCTGGTGGCCCTGGTGCATCCATATTCTTCTCTTTTTCTCCTTGCAAATGAATACAAATAATATTTTAAAAATAATCTAAAGTTATTTACATGGGGATGGGGCACTTGCCTAGGAATCAGGAAGCCCTGGGTTTGCTCCCCAGAACCACATAAAGAAGGTGTGATGAGTGTGTACCTGTTACCCCAACATTAAGAAGTGGAGATGTAGCAGAACCAGAAACTGGCTACATAGCGAGTCTCAACAAGAGACCCTATCTCAATAAATAATAATGTAAATCAATTTAAAAGTAAAACACTTAAGCCATAGTGGAAAAAAAAAAAGCCCTTCACTTTTCATTATGACGTGTCTAGAACTTGTGTACAGTGTAACGAGCCCTACAGCCAGCCTCAGCATCTCTTAGCTTCACTGGGTAATTTTAGCTCATTTTATAATCCTTTCATTTATTGGGTTCCCAAAATGCTTTAAATCCTTTGAAGTAAAATCTTTTTCGATGGGTTTCTACCAGGTCTGTCTCCATGTTTGGAAGAAACGGTTTTGTGTGGTGTTTTTTTTGTTTGTTTATTTATTTCTAGAATTCTTGCCACAACCGGTGGTTAAATCCTCAGTGACATTCAGTTGTTCATTGCACCGGGTGGAGCCACAGTGGGAGCCAGGAGAACCCCAGGGTGCCCTTCCCCCTTCCAAAAGTCACAAGGGCAAGTCTGCCTCGTGGGAGTTTGGGGCCTCTGATGACTGTGCCACCTTCTGAAGGGAAAAGGTCGTTCTGAGCTGCTGTTACTAACCCGAGGAACGCAGAAGGGGCTGGCAGGATGGCAAGGGAACTGCGTCTCCCTTTCGCCTTTCTTTGTCACTTCGGCCTGCCTCACAGGAGCCCCCGGGAGTAGCCACCTGGGCCACTGGCACCCTTTCCTTGCCTGGGTGGAGCAGTGGAGATGGGGAAAATTGAGGCCCGATAACATGGCGGACTGGGCTTACCTCGTTGCTGTGTGTTCTGGGTGTCAGCAGGCTGCTTGTACAGTCCCGGCGTACCCAGAAAGTGGTGTTCATGCCCGGAGCGAGCTCCCGCCCCTAGCCCAGCACCCAGGAGTCTGAAGTGGGAGGAGTTCTGTGAGTTACAGACTAGCCTGTGCTATTCTTTAAAAACTAAAGAAAGGGCCAGGTGTGGTGGAGCACGCCTTTAATCCCAGCACTTGGGAGGCAGAAATAGGAGGATCGCCATAAGTTCGAGGCCAACCTGAGACTTCATAGTGAATTCCAGGTCAGCCTAAGCTAGAGTGAGACCCTACCTCGAAAAATAAAAAATTAAAAAAAAAAAAACAACACCACAACCTCCCCCCCCAAGAAAACAGAAACCTAAAGAAATGAAAAAGGTAAGAGGGAGGGAGGGAAGGAGGAAGGAAAAGAAGGAAGGAACATCCATGATGGTATTTCTTGAAATTCTCTGCATGTCTTTAGAAGGATTAAATGGTAAGGCTCTGGAGATGCCCTCCCTTGTTTTGTTCAGTCTTCCTCCTGCATCTAGAATACTATCTGGGCTGTGGTAATATTCAGTGAACTTACGTTGCAGAGTAGGAAGGAGAAATGTTTGTTGCAGTTCTACTCACAATAGCCAAGGCGTGGAATCAACCTAGGTGTCCACCCACAGGTAAGTGGACATAGTCTGTGCATACTATGAAATGCGGAGCAGCCGCACGAAGTCACGAAGCCATGTCATTTGCAGCACGTGGCTAAGCTTAAAGGACGATACACTAAGTGGACTAGGTCAGGCACCGAAAGGCACATGTCACCTGATCTCATGTTTTGGAAAAGAAAGTAGCTCTTACATAGAACCAAAGCAGAGTAGTGCTTTCAGAGGTCAGGAAGGATGGTGGCAGGAATGGAGAGAGGTTAACGGGCACAGGCTACAGCTGATATGAGAAAAAGCCTCTAATGTTACGTTACACCGTGGGCAACTTAGTTGGCAGCTGTTTTTGTTTTGAGACAAGGTCATGGTCATGTAGCTGAGGCTGTGATCTATCTTTTTTTGTTGTTGTTGTTTTTTCGAGGCAGGGTCTCACTGTGGCCCAGGCTGACCTGTTCACTATGAAGTCTCAGGGTGGCCTTGAACTCACAGTGATCCTACCTCTGCCTCCCGAGTGCTGGGATTAAAGGCGTGTGCCACCACGCCCGGCCCTTCTTTTTTTTTTTTTAAGATTTATTTATTAGTGACAGAGTGGGGGGTGAGGGTGAGAGAGTGAGAAGGGTGCATCGGGGCCTCTAGCCTCTGCAAACAAACTCCAAGAAGCATGCGCCACCATGTACATCTGGCTTACATGGGACCTGGAGAATTGAACCTGGATCTTTAGGCTTCGCAGGCATGTGCCTAAGTTAAGCCGTCTCCCCAGCCCCTGTGGTTCCTTCTTGATCCTTCTGCCTCCACTTCCTAAGTGCTGGGATTGCAGATATGTGCCATTATACCTGGCTTGACAGTCATCTGTTTCAAAATAGCTAGGGCCGGGCGTGGTGGTGCACGCCTTTAATCCCAGCACTTGGGAGGCAGAGGTAGGAGGATTGCCGTGAGTTCGAGGCCACCCTGAGACTCCGTAGTGAATTCCAGGTCAGCCTGGGCTAGAGTGAGACCCTACTTCGAAAAAACAAAAACAAACAAAATAGCTAGGGTTTTACATTTTATTAATTAATTTTTATTTATTTGAGTGGGGGGGAAGAGGGGGAGAGGAAGAGAGAGAGAATGGTGTGCTAGGACCTTCACCTGCTGCAGAAGAATTCCAGACGCATGGACCACCTTGTGCGTCTAGCTTATGTGGGTCCTGGGTCCTTTGGCTTTGCAGGCAAGTGCCTTAACCAAATAGCTAGGGTTTTGAATGTTCCCACACAAATAAGTGAATAGTGTGATGTTTATATGACACACATTTAGTCCTTTCCCATCGTGCAGCAGTTCTGAAATGCTGCTTCATATGCTATAAATGTGTGCACTTCTGGCTCAGTTAAATTTTTTTTTTTTGTATTTATGAAAGGAAAATAAGAGTCAGGAAAGGAGGCGGAAGGTAGGGATAAGGGAATGAAAATCGTCACTGTCTATCCATTTAAAATTTTTTTTGTGTGTGTGTGTGTGTGTGCGCGCACACACACACGTGCACACTTTGGAGGTCAAAGGACAACTGCAGGATACTGGTTCTCTCCTTCCTTGTTTGAGACAGGATCTCTCTTATTTTGTGCTGTTCTGAACACCAGACTGTATGTCCCATAAGCTTTGTGATTCTCTTGACGCTGCCTTCTGCCAATCAGTGTAGTCGCGTTGGGATTACAGATGCCGCACCACCTTAAGTCCCACGTCACGTGGCTGCCGGGACCTGAACTCAGGTCAGCCTGCTTGTGGAGTAAGCACCTTTTACCATTGAGCCATCTCTTCAGCCCCCAGCCAGTGTTAATAATTTAGCATCCGTCTTTCATCCCACGATAAAGACGTGATTAGAAAGCTTCCAATTAAGAAATGCCAATCTTGGGCTGGAGAGATGGCTTAGCGGTTAAGCACTTGCCTGTGAAGCCTAAGGACCCCGGTTCGAGGCTCGGTTCCCCAGGTCCCACGTTAGCCAGATGCACAAGGGGGCGCACGCGTCTGGAGTTCGTTTGCAGAGGCTGGAAGCCCTGGCGCGCCCATTCTCTCTCTCTCCCTCTATCTGTCTTTCTCTCTGTGTCTGTCGCTCTCAAATAAATAAATAAATAATGAACAAAAAATAAAATAAAATAAAAAAGAAATGCCAATCTTCTTTGGCTCGGAGCCCCTTTCTGTGCTTTTCCTGTGGAAGTTTATTCCTATCCCTGGGGCTGGGCTCCAATGACAGGTCGTCTTTGAGATACCTAGAACTCTTCTGGCAAGATGGCCCCTCCCGTGTCAGGTCACGGGTGCTGCGAGCCGTCTTATACTGAGTTCATCCTTGCTCCTCTGTTTTGTTTTTTTTTTTCTTTTTTTTTCCGAGGTAGGGTCTCACTCTGGTCCAGGCTGACCTGGAATTAACTCTGTAGTCTCAGGGGTGGCCTTGAACTCACGGCGATTCTCCTACCTCTGCTTCCCGAGTGCTGGGATTAAAGGCGTGTGCCACCACACCCGGCTCTTGCTCCTCTGTTTTGAGGCCCCTCTTTGGCCTGGGTGGGCCTCCCAAGTAGGAGTGAGTCGCCTGCTCCTAGTGTTTGTCCCAAACTTGAAGCTGGACATCTAGATGTACAGTTATCAAATGGGGGCATCTCCTCTAGTACTGGCCACATTGTGGCCTGTGTCACGGACAGCTGTGCGGCTTGGGTCCCTGCCTGGAGAGTTCATGCACTTGTGGGGCTAGGGCATGATTTGCCTGGTGCCTCTGATGGCTCAGCCCATATTGGTGGCCTGCAAGGTTAGGAGAAGGTCTGGCAGGGTGGGGGGAGGGAGGAAAATGTGGAGGGACTCCAAGCATCTAAATGCCCATGGGCATAGAAGCTTGTTACACTTTTTGTGTTTGGCTTGGAGCTAGTAAATAGTAGGTGCTTAATAAGTATCGAGTGAATGAGTGAGGACCTTTCTTCCCCAGTTCCCTAGTGTGGGGTTGGTTGTGGGGTCTCTGGGGGGCTAATGATTCAGGCCAGAGGACCACCCAGGTACTGCCCTGAATAGACAGCTGCCCCACCGCCCTTTGTCATTGTTCCAATGACACAGCAGTGTCTGCCCCTGCCCGCCTGAAACATGTCCCCACGGTGTGGCCCTGGTCACACGACGCCCTTGTTACGGACGGACGGCACTGGTTGCTCTAACTCCTTCCTGTCCCTCTGCAGGCGCCCAGCCTGGACTTCTCCATCTCGGAGGCTCCGAAGGGAACACAGTGTTCGAGCTATTAATCCCTGCCTTGGTGTGCCCTTGACCTTTTTTTTTAAACAAGCCGTCAGACCCCCAGCTGCACTCAGGTCACATTCCCAGAGAGCCTGCGGATGAGCGCCTCGGCTATTTATTTTCCAAGTGTTTTTTTTTTTTTTAAACATGCCCCACCCCACTCGACCTTAAACAAAACTTTGTTTTCCTCTAACACTTGTATTTTTAACTTCATGAGAAAATATGGTAGAGGAGAAAGATTTTATTTTTCAGAAATGATCTTTTTTTTTTTTTTCCCCCCCAAAACTCTTTGCTTATCAAAAACAGTCGGGTGTTTGGGATTTTTGTTTGGGTCTGGGGAGGGGGTGGGTAGCTGAAGATCTTTCCTACCTAGAGCTGCACTGGGGATGCATGGCCTTGGCTCCCGGGTCTTTTAGAGGTCTCTGCGTTTCCAAAGCTTTGTGCCTCCAGCTGGCTGGTTCATTGTCTTGATCAAGGGCTTCTGGGCGTCTTTTCCTCTCCTTAAGCCTTTGGATGTGACCAGCACTGACTGAGAGCCTGTCCCTCAGAAAGCACCAGGCTAAATGTTTGCCCTGGACCCGTAGGGGAGGGGCTGGGGTCTAGAGAGGGCTGATGACCTGGCCATTGTCACACATGGGCAGTGATAAGTGGAGAGCGGTTTTGTGTGTCCTTGGTCCTCAGGTTAGCTGTGACACCATCCTGTCCTTGTCTCTGTAACCCAGTGGTGACTGATGCGCTGATGGCCTTCCTAGGGGTGATAGCACAGACCCCTCGGGCCCCACCTGGATAGGCTGCGTATGGTAGGTGCGGATGTCTACACTTTGTGTGACCAGCTCCTTGTTCACTGTCAGACAGTGGGTGCTTAGCAGAGGAGGGGGGACAGTGAGATCCCCAGAGCTACCCAGCTCCTCTTATCTCTGCTCCCTTACTTTCACACCCTCCCCCCCCCCACTTCCATTCCTTTCTCTCTGATTCCAGCTTGTCCCTTCTCCTGCCAGGACTTGAGCAGTGGACCCAAGATGCCCATCCTTCAGGGCTGGCCTGCACCCTGGGGATTACAAATCCTGTGCCTGACCTCATTTCCCACGTAGTACTGTTTACGTTTCTCTTCTGCTTTCTAGGGCATTCCATAATCCCGACCCCTCAAGGCTCTCCGTGCTTCATGTCATCCACCTGTTTTTCCCGGTCACGCCGCATCCCCCCTCCTGTAGGGGCCAGCTGTCCACATAGTCCACTCTGGCCTCTGTTGGGACTTAGTCATCTCTTCTTGTGTCTGCTGTCCATCTTCCCTGGCCATCTTGATGCAGGCGGCTCCCCCCCCCCCCCCCCCGTACATGGTGGATGGGAGCAAGGCTGTTCCGTGAATGAGGCCAGGGGAGCAGGGAGCAGAGGGGAAGAGGGGTGAGCTGATGTGTTCTGTAGCGGTTGGGGAGTTAGCAGTGGAGCGAGGCTTGAGCTGGTTTTGAGGCATGAGTAGACCTTAGGCTGTGTAGGTTCGGGAGGGGACAAAAGTGGTGGTTACTTGTGGGGTGGCTCTGGGCAGGCGGGAGCCAGGCAGCCAGGCTGCAGCATGGCAGTGCCAACAGGTATCTTAGTGGGAGCCACCTTATCTCCATATCTTCCAGTGTCTCTTGTACTTTTTCTCATTTATTTATGGGTGGGGGGGAGAGAGAGAGAATATGGGCACGCCATATTCTCTAGCCACCGCAAGGGAACTCCAGACACTTGCACCACCATGTGCATCTGGCTTTTATGAGCTCTGGGGAATTGAACCAGGGTCCTTAGTCTTTGCAGTTAAGCACCTTAACTGCTAAGCCATCTCTCCAGCCCTTTTTGTTTTTGAGGTAGGGTCTTGCTCTAGCCCAGGCTGACTTGGAATTTACTATGCATTCTCAGAGTGGCTTCAAACTCACAGAGATCCTGCTCCCTCTGCCTCACAAATGCTGGGATTAAAGGCGTGTACCACCACTCCCAGTGTTTTTTTTTTTTTTTTAAATTTTTAATTTGAGAGCGGCAGACAGAGAAAGAGGCAGAGAGAGAGAGAGAGAATGGGTGCACCAGGGCTTCCAGCCACTGCAAACAAACTCCAGACACGTGCGTCCTCTTGTGCATCTGGCTAACGTGGGTCCTGGGGAATTGAGCCTCAAACTGGTGTTCTTAGGCTTCACAGGCAAGCGCTTAACCGCTAAGCCATCTCTCCCGCCCCCTTGTTTGTTTGTTTGTTTGTTTGTTTTAAAGTAGGATCTCAGTATAGCCCAGGCTGACCTGGAACTCACTCTGTAGTCCCAGGTTGGCCTTGAACTCACAGTGATCCGCCCATCTCTGCCTCTCGAGTGCTGGGCACCAGCATTAAAGGTGTGCGCCACCACACCCGGCGGCTTGGGCTTTCTGCAAGCTGGTGCCGGAAGCACCCAGGGTCCTGTGGAGCTTCTGAAGTGCCACCAACACGATGGAGGCTGGACGTCACCTCTGCCACAGCAGGTGGAAAAGAGCAGCAGGAAAGTGAGCTGAACTGGTAAGGTAGGGACTGATAAACCCCGGGTGCACCCAGGGCCACACCTCCAGCCTTCACCTCCCAAGTTGCCATCAGCTGGGGACCAAGCATTCAAAACATACAGATCTCTGGGGGACGTCTGACTCAGAATAATTAAAATAGACTCTTTCAGAGAATTCTGAAAACAATGACAAAAATACTACCCTACCCTAAACCTAGTTCTTAACTCTTAAGGAAAAAGATTTTTAGGGGTGTACACAGCCTTGGGCGTCTGTGTGCTGGACGGGCCAGAGTTGGGGGTATCGCAGTGTCATGGTTGGCAAATAGCTTTCAATCACCTGCTCTTAGTAGCTGAGCGCCCTGAGGGCCCTGGCATTGCCTCTCGTCATCTTCTGGTAGCTTGGGGGCACAGGGGGATCCATTTTAAAAGTCTGGGTAACTAAGGCCTGAAAAAGTCCCGTGCCGACTGTGTTAAAGGTAACGGCATTGCAGAGCTTGCTGCTTTCAATTCGAAACTTTCTGCCGGCGGGGCTGTGTTTTTAAATTGTTTTGGTGTATGTGTGCACATGAGCATGCATGTGTTCCGGAGGCCCGAGGACAGCCTTGAGTGTCAGTCTTAGGAACACTGCCCACCTCTTCTTGAGACAGGCTCTGTCGTTGGCCCGGAACTCATCAGTTCTGCTAGAATTCCTGACTCTTGAACCCTAGGGAGTTGCCTGTCCTCTGCCTCCCCAGCACTGGGATTTTAAGTACAGGTCACCACGCCCAGCTGTTTTTTTTTCCAAATAAAGTAATGCCTATCTTTTTATTTATTTATTTTTGTTTTTTATTTATTTGTTTATTTGAGAGGGACAGAGAAAAGCCAGAGAAAGAGAAAGAGGGGGGGGAGGGAGGGAGGGGGAGCCCTCCAGGCCTCCAGCCATCGCAGATGAACTCCAGATGCATGAACCCCCTTGTGCATCTGGCTTACGTGGGTCCTGGGGAATCGAGCTTTGAAATGGGATCCTTAGGCTTCTTAGGCAAGTGCTTAACTGCAAAACCATCTCTCCAACCCACACACCCAGCTTTTTTTGTATGTGGGTTCTGGGGATCAAACTCAGGTCCCCATGCTGGCGAGCAGTTGACCAGCTGAGCTCTTACTTTTTTTACATACATACATACATACATTCTTTTTTTAGTTTACTCACTTGGTGTGTATGTGCGTGTTTACATGTGAGTGTGGGTGCGCGTGTGCTGCACGAGCGTGGAGGTCAGAGACTTTTGGTTCAGCTCTCACCTTCTACCTTGTTTGCGGGTCTCCTGTCGTTCTGTTTGCTAGCTTCCAGGAAACTCTCTTGTCTTCACCTCCCTTCTCTGCATAGGCACAGTAGGATGACAAGGCCCTCACAGCTTCTGCTATCAAAGGGGGCCCTGGGGATCCAAACTCAGCTACTCAGAGTTGTGGGGCAAGTGCCTTATATACTGAGCCATCTTCCAGCTCCTGACTCTGGCTGGGGACTGGACGTAAGGCTACACATGCTAGGTGAGTTCTCTGTCGCCAGGCTGCCCTCCAGTTTATACTCCTGGTTTCTGATCAGTGGGGGTCCTCTGCATGTGGCCTGTTTCATTGGCTGACAGATGTTATACTTGTCCCTGGGGTAGCTGTAAAACCTCGGACACTTGACAGGTTTGCATGTTGTGATTCAGTGATGTCTCGCAGCTACCCCTGTCCTGCACTCATTATGACTGGGAGTGTGGGCAGAGGCCAAGTGCCAGGCACAAGGGGCACTAGGAGGGTCTGCTTCTTCCTAGTCTTACTGGGTCCCACTTCCCCCAGTGTCCAGAGGATTCGCTGGATGTGTAGATGGGACGGATGGCTGCTTGGAAGCCAGGACAACAGATCTTCTGCCCCAAGGTGCAGGCTGTGCCAGGAGGGGCGGGTGGGTGTAGCATTCATAGCACTCTCAAGATGGCACCCTAGCAGGGGTGGGAACAATACTCCATTGTTAACATTATACCTGAAATAGACACAGGGAGATGGGAGGATGTGAATCTATTACAGTCTGATCACTGTAAGAGCACTCTGTCTTTTCAGAGATTTGACGACCACCTGCTAATCCATGGGGTCTGGGAGCTTCCCCTTCCCCTCTTCTGCTGGAGCAGGGAAGGTCAGAGCTGTGGAAACAGCTGCTTCCTTGCTTTGGCTGGAACATAGACCAGTATGCCCCTGATCCTTCCTGGGGACTGGAAAGGGCATCCGGGCCTGGGCAGCTGCGTGCTGTTATACTGGCAGAACCCTGTACCGCCCCAGGTTCGAATCCTAGCTCTGTGCCTTGGGTGCCTGTCTGGACTTTTCCCAGTCTCTGTTTCTTTGCAGCGAGACTGTGCCTGCTTTGCATGGGCTGGCCCGGGAGCTGGCCCTGGATGTGAGGCTGGACCAGGTATTGAAGGAGGGCTTGTGTTGCAGTGAGGTGCTTGAGTCTTAGGAGGAGAGGAGGGCAGGGGTTCCGCTGCTCAGCCTCCTAGGGGAGCGCTCCCCAGCTCAGTGCCTGCACGTGCTGCACACGGCACTGCTCTTGTCCTGCGGCAGCTGAAGGCCCTGCTCACGCTCATCCTATCCACAGGACTCTCGAGTTCCTGGGCAATGCCAGGCACAGTTGGTGGCGGGGGTTGGGGAGGACCCAAATGACATAGGGTGTTCCTGACTTTGGTGGGGGCCAACAGCTCGTGGGAATTATCTAGTGTAAAGAGAAACTAAGAAAGAGCTCAGTTTTATTTTATTTTTTATTTTTTAAATTTTTATTAGCATTTTCCCTGATTATAAAAAAAAATCCCATGGTAATTCCCTCCCTCCCCCTCACACTTTCCCCTTTGAAATTCCATTCTCCATCATATTATTTTATTTTTAAAAATATTTTTATTTGCGTATTTGAGAGAGAGGGGCAGATAGATAGACAGACAGAGAGATAGATAGTAGATAGAGAATGAGTGCATCAGGGCTTCTAGCCACTGTAAATGAACTCCAGATGCATGCATCTGGCTTACGTGGGTACTGGAGAATTGAACCAGGGTCCTTTGGCTTTGCAGGCAAGTGCCTCCTTGCTCAGCCGTGCCTCCAGCCCTATTTTAATTTTTTTTATGAGCTCAAGAGAGTGCGGGAGAAAATTAGCACACCAGGGCCTCCAGCCACTGCAGTCGAACTCCAGATGCGTGCACCATCTTTTGCACGTTGTGACCTTGCGTGCTTGCGTCACCTTGTGCGTCTGGCTTCACAGGCGAGCGTCTTAACCACTAAGCCACTTCTCCAGCCTGAGCTTGGATTTTTTTTTTTTTTTTTTAACCTGTGTCCTTGGTTGCTTTGTTTCTTGTCCAACCCTTGACCACACATCTCCTCACCCAGCCCAGGCTTCTCTCCCGACATCTTCAGCTCTGCCTGTGTATCTCATGCTTCTTGAATGTAGCATTTCTACTCCTGTTTTTCTTTTGTAAGTGTGTGTGCATGTGTGCTCGTGTGCATGCCTGTGAGTGTGTAGTAGGTTAGAGGACCACCTCGGGTGTCTGCCTCCTTTGAGACAAGGTCACTCATTAATCTAGAGCTTACCAGTTAGGCTAGAAGGCTAGCCAGTGAGCCCCGTGCATCTTCCTGACTCTGCCTCCCCCACACTAGGATTACAGGTGTGAGCTGTCATGCCTGACTTTTACACGGTTTCTCTATCAAACGCATCCTCATGCTTGTAGGCAGGCACCTCACAGACTGAGCTGTTGGCCCCTGCTTACGTTTGGTTCTTTCCTCATGTCCTTTTCTTCGCTGGGCTTCTGCACATGGCCTGGGGTCCACCCAGACAGCTTTTCCCGTGGTCTCCAAACCGTGCCGGCGAGAGCACTCACGTCTGTCTCTGGACTCAATCCCACTTTCCCACCGTGGTCTAGCCGCTTCCTCCCCGTGCTCCGTCCTAGCTGCTCTTCCCAGCCGTGGTCCTCTCTGTGTGACACCAAGCCCTTGCACACTCTCGTCCCTCTGTTGGGCAGACCCCTTAGTCACATTCCTTACCCTCTGACAAGGCCTTCCCTCGGTCACCACTCCCAGATCCTGACCTCCCGGAGGTTGGAATGGCTGCCTACCCCTCCTCCACCTCAGCAGAGCACAGGGACCAGACCGTGTGTCACCCTCTTCATCCTCAGAACCTAGAACAGCGGTGTTTACTGACTGAAAAAATAGATAGATGGATATCAGAGCTGGTTTCTGATAGAGGCCAAGCGGTGGTAATTATCTTTCTAACCAGGTTTGACAGGAGAATCCTGGGCTGTGGCTCAGTGACAGAATGGTCACCTAGCACACAGGAGGCCCCAGGTTCAGTCCCCAATAAAACCCACACATGCGCATGCACGTGCACACAATCCTGGGGTTCTCTTGCAGCTCCTCAAGTCTTATCTAATTTAGTGTTATCAAACTTGATGAAAGGTCAGGCGTGGTGGCGCATGCTTTTAATTCTAGCACCCGGGAGGCAGAGGTAGGAGGATTGCTGTGAGTTTGAGGCCACCATGAGACTACTAGAACGAGACCCTACCTCGAAAAACCAAAAAAAAAAAGAAAAATACCCAAAACCTTGATGAAATGTCCTCTAAGCCATTTGTGTCCTACTTTTGTGGGTCCTGCAGGGCCCTGGGAAAGTTTGAAAAGCACTGGCTCAAGCCTTCATTGTGGCCTGAGGTGACCGAAGAAGGGATGGGATGGAGATGTCCCCGACCTTGAAGCGATGAGCGCCCTCTCCCATATGCCCCAGGATTTGGAATTTAGCGATCGTTGTCCTCTCGATGCCGTTGGAAGCCACCCTCTGCCCTGCCGTGGCCTCAGTCCCTTGCTGCCTGGTGTACCCAGCTCTGTGATGTCCTCAGCTGGCCACAGAGGCTCTGTGATGGGAATTTGGATCTTTAAACTTCAAGCGTCATCTCTCCAGAGACAGAATGAGTGAGAAAGTGGGTGCCCTTGGAACCTGGGGGCTGCTGGACCTCCATGTTCCACACGAGCTGGCACGTGGTTTTTTAAGGTTAAGAAGTGTCACTAGCTCGGTCGTCTAGCAGTGCACAGAGCCCTGGGCTGGGTCCCCAGTGGCACATAAAGCACACGGGGGGGAGGTGCATGTCTGAATCCCAGCACTGGGAAGATGAAGGCAGGAGGAGCATAAGTTGGACGACATAGTGTGTTCAGAACCAACCGGCACTAGAAACCTTATCTTAAAAAAAAAAAAAAAAAGGATAAAATCGAGAAGTGTGTAGGAAGTGGGTCTACAGTACAGATTTGACATCTGGCATGTGCCCTTCTCAAGAGCTAGCCACAGGGATAGACGCTCAGATGGGGCCCAGCACTGTCCATGGGGAACTCTCTAAGCCAAGTACGTCGCTAAGAAGCGAGTGGGGGAGCAATGTGCAGGTGGCCCTGGCGGACGGCAGCCTGGTCTAGAGAAAGGGTGTCCTTGTGCGTTGGTAAAGGGCAGAGGTTACTTCCAACACCAGCACTGTGGCCCAGCTTAGAAGCTCCCAGTCAAGAAGGCAAGGCTTCCAACACCAGCGCTGTGGTCTAGTCAGGAAGTCAAGGTTTCCATGGTTTTCTAGAATCATAGGAGGTCACCTCCAAGACGCTACCATATATGTGGTTTAAGGTAGCATACCTTCTCCCAGAGGTTTATGACAACTGTCCAGCTTTGGGGTGCTTTTGATTGACACGTGGGCTATATGACAATGTGTAGAAACCAGAGTGTCTTGTCAGGTGGACTGTACACCGTGCTCCGTGGGCCCGAGTCACGGAGCAGCTCCCAGGTGCCCTGGTGGGCATCAACCACACACGGCTCTGACTGCCCCTGGCTTGACTGCTTTACATCCACATGTTGGATGAATCTCCCGTGCTGCCTCTGACCTCTTGGACTCATCGCCCTGAGTCCTTGTGCCATATGGCCATATAGCTCTTGCAAATGAGTCACATCCCAGAGTCATGCATGCCACTAGCCTGGCACACAGGGTGGGGAGGCTTCTTTGTGCTTTACAGAAAAGGAAGCCCAGACTTGGGAGGTGGGGCCATCTGCCAGGGTCACAGGGTCAGCAGAGGTGGCTGGGCTGCACCCCCTGCTCTTGCCCCATACCCTGTTGGACCTTCATACTCCAGAGCCTTCTGCTGTAATTGTCTGAAATAGGTTCTAGAACCTTCCCCTCAACTCTACCAGAACTCCTGAGGTGGAAGCAAATGCCCCCACATTCATCTGTGGGAATGTGGGCGCCCCTCGACTTCTTGAGCATTCTCTGGGCGTCACTCTCTGTCCCGCAGCTCACGCTCTGCCCGGCCTGGTTTCTCACGCTCTGACCCGCCAGTGGGGTTGGCATGCTGGCGATGCCTTTTTCCTGAGGATGGAGACAAAAGTGAGGGTATTTCCTGCGCCAGGGCTCTGCTTAGCAGTCCTGTCCACTGCAGCTTGGCTTTTCCTCCCTGATTATTGTTTTTGTTTTTGTTTTGAGGCAGTTCTCAGTACGTAGCAGCTCGGGTTGTCCTCCAACTCAGTCCTCTTGCTTCAGCCTCCAGAGTGCTGGGATTTGAGGTGTGTTCCACCATTGCAGGCTTCCCTCTTCTTTTCAGTTAAAAATATATTTATTTATCTGAGAGAAAGAGGCCGAGAGAGAAAGAGAGAGAGAGAGAGATTTGTAGCCATTGCAAACAAATTCCAGACACTTGTGCCGCCTTGTGCATCGTCTAGCTTTATGCGGGTACTGGGGAATTGAACCTGAGTCCTTTAGCTTTGCTCGCAGGCGCCCTCACTGCTAAGCCATCTCTCCAGCCCTGGGCTTTCCTCTTTTTAGGTGAGTTGTTTGTTTGTCCGTTTCCAGGGAGACCCATCCTCCCAGCGCTCCTGTGCGTGTGTCCTGCCGGGCGTGTGTTCATTTATTCCAAAGGCCACGCCCCCTCCTAGCTGCCAGCTCAGGTCTATCTGGAACTATGTTGCTCCGTGGAGCTGGTAGTGAGTTGTGACATCCCAGATGGTGGTGGGGGTTATCTGCACCACAGAGGTGACTTGGGGACAATGCTTGGCTGAGGAAGTGACTTAACTCTCCCTGGGAGTGATTTGTCCGCTTGGCTCTAGAAATCAGTGGTGGCTGTGCTCTGCACTGACCTGGATTCCTTGCCAGTAAAACCGTGGGTTTTCTGAATCTACGTGTGTGTGTGTGTGTGTTGCTGTGATCAAAGCCCTAAACTCTATGGCACAAATAGCATTTTCCCCTGGTCCCTGCTACTAGCAGACATCATTAACAACCTCAGGGACTCCTGGCCTCTGAGCCTGCACCCTTGTCCTAAGCTCGGGACTCGATTAAGCAGTCTGTGCTAGCCAGACTTCCCGTTAGTGTAGCGGGATGCTGACATGAGTTAAGGGAGGAACGATGCAAAGATTGATTTAGCTCATGGCTTCAGAGGTTTCATTTCATCATAGCAGGTGGGCACGGCAAAGCAGAGCAGCTCAACATCACAGCGGCCAGGAAGCAGGTGGTGGGGGAGAGAAAATGAACACCTGTTACAGTTATCCCACCCGAAGCAGCTGATGGAAGGGCAGGTTGTGTGTGTGTGTGTGTGTGTGTGTGTGTGTGTGTGTGTCTGTGTGTGCCTGCATGCAGTCTTGAGGGAAATCTTCGGCAGAGGAAAGCATGGCATAGGCAGAGGCTAGATATCACTTCTGCCACAGCAGGCAGGAAACAGCAGCAGAAGAGTGAGCCAAATTCTGCTGGGCTATCACACCCGCAAACACATCTCCTCCAGCAAGGCTCCACCTCCCAAATTGCCATGAGCTGATAGACCAAGCATCTAGAACACATAAGCTTATGTGGGACATCTGGTTCAAACTACCACACCTGGCTTCCCCCTTTCCCCCTTTATTATAGCTAGACCTCCAGCCTATGGGATGGGGCTCCCTGCATTCAGGTGGTCTTGCCCCCTAGTTACCCACTGTGTCCCCTGCACTGGCTTCCGTACTCAGTGGCAACCCTTTGCCATTTCAGCTTCAGCCTGCCAGAGCCAATTCTTGTTCTCTGGCAAGGAGGCTTGATTTCTTTCTTTCTTTTTTTACTTTTCCAATTTTTTTTTATTAACAACTTCCATGACTATAAAAAAATATCCCATGGTGGGCCGGAGAGATGGCTTAGCGGTTAAGCACTTGCCTGTGAAGCCTAAGGACCCCCATTTGAGGCTTGATTCCCCAGAACCCACGTTATCCAGATGCACAAGGAGGCACAGGCGTCTGGAGTTCGTTTGCAGTGGCTGGAGGCCCTGGCTTACTCATTCTCCCTCTTTCTCTATCTGCTTCTTTCTCTGTCTGTCACTCTCAAATATATAAATAATTAATTAAAAACGCAATAAGGTTTTAAAAAATCCCAAGGTAATACCCTCCCTCCCCCCACTTTCCCTTTTGAATCTCCATTCTCCATTGTATCTCCTCCCCCTGTCAATCAGTCTCTTTTATTTTGATGTCATGATCTTTTCCTCCTATTACGATGGTCTTGAGGCTTGGTTTCTCAGGGAAGGGCTTAAAAGTGAAGGAAGGGCACCTTTGAAGCACACAAGCGGACTTATTTCCCGGACCTATTTCCTTTGCAGTGGGTCAGCAGGGGAATTTTGAGCATGAGAGTTCAGATTCCTGTAGAACATCCCTCTCTTGTTTCTAGAACACTTGTAAAGTGCCTAACTTGGTTCTTTCCTGCCTGCCTGGGCTGTGGGTGGAGAGCTCAGCATGTGTCTGGTACCCGTGTGCCCATTCCAGTGTGGAAAAGCCCCTCTCTGTGTCTGTGGTAACACTTCCTGGCATGAGTGAACCCCAGACGGGGGAGGGAGGGCTGGCGGATGCCCTGTGCTCCCCACCTTGTGAGTTTGTTTCCACTGTACAAGGTTGGGGCTCCTCGGGGTGCAGGGGAGGTGCTGTTACCTGTGCTGGCACAAGTGGGTTGTTCACAGGCATCTGGTGGGAACGGTGGGATCTGAGCTCCTGGGCAGCTGTGGCTCCTCCCTCAGTTCCAGTATCACCTGCGCCCCAGCACACCTTGAGTGCAGCTTGGCTGGCTGGGCCCATCAGGCCTCAGGCCAGCCTACCTGGTGGTTTCAACCAGGCTTAATCAACATGTAAACACTTCTGGGGCCAGCGAGCAGGACCAGCCAGGTGTGCAAGCAGAGGCTGCCAGCCTGGGGCCTTTGGAGAGGGCAGGGCCTGCTGGCATCTTTCACAGAGGGCTGGGGATCCCTGGGAGCCCTGCCAGGAACCTCTGGCAAGTTGCTGTCCCCAGGGAGCCCAGCTACTCCTTCTGCCCCATGCTGTGCTCAGACGCTGCCTCCGGGGTGGACGTGGCTCTGGTGGAAGCATCTGTCCTTCCCTCCTCCTCTGGTCACGGTCACCCTCCCTGCAACTCACACCCCTAAAGACTGGGGAGGAAGGTAGGTGAGAGATTGCTTCCCCACTTCCTGGCATCTCGTATCAAGGGTCCTTGAGTGACCCTCCCAAGGTTGCACAGGGAATAGGGTGGACACTGTATTTCTGGAGAGCTGAGCCTGTGTCCATAATGATTAAGGCAGCAGGCAGGGACCGAGTAAGCCTCTACGTGAACATGATCCTGGTGCATATGTAAAACAGTCTATACATATGCAAATTCATAATTTCAGACAAACACTGTGAGGTCAACAAGCTGGAGAGGGTTGAGATGAGGAGATATCTTTAGGGGAGGGTGTCATTTTGGGGTGGTAACCCAGGAGCATTCCTGTGGGTCGGGGGCATGGAAGCTGAGACCAAGCTATCAGAAAGGAAGCAGCAAGGGGCACAGCTGGGTGATGGGTCAGAGGTGGGTTCTCGAGTTCACATGGGGGGGGAGAAGCCCTGGGGCCTTGGGGGAAGGCAAAAGGCCGATTGTGTGTGTGAGGGGGTATGAGCACTTGACCATGCATGTGGCACTCTCTCGCAGCTCATGGGAGGGCTCTGGGGAATTTTAAATGGTAGAATTCTATGCTCTATTTGGGGTTGAACCCCCATGGCTGCTGGCTGGAGAAGACTTGGGGTGGGGACAGAGGAAGGGGCACAGGAAGGCCGTGGACACTGGCCTAGAACAGGGGGCCACAGTGGAAATGGGGAGAGGCTGAGGTATATTTCACACTTCTGTCGTACCCGCTCGTAGGAAGAAATCACGGTAGCCTGCAGTGGGGGGAAGGACACAGCATGGAACAGGAGGGGAAAGAGAAACAAGAACCAGTGTCTTCCTGGATTGGGGGCTGTGTGACGACTCTGGGGGTTCAAGACTCCTCTGGCCACGTGATGTCCTCCAGCTGACCTAGGCTCAGGCTTGGCCCACAGGGCTGGTCCTGCTGCCCAAATGACTGACTCACCACTACCTCTGTGGATTCAGAGGACGGAAGGGTGTGTTGGTACCTGAACTGGAGAGACTAGAAAACTCAGGAGTGTAGGTTTTGTCTTCTCTGTTTTTACGTGTGACCGAGAGGCAGGTGTGGAAAGGGTGGGCGGTGGAGGGAAGGAGTCTCTGCGGGGGACATTCACAGTGGCTGGCTCTCCGTGACAGCAACCGTGTGACAGCGGTGAGATCTGTCCCTTGGGCACTCACTGGCACTGTGCTTCTCTTGCGTTTTGTATAATTCTCACAGGCCTGGATGGCAAAGTAGACTTCTGATTCCATTTTAGATGCAGAAACTGAGGTTCAAAGAGCAGGCTGGTCCAAGGTCCTCCAGCTAGTGCACGTCTGAGCTCACCCACAACATGGCCAGTGAGACCAGATGATGAAGTCCCTGAGAGCATCCCCCCGCCTCCGTGGGCCCTGCTGCCAGCTCTTCCGCTGTCCATCCGGGGTGTGCTCTCGTCTGTCCTCCTCTACACACACTGCCCTGGAGGTGATCCTCCTGGGGCCCCTGAACTTGCAGAAAAAACAGTTCTCTTGGAGAGGGGTGTTTTGGTAGCTCCCTCTCTCTCTGCCCATTGCTTCCCTCTTCCCCCTTCCCATCCTCTTTTCCATCTTCCCCTAAAGTTCACTCATACTGACACCTGTGTGTGGACAGTGCCCCTGGAGGGATCACAGCCACAGGGGCTGTGGTCTGCTGGGAGCCCTGGGGGCAAAAGTTGGTCTTCAGGCCTCATCTTCACCTGTGAGTTCTCTTCGTGGGCGGGGATGGTAGAAGGGCTTGCTGGCACCCTCAGGGGCAGCTCCTCAACCTTCACCAGCCCCACATGCCCCCGTTCCTACCAGTGGGGTCAGTGAGACTCCTCCGTCAGGTTTGGGCCACCTCAGAGGACTCCGCTGGAACCGGGGGATGAGCATCATTCTAGATCCTTAGTCCTTGTTAGCAGGGATGGTGTTCAGTGGAAGAAGGGGTGAAGTACCCACATTTTCAGACCTCAGATGGGTTACCTGACAGGTGACCACTGTGTCCTTATGGGGACGGGATGGGGGACACTGGAACTTGGCAGGGTGTTATGTCCCCCATCCACTTACGTCCCCAACCCTGAATGTAAACTAACAAGGGATAGAGGTTTTTGTTTTTGTTTTTGTTTTTTCCTGAAATTGTACCCCATCCCTTGCCTAGTCTTGTGTAGGCACAGTAAATACTGGTTAGCCACATGAGTCAGTGAAGGACTGCGTCAGAGAATGAGTGAATGAATGAATGACCAGATGAGTAGATGAATGAATGACTGAATAAGTAAATAAACAGGAGTGAATGGATAAGTGGATGAGTGATTACGTAAATGAGTAAGAGAGATACAGGTGAATGGATCAGGGCTGGAGAGATGGCCCAGTGGTTCTGGCGTTTGCCTATAAAGCCTAACTACCCAGGTTTCCTACCCCCACCCCCGGCACCTACATCAGGTACCCAGTGGCACATACATCTGGAGTTCCTTTGCAGCGCTGGAGGCCCTGTGCACCCATTCTCTCTGCCTGTCTCTCTCCTCTCTTATCGCTTTGCTTGCAAATAAGTAAATAAAAAATATTTAGTAAGGGAATGGGATAGATAGATGACTGATGGAATGAGTGAATGAATGAACGAGAGCAAAGATGGGTGGGTGAGTGACTGAGTGAGTAAATGGATGCGAATGAGTGATGAGTGGGTGGGCGACTGAGCGGAGGGGTACGTGGTGCTGTTGCTGATCTCTTCCAAGGCTTCTCTCTTGACCTGGGCGTGTACTGGCTGTCCAGAAGCCACTTGGCATTTGTGGACAAGGAGCCTGAGCCGGAGTGTGCTAAAATACACGATATACTCCTGATTTCAAAGACTTAGTCCAAAAGCACACAGTGTCTCATTAGTAATTCTTGTGCCTGTCCTTTGTTGAAATGATAGTATTTTGGACATGTGGAGCTAAATAAAATATTGTTGAAATCAAATCGTTTCCTTTTCCTCTTTATGATGTCTCCTGATGGGATGCAGGACATTAGGCATGTGGCCTGCGTTCTGTTTCACTTGGACAGTGCTGGCTTGGACGGGGGTGAGGGGGAGGGGGGGCAAGGGGGAGCTAACCTCCCAAGGGCAGGGGAGACCTGGGTGGAATCCCTGCTCCGCTCTGACCATGAGCCTCGGTTTCCTCACCTCAGTGAGTCAGAGCTCCTGGGCTTCGGGTCAGAATGAAGTAAGCCTGTGTGCTGGACCCTCTGACTCTCCACGAGGTAGGCTGGGAGCTCTGTCACTGGGGCCCGACCCACAATACTGGAGTCACCATGCCCCAGGAAGCAAGCGTGTCACTAGGACGACACACAAAAGGAAACTTGTTCTCCGGGCTGCTGGGCCAGGCAGACCCCCGACGCAGGGAGAACGGGGGTGTTGTGACTGTCACCGTCACCAGTCCTGCGATACCTCCCCATGCCAGGCACCGTGGCTTCTCTGCGATGGCGGGTAGGCACATGAGCGGCCCCGGCGTCACAAGGAGCCTGCTGAAGTGCTGTGACGGAGCATGTAAGCGAAAGGACGAGTGTGAGGGTGCGTGCGTGTGCATGTGTGAGAACGCATGTGCACGCGCTGGCTGTGGGCCTCTCCTGTCACTTGCCACCTCTCCACTCGGCACCGTGAAGGAGGCGAGTGGCTCTGGGCCCCAAGCCTGGGAGGGTGGAGGCTCCAAGGACAGCTTTGGCCAGCTTCCTGACCATGCCTTCTTCCTTTGGGCCTGCTGGCATTATCTTGTTTCATGGAAGAGAAAACTGGCCAGGAAGAGCAGCAGCCATCCCCAAGGACTAGGGCCAGCCTTAACCTCAGCCTCATGGCCTAGAGGCTGTAGTAGGTCTGCTGGGAGACCTGGGGGCAAAAGCTTGGTCTCCAGGCCTCATCTTCACCTGTGAGTTCTCTTCGTGGGTGGGGATGGTAGAAGGGCTTGCTGGCACCCTCAGGGGCAGCTCATCAACCTTCACCAGCCCCACAGGCCCTGTTCCTACCAGTGGGGTCAGTGAGACTCCTCTGTCAGGTTTGGGCCACCTCAGAGGACTCCGCTGGACCTGGGGAGTGTGGCTAGAGGCAGGATGAAGACAGGTGAAGGGCCACCCTGCTCTCCAGTCCCGCTGTATCTGCAGCTGGCTCGGTCAGCAATCCCAGAGCTGCCAGGTTAAGGCACCCGGCAGCTCCCTCAGCGGAACACCTGCTCCTGCCTGAATGGAGCCCAGGCCGTTGGACCCTTGGTGCCCCTGGCAGCTGAGCGCTTGGCTCTCACTCCGCATGGCACTGAGGCTCTGGCTGGGGTGTGATTAAACTGCCTTTGTCCTGGATCTGCCCTCCAGGATGCTGAGTGCTGACTCTCTGTGCCTCAGTTTCCTCTGTGTCAGTGAGCTTCAGTGGTGCCTTCCTTACCTGCTGGGAACAGGACGGGAAAGGTCCAGAGGTGGGCCTGTGGAGGACACTGCACCCTAACCACCCCCTGCACCATCATCTTCCCTGTCCAGCGCTTCTTGTGGACTCTTCAGAAGCAGAGACCCTCAGGGAAGGATGGTGGCCACCTGTGCTCTTTTCACTGACCCTTGGGTGACTAGCGGGAGGAATCTGTGAGCTCTCAGCATTTTGCTTCTCCCAACGGAGTGTGACCAGACCCGCATGGCTGAGCAGCACCAGGGGTTTGGCTGGGTGGGGAGCCCCGAGTGAAGGTGTCCCAGCCTCACGTATATCCTGAGGGGCAGGGCACAGCTGGTCACTGGGGCCTGGCACAGAGTCTCTGACTTTCCAGGCTCCACCCTACAGAGGTTGTGGGGATCCAGGGCCCCTTGTTCCTTCTTCCCTCCCTCCAAGGGCCTCAGGGGCCGGTGCCAGTGTGGTCAGTGTGCCCTGCTTTGCTCAGGTATTTGCTCATTTACAGACACAGTCAGAGGTCTGCTCTGTGCCAGGCAGTGTCTAGGCACTGGCGAGTCACTGGTGCAAGATGAACGTGTTCCTGCCCTCTTGGATAGCACTCCAGAAAGCCACAAGTAAAATGTCTACTGACAAGTTATGGAAAGTACTTTTCAAAGCTGCAGACTGGGGACCTGGGTTGGTGAGAGGTGGGGCATCAGAGAGTCGTAATGTACACCTGAGGTCAGGCCCAGTGACATGGGAGTTGGCACCGAGAACCGCGGTTCAAGGTGGCATTTGTCAGGGTTCTGAGAGCAACAGTGTTCTGATGGTGGGGACCTGAGAGAGCTGTGTCTGTCAGTGGGGGAGAGGATGGACGGATTACTTTGACAGGTCATTTCATTCTTGGGCTGGGGAGGTGGCTCACCAGGCAAGGGCTGGCTGTGCAGGTGTGAGGACCTGAGTTCAATCCTCAGCGCCCACATGAAAAGCTGGGCATGGGGGCCGGGGAGATTATTCCACTGTTAAAGGCCCTTGCTTACAAAGCATGTTGGTCCAGATTCAACTCCTAGCACTCTTCGTGGAAAGCCTGATGGAAAAAGTGGCACGTGTTGTCTGGTATTCATTTGCACTGATAAGAGACTCAGGTTAAAAAAAAAAAATGGCCGGGCGTGGTGGCGCAGGCCTTTAATCTCAGCACTTGGGAGGCAGAGGTAGGAGGATCACCCTGAGTTCGAGGCCACCCTGAAATTACATAATCAATTCTATGTCAGCCTGAGCTAGAGTGAAACCCTACTTTGAATAATCCCCAAAAAACAAAAATATAACCTTCACAGGGCTGGAGAGATGATGGCTCAGCGGTTAAAATGTTTGCCTGCAAAGCCAAAGGACCCCGGTTCTATTCTCTAGGACCCATGTAAGCCAGATACACAAGGGGAGCATGCATCTGGAGTTAGTTTGCAGTGGCTGAAGCCCTGGCATGCCCGTTCTCTCTCCCCCCGCCCCCCGCCGTCTCTCTCTCTGCCTCTTTCACTCTCATAAATAAATGTTTGCTTAAAAAAAGTTTTAAAAATTATATAAAAAAGCATGAAACAAACTGCATACCTGTAAGGCTTAAGGGGGCCAGGGGACTCGAGGATCACTGTGGCTTACTGGTCAGTCAGTCTAACCTCACAACTGTGAGCTCCAGGAACAGCAAGAGTCTTTGTCTCAGGGAAAAGAGGCAGAAGTGATAAAGGTCACGTGGCATCTTGCTCTGGCTTTCATACATGCATTGGCACATAGGTGCACCCCCCGCCCATACACACCACAAAAGGGTTTTCAAGCCCTCTTTCTATGAACTTGAAATGTTTCCATTTTATGAAATGGTTCCGGAAGTATGTATCTGGCAGAGGGAATGGCATGTGCCAAAAGCCTGGAGGCAGAAAAACCACCTTCCACCTTCCCTGGAGGCCAGTGCACTCTGGGCATCCTTCTCTCTGGAGGCCAGGGGAAGGCCTTCACCAGCATCCTGGCCTTGGCTGGAGGGTTAGGGGGGAAGGGAGCCCCACTGCTGTGAGGGGACCCTTGTGAGCAAGTCGGCGCTCCGCAGAGGCTGGAGAGCTCCAGCCTGTTCGTGATCGCGGCAGCGCTGCTTTCCTCTGGGCCTTTGGATGTATGCCAGCTGGGCACCGTGAGGCGAGCCTCTGCTGTACCTGCTGTGTAAAATGGGGACCCCTGATCCGTCTCTCCGATGCGCATCGCTGCTGCTGGGCTGAGGAAGGGAGGTGTGCGCTTCAGCTCTGTGGCTCTCGGACTTGGGCAGGGCTCCTGGACCCTGGGGACAGCAACTGCAGGCTGAGCTGGGGTGGGCTGTGCCTCTCCTAGTGTGGGAAGGTGTTCTCGGCAAAACCAGGTCACACAGCATGGAGAGGCGGCCAGGGTCTTGGCTGACATTTGTAGTGCCCGCCCCTCCCCTTGGCCCCCGAACACAGGCCTCAGTGTCTCTTGCTGAGATGACTCTAGCTGGCAGCTCTTGGGGAGACTTGCCGAGGGGCGGGAGCTGTGCTCTTGAGAATCTGGCTGGCTACTGTCCCCGTGTCCCCCCCCCACACTCCTTCCCCATGTTCTGCCAGGGATCCCCGCTTCCTGGCTGCAGCACTGTCCCAGCATTCGCTGGCGGGGGGGGGGGGGGCACTAGACCTTTCCCCAGGGCTGGGGGCTTTGCTGGCAGTGGCTAGAGGTTATGTGGGTGGGGGGGTGTCCAAGAACCAGTGGTGTGTCTTTCGTGATTCACTTCTGGCTCTGTGGCGGCTCACCACCTTCCCCTCTGCTCCAGGTCTGACTGTGAGCCTGGTAGAGAACAAGGGATCACGTTGCCTCGTTTACTATGTTTTTTTTTTTTAATGTTTCAAAGTCTGTGTTCAACATTTCATATGCCTCAGCCCTTCCACTCCTACCTAGCCTGTGAGTCACAGAGGAATCCGTCCAGACAGGTCGAGTAACTTTGCCTAGAGTCACAGAGCTAGACGGTGACCCAGCTGGGATTTGAACAGGTCCATCCTGGTGGGCTGATAAGTGGTTTCCCACAGAAGACACATGAATCCCAGTAGCTTTTGATTCTGTTTGCCAATATGTCGAGCATCCAGCTAGAAGTCTTGAGCTGGGAGGTTAAGTTGATTACCCACACGGTCCAGTGTATGAAGGCACTCCTGAGAGGGAGGCCCGGGGGGAAGTGCAGGCAGGGATGGACGAGGAGGCCGGAGGACGCAGCTTGGCCAAGATGGGCAGCTGGGCGGCCTGCAGGTGCCAGTGCGGGCTTTGAAAGCGGAGGAGGAGGAGGAGCTCCACAAGCCAAGGATTGCCAGCTGTCTCTAGAAGCCAGGAGAGGCAGCCAGAGGAAAACGATGCCTACCCAGAACTTCCCGAAGGAGCCAGCTCTTACCCACACCTTGACTTAATTAAGCGCAGAGAATCTGCTTCCAGACCTCTTGACTTGCAGAACCCTTTGATGATGATGCCGTGCTGCTTTTGGGCACTGCGTTTGGGACAGTTTGTTAACGTGGTAGGAAACAAACACCTGAGTGTTCTGCACGCTCTTCCCCTGGTGGCTGGCTCTCCTTTACCCTAATCGTCCAGATCGATCCCACGTTGGTAATTTTACAACCTAAGAGGCATTCAAGGAAGACACCAGAGTCTAGGCTCAGCCCACACTTGCCACTGTATGTCCCCGGTGGGCCACATTCTAGGGCTTGGCTCTTGGTATTTGTGAGTGGCCCGAGTGGAAGGGGTCTACACTTGTCCCAGCGTATCTGACAGGGCAGGGCCAGCATAGTCAGTCTGGGGTTCTGCAGCTCTGCTCCAGGGTCCTTGGCTCATCC